>NC_045752.1:16313394-16357561 GCF_008692095.1 Etheostoma spectabile | reverse complement strand
GTGCCATCAGCCGGACGAGCCCTTATCGCCTTCCCTTCCGTTCTTATTCAGCGCACACACAGTCTGGGTTTATGTCTGCTCTATGGCAGCAAAGAGACGTCCTCCCAAAATGTAATGTAAGCGGTATCAATGGTGCTTCTTGTATGGGAAACAGCAGGAGCTAAAGGAACCAACATTTCCTTTATAAATAAAAGATAATTTTAAAGGGGTGACATTTCCTTTACGGTGCTAATTGGCTTTCATTAGGAGTATAATCACTGCAACAGTACTATGAGAGGTAATTGTCACTGTGCCTCAGCTACAAATTACAGTAATGGAATTGATGTTTGCGTGGAGGATGGAAGAAAAACCCACTAAGATATAATGATGATTTAATCACATAAATTGAGCATTCACCAAGCAATTTGACATTGGTTGAATTTAAGTTTTGGAGCATCTGTTTAGTGTGGATCATTGTCAAGGTGAGAGCAATGCCACTCAAACTTGTGTGGCACCAAATTACCACATGAAGCTTGAAAGTTTTTCTCTAAACAAATCTGCAATGCTGTTTATAAGGAGTGTGACTGTAATCTGAAACAACTGCAAGAAATGTTGCCATGGTGGCATATTTTTAAAGTGCCCATATTATGCTAATCTTCAGGTTGAAAATTGTATTTTGAGGTTGTACAGGAATAGGTTTACATGGTTTAATTTCCAAAAACCATTACATTTGTGTTGTACTGCACATTGCTGCAGATCCTCTTTTCACTCTGTGTGTTCAGGTCTCTATTTTAGCTACAGAGTGAGAATCTCACTTGTTTGCCATCTTTGTTGGAAGTCGCACATGCGCAGTAGCTAGGTAAGGTTCATATCAGCTAGCCGGCTGTTTCTCCAACTTCAGTCAGTCCAAGGCAGGATTAGCTGGGAGACGTCTTCTAAACGAGGGCTCACTTGTGGAATACCTGCAGAACAGGGACATGGAAGTAGTTCTTTTGTAGATTATGGTGAACTCATGTGTTGTAGCAGTGTTTTGCCATTGAGAACTTGTTTTGGCTAGTGACGTAGAAAGCCGTGCAGATTTTGAACAGCTCACCCAGACACTAAAAGTGGAATGCATTCAGAAACCGCATCTCACTGAAAACAACATGGATGTTTTTTTGTTTTTTTTGTTTTTTTATTGTACGTATGTGGAAGCACCAGAGACACAAAATAACACCCCAAATCCCAGAAAAAGGGATTTTCATAATATGAAGCACTTTAAGGATAATAAGGAGATGGACATCTGATAGCCAGCAGTTACTCATGTTTGAAAAGGTTAGCAAAACAAAATGAACTGAGGGCAAACCACAGTATGCGCTGTTGCTCAAATTCAGCTGTGTTTTTGTAAAGCTGTTCTTCGCTGCTTTATGACCAGAGGGAAATTAGATCACTGCAAACTAGTATTAAAAGTCCATCACCATGAGTTAAAGTTACAGGAATGGGATGTGTTTTGACATGATTTGTAATCGAACCGAAACAAAATAAGTCAGTTCATTTCTGCTTTGTTGTGGATGTAAGAAAACATTCTGTAGATGTGATTGTTACCTCAAGAAACATGAAAGTCTTGGAAATAAAATCTTTAAAAAGGTTCACACATCATCAACCTTCATGTCCATCTGCAGAAATTGAAGAGACCAATGGTGTGATGCCCCGTGAAGTTGGGTTTCCCACTCAGAAAGTCAGGGGAATCTCAATAACCTCAACATCACAATCCAACATGGCTGATCTGAGCATTAATAGTAGTGAATCTGTGTGAAATATAACTATAAGTGTTATTTTTGTCTTATTAAATCAGTCGTATACACAGTACGGACCATCTTCTATTTTTGGACATGTTGCTTCATTGTACACTCGAAATACCACAAAATGGGTGGTTATTAACTGGTAGTGCCAACAATGTCTAACCTGGCTAGAGTCCCCTCCACCCATGTTTTATCGACCTTGAACTGGAACACAGTCAAATCGGGTGCAAATTCATTCCAGTGCTCTGACGTCTAAGGTAAATAGAATAAAGCATAACTCTCCATTATTAGCACATTCATTGGAGAGATCATACATACTGGAACCAGTATGGGAAGTAGGACTACACTCTGCTGAGAGCTACGTTATCAAGCTGTTTGTTAAAGGGGAATAACGGATTTTTTGGGAACACTTCATAATAACCATTTATTAATAGATGGTAAATTGAAAGTCAGTCAAACTCAAAGTATCACCAGGGGCTTTACACATGAACTTTAGCATTGAGAACATTGTATGTGTACACAGAGTTTACTAAAAAAAGAGAGTTTTTGAACAACTCACTTTAGCTGCTGTTGTTTTTTCCGGTCGCTGCCATCTTGCCAGTCAAAGAGTTTGTGTACGCAAACAATGTTCTCAATGCTCAAGTTCACGTGTAGAGCCGCTGGTGATACTTTGAGCAAAGCTTCAGTGTTTTTATTGTTTAGAATTAGTGATTTTGACTCGATCAGAGAAGTGCACCTATCACTCCTATTCAAAAGGCCATTTGACACAAACGAGAATACGGTAAATCTTAAGAGTGGCGCTTCCGTCCTAATTATGCTTTTAAATGAAAGTTTGACTCCGATACATTCACAAAAAGACCCTTTTTGTTGAGAGTTGCGCTTTAAGGAAAGCTCATTGTAGGACTGGCTCTAGTGGCTGTAATTCTGCACCAAGGCTGAATTTTGGGAAAGAGACTTGAGATACAGTATTAGGGGACCACTAAGGTCTATATAAAAGCATCTAAAAAGCACCATGTCATTGGACCTTTAAAACAAAAAAAGTAAACAAGAAGGATTAGCAAATGAGTGTTCAGCTGGCTTTTTAAATTTACACAGAAACGCTACATTACCTTAAATAACATTATTTAAAATAAATGAGTCAATCGATTTTTTGATTCCTCCACTCTGTAAAGAGCCTGGAAGACGTTTGACTCATCCTTGGCTGTAAAGAAGGTAAAAAGTCCCACATCCACAATTGTGCATAATGTTTTGGTGTTGTCAAGGTAACTTGACATGTCACTGCAAAGTGCTGTCCCATTCCTGTTTGTACCATTTTGATCCCTAGCAGCAATCACTTACCAGGTGATGTCAGATCCGTCCTTGAGGGTTCAGGGTTTAGACCTGAGGGTGGAGATTGGGATTGGGCCCTAGTCTGTAATATGGGTCAAATTCAACAGACACCGGATCCTACGTTTCCCATAATGCAACTGGAAATCCTCTTTTTTTTTTAAAACCTCATTTCAAACCCCACATCAGGGTTTTTCTCTCAAAGCCACAGAAGAGAATTATTCAACAGTATACATCTTTTTTTCACAGGCCAGCACTCCTCGTCTGCTAATTGTCTGATATTAATAACTATCTGGTATGAAAAACTGACTGCTGAACAGATTCTCTCTTCTCTTGCAGCGTTTGTGGTCATTGTCTCTCATCTTTATAATACACAGGATGACAGATGAGAACTTCTTTCAGCTTTCAAAGTTTTTCTAGTAAACCACCTTTTTTTCTTTTAAGGCAGTGAGGGCGATGGAGACTCTGTGCTGTGGCCTTGAGAGGAAACCTATGCCGCTACTTGTATTAACTGTAAAGTAATCTCACCGTGGGGCTCCGGTTTCTCCCTCCTCGCAGACCTGTCGGCAAAACACGATCCGGCTGGATTTGGGAATGGAGTAAGGGGGAGGCAGGGGGAGAGCTTATCTGATACTTTCCAAAAAAAGACCCTCACTGGCCCCCACTTCCCAAGGCAGGCAGAGACACCACATCTGGTAATACTGTAGGCACATTGTCCTTCCAGGTCTGTGGGTGAAGCTCGGGTTTCCTCAATATTTTCCCCCAGTGGATTCAGTTACCCAAAGGGCGCTGCGAGGCTGACGGAGCAGCCAGCGTCACCAGACTTTTCTGATGAACCAAGGATGTCTGGGATGAGCTGAAGGAGCTCTAAATTTAACCTCATTCATCTGAACTGCACAGGTGTGGCCTCCACACCTCTGTTCACACTGTTCTGTGACTGTGAATGAAGGACAAACAGATCAGGATCAGATTTGTACTCATTCATTAGATCCAGACTTTGAATAATCATTTGATGCAGCCTCAAATCTGGTGGTTGATAAGGGGGCTGTAGAGTTTCTGCAAGCTTAAATGTAGTCATGCATGCCCCCTGTAAGAGGAAATGGGCAACTGCAGTCTTAAACATACTTAGACCACAACAAGGCAATCCTTTTTTTTCTTTTTTCTTTTTTAGTTGTTGCCCCTTTTTAAGTTTTTTTTAGGGTAGAAAGTTGAAATCTGTCAGTTTCCCAAAAGCAGCATGCTTTTCCCTGTACAGTACATTGATTAACTTGTACTGGAAATAGTATATAGGTGGCTCTTTCTCATTTTCCAGTGTACAGTTTTGCCTGAATCGTTCTGGGCCTTTTCTGTTGAAAACCACCAACGTAAACTGTAGAGAGTATCAACAGACTAATCATGCAAATTTGCAATGCTCATAGACACAAAGTGAAATCAATCGTCATGTAATTTGTGGAGAAAAAGCAGAGCAAAGCTCCAAAAGTCTGATCATTGCTCCAAAACCTCGTTTACCCCGTGCTCTCTGGACACAGTCTTATTTGGTCTCACCATCTGCCTTTTAGCTCCATTTCAGGCCCTCAGACTGGACCGACACCTGATCTGTCTCTATCGACTGGACCTCTCTATAAATACAAAGTGTAATGAATGAAGGGGCCTGGATGTGCTTTATGAAATCAACAGGAGCTCCCCTATGGCCTGATAATGAGCAGCCGAGTTAGCAGCAGTTCGCCTGGTTTCCAACCCTCATCTCACCTCTTTCTTCACCAAACCAGCTGTTCAGATGAGAGCGCTTCAATCAGGGAAAATTGTGGTTTTTAATTACAAATGTCACGGATGAACTAAGTGGCGCGTCAGTTTTGATCGACCTCATTTACATCTACATTTTAGGAGTTTAATTGATGCGGTTAGTCCGAGTGATTTATAATGAGAGTAGGTTATCTGTTCAGTGCCCGAGTCCAAGGACACTTGGCTGTTGATGGACATGTTGACTGCAGATCAGCCCTGTCACATAACAGAGGATGGTGTGTAAATGTATTGTATTTTGCTTAAAGATGAATATTTTAAGCCAAATGTCACATCTGTCTATTCAACTGTGTGACAGGTTGTTGAACTGATCTCGAGTGCCATCGGTGACGTGGTTCAAGGAATCTACAGTGAGAATCACAATAATATTGAGGTAAAGCATCTATTCCAAGTGTTTGTGTAAGGACAAGGCGTGAGGCTACACCATTGTAATTGAGAAGTGTGTCTTAAAATACCCTGGAATCCATTTCAATACAATGATACAACATGAGTGAATTGAGACTCAACAGATAAAGGCAATGCAAGTTCATTTGTATAGCACATTTCATACATAATTGTATTTCAAACACTTTACCCACAAATAGACCGTGTTACAAGATAAATTCAAACCACAAAAGTATAGATCTTTGTTTTTTTTGGAAAAGTGCTATGCAAATTCAATTTATTATTATTATTATTATTATTATTGTTATTATTATTGACCCTTGTGTAGTGCACGGGTCAAATATGACCCCTTTTTATCTCAGAGATAAGGGTTTCTTTTAACCAAATTGCCCCAACATAACATGAATGCGTGGGTGTATGTTGTATGAAAGCCATATAACATTCTTGTCAGGTAAAATTAATCATTACTCTCATTGAATCTTAACTATCATTCAAAAAAATCCACAATTTCTTTTTTTTTTTTTTTACACAAATAAAATAGGTATTATGCAATTTAAATTATGTTTATTGACCATGTTTTTTAAAAAGCCTCGAAAAAAGTGACAAACGGTTCAGAAACTATTAAAATGATGTCAAAATGTCAAAAAAAGTTCATTTGTCATTTGGACCCGGAAGGACAACAAGTTCCACAGTCAGGAAGACAACACAAGGGTTAAAGTGCCCCATTGTTGCCCAAAAAATATTTAAAACATATCAGTCCAATAATACAAATCCATCCTTCTGCCTGAACTACTCACAGAGCGCCAAATATGGATCAATCCGCCGCTGAAAGTAGTCCCCAACAAATAAACAATTTACTTTAGTTTGAGTAACGTTTGCTAGTAAATACAGTGGCCAGCTGTTTAAGGAGCTTGTCAAGCCTTTTTAACAACTTTACATTTATGAGACTTTAAAAAAAAAAAAAAAAAGATTGATATCTTTCATTAGGAACTAATGTGGTTCCACAGACAGGGTGGGGACAAATAAAGGAATTGTTGGTTTTGGTCAAGAGTGTCTTTCTGACACTGGCCACAGTGCTGTCAGGTACCAGTGAGCAGGAGTTTCTTTTAATTTGACTCTGCTTTTTAGGCTCTGCAGGAGTTCACTACTAGTTAGCAGTGTTCAGAGTGATGTCACCGTGTACGTCAGACAAAATTTCAGTTCTGATCTCTTCTGTTGTCTGTTTATTCTAGAAAATGGTTTAGGATTGATTAACATTTTACAATGGAGATTTTAGATTACTTAATCAATAAATAATTGAAGAACTTGTGTAAACCACTGTATTAAATCACTGTTAGTCTCTTGTGCACATCCAGTTACATGCTAAAATATAAAATCACAGAGCAAGGTTTTGGTTGAGGAGTTCTGATGTGCTCTGTGGGAACTTTTGAAGTTGTACGGTAGAGGTAGTGAAAGCTGAGTCTCTGCCTCTATTTGCTCTGCAGGAGAATAGTCTGACTGATGGCCTCGATGTGGCGGCGTGGGAGGAGCATACGTTCCTGTCCCATGGAGCACTGCTGGCCAAGAGCTGTCAAGCTGCGATGGAGCTCGCCAAACACGACAAGGAGTCCCAAAGATTGGCCTACAAGTACGGCAAGCACCTATCACTGGGCCACAAGGTAGGTCTAATCTGAGCCTCCCACGCACAGCAAATAATAGTGATGTTGGTCTGTAAAGGACAAATCAATAAAGGTCAACTGCCACACTAGTGGGCTACTTTTTGAGATAATCAGTCTTGGTTTAAAGGCCCTGAAAATGTTCTTTTCACTCAGCTTCCTGCTATCACTGATGGGGAACTAGAAGAACACAATATTCTATCAAAGTTTTTAGCTAAATCCGGCCAGAACATTAGATTTAAATGTCTTATTGTTCTCCCATGAGAGACAAACATATATGTAATTTTAGTGCACCAGGTATTGCAGATGTTCTAACATTTTTCAAGATTCAGAGGCTGAAATCTTATTGGTGTGAGCCCAAACGTCAGTCATAGTGCTGTGTTAGTACATCCTCTCCTGCTGTGGCTCCCTGTAGCGCCTATAGGGAATCTCAGCATGGGAGGAAAGAAAGGAGGTCTTTGAAGGACAACTATTATCACCGGGCTAGCTGTGCCTGCCACTAGACTGTTCATCATGCTGCTCATTAACATGGTCACTCAGAGCGTAGGTAGGCAGAGTGCACGCTCACCTGTTCACGTTCTCACCACTGGGTTGGTTTAAATCTACGCCTGGAAGTTACACTTATCTCAGCCTGATTGACCAATGTGCTCTATCTTCTGTAGCTGAACTCTGACCTGCAGCCGTTTGTGAAGAGCAGTGTGGGGGAGCCGTCGTTCAGTTTGAGCGCCGCCCCTGTGGTTTTCCACCGTCAGATCGTTGGCCAGGAGAGATGGCGTCAGCAGCTGCAGCAGGTATGACCGGTCTGTGACACCGTTGCGGCAGCTTTTTGGTTTGTGTTTTCTTTTGTTTCTTTTATTAGTCTTTCAGTCACCGGTGGCCATGTTTCATGCATAAAGTGAAAAAGTATCTTGGCTGAACACATAATGTCATGGGCAAACAGGTTTTCCTAAAGGTCCCATGGCAAGAAAATGTCACTTTGAGGGTTTTTTTTACATTATTTTGTGTTCCCCCAGCCTGCCTATGGTCCCCCAGCGGCTAGAAATGGCGATAGGTAAACCGAGCCCTGGGTATCCTGCTCTGCTTTTGAGAGAATCAAAGCTCAGATGGGTCGATCTGGAATCTTGCCCCTTATGAGGTCATAAGGACCAAGGTTACCTCCCCATTCTCTGCTTTGTCCACTCATGAGAGAGAGACATCATGGCTTTCAAACAAGCAAAGTGGCAGTTGGTCAAGGCCACATCCCCCCCCCCCCCCCCCCCCCCCCCCGCTCCACAAAAGCTACAGACCCAGAAATGGCACATACTAAGGAAACCTCATTGTGGGACTGGCTCCATTGGCTGTAATTCTGCACCAAGGCTGAATTTTAAGAAAGAGACTTCAGATACAGGGGACCACTACTAAAGTCTACGTAAAAGCATCCAAAAAGCACCATGTCATGGGACCTTTAAGGACTTAGGTTTGGATCATTTACTCAGAATGTTGCCATGCTGGAGGCTTCATGGATAGCAATGTCAGTCAGCCAGCCTGTCCACCACAGTGATCCAGACTAAAATATCTCAACATTTATTTGATGGAACCTGCTTACATTGGTCATCCCTTGACTTTTCCTCTAGAACCAGTATTAGTACAATACGACTACTTTGCATCAGATTGGCAGGCATTTTGCTAGGGATAACCTGTGAGAAGGTTTTTTGTTTGCATCTGTGGCTCAGTAGGTAGAGCAGGTTGTCACAATCACAAAGTTGGCGGTTTAATCCCCGAAGGCCAGCACCATGGCAGCGCCGCCACCATCTGTGTATGAATGTGTGGGTGAGTGGGAGGCAATGAGTAAAACGCTTGTGCAGTTTGTGCAGGGAGATCAAAATGTGCTTTATAAATGCAGTCGGTTTACCATTTACCTTAGTTGAATTAAGACAAAAATGTGTAAAATTAAATAAAGCCTTAGGCCGTATTAGATTTAAAATCTAGTGCGTATAGACAGGAAAAGGGGGAAAAGGAAGGGGAAGACACGCAGCAAAGGGATGTGGGTTGGATTCAGACTTCACGCGGCGCCCACTCTACTGGGCAAGCCAAAAGTCATTATTTCTTTGATCTGACTTGCACTCCTCCATTCTTATTTAATTAATTTATTAAAACATTGTACCTTTTTTTTTGTGACGTACTGTAGAGCAGGATTTAAAATGAACGATTTGTCAGGAATTCTTGACTTGACAAGTTCAGAAGTCAGGCTTCTATGATTTCTACTTAGAGCAGTTTAGATGTTTACCCCAAATGTTCTGTCTTCAAGTTCTTTAGTTTCATCAAATTGTACCTTTTTAAAAAGTGTCTGATCAAAAATGAAAAGCAACATTGGAAACCTGGGCAGTAATGATAAAAAACTCTCTCTTCTCTGTAAGGTAAAAACAAAGAGAAACCATCTGGATTATTCAAAGGTAAGTCCACTTGTTTGTTTTTTTCCTTACATAATCTGCTTCTTCAGTGAGCTAAGCACTCTGTACTTCACAATGTTAAACAAATGCTATGCTCTCACCGCTCTCACCCAGTGTAGCAACTTTAGTTGCCTTTGTGTTGCATTTTTAGTAAGATGGGTCCATATTTCATTGTTGTATCTTCATGTATTCACCTGGTTACTTATTGGCATGGCATCGAACAGTCAGAGCCATCAAAGAGACACAGCACATCTTCTCACTGTAACCTACAGTATATCAAAGTTGAGGAGTGAGTTCCCAATGTCAATGTGTAAGGGAAGAGGGGGGCCGATAGGGGTGCAGAGGAGGGGTCTGATGGTGTTGTGGGGGTTATCTAGTCCCGTCTGAAACCAGAGCAGAAAGGATTAGTTTCCAAGGCCTATTTGTGGAGGAGACACTGAGGCTCTGAGACAGTGGCATTGTGAGAGAATCTCCTTCAGCAGACCTGTCGAAAAGGGGACATGGGAAGAACTTTGAAGGAAAGGAGAATTGAGGGGACACAAGAAGGAAAGCTGAGACCAGGACAGAAGGAAAGATGACATTTGGGGAAGAATAAAATGTAAGACCTTGGGCCCACGAGAGTTAAACTTTGCTTTGATTCAGCAGATAGATTGGAATGCATAATTAGAGGAACTTTGTGTACATCTCTGTTATCTACACATTGTCTGCATGATTTAGCATGTGCTTTCACCCCATTAACTCTGATAAATAACAACAAATGTTTACAGAAACTCCCATTTTATGCTGTCAGTCTCTTAGTCATTCATTCCCAATTAGAAAAGGTCAGCCCAAAAAAGACTTTTTAGCAAACAGATAATTTAATTAGATTGGGTTGAAGTGAATATTCTTTGAAGACATTCATATTTTTCACTAATACTAAGAATAAGAATGTCTGACTACATGAAAGAAGTGAAGTCAACACATGTTGCCATTGCCTTTGATGATGCCAATCCTGTTGTATTGAAAAATGTTGTGGTGTGTTGTGTGGTGTTGTGTGTGTGTGTGTGTGTGTGTGTGTGTGTGTGTGTGTGTGTGTGTGTGTGTGTGTGTGTGTGTGTGTGTGTGTGTGTGTGGTGTGTGTGGGGTGTGTGTGTTGTGTGTGTGTGGTGTTGTGTGTGTGTGGTGGTGGTGTTGGTGTGTGTGTGTGTGTGTGTGTGTGTGTGTGTGTGTGTTTGTGTTGTGTGTGTGTATATATGTGTATATATACAGTATGGTGAATAAAATCAGTGTTGTTGTGTGTGGTGTGTATATATAATATATATATATATTATATATATATATATATATATATACTACGTGTGTTGTGTGTGTGTGTGTGTTGTGTATATTATATATATATATATATATATAATATATATATATATATATTATATATATATATATATATATATATATATATATAATATATATATATAGTGTGTGTGTGTGTGTGTACTGTATGTGTATGTATGTATGTATGTGTAACTTGTTCTGATAAGCTACACCTGAATATTGATTGATTTGACAAAGCTGGAGAGAAAGAAGAATCAGGTGAAAGTGCTTGTGGAAAGAGCAGGGTTGTGGAACTTCTGTGGTTACCTAGTATGTAAACAGAGAGAGAATGGGGGATACGAAGAGATGAGGGAACAATGAGGTAATGCTGAGCAAAATAAAGTTAACAAATAAAATGGTGTGAAATGAGGGTCAAAATCCTTTCTACATAAAAAAAAAAAAAATCTTTTCTGAATTTAAAAGCAGGGTGATACCAAGTTCGACACCTGCAGTTTTTTTTTTGTTTGTTTGTTTGTTTTTTTAAATAAGGAAGGCCTACGGGGTTTTCTACCTCCAGAATTTATAATATAAAACCCCCTCAGCAAGAAGATGTCTCAACACGCCAGCAGAGAAGCACAAAGATATGCCCAAATTCACTGTCTGAATACTTAATCTGTTGGTTGGGGCTTGTCTGTCTGTCTGTCTGTCTGTCTGTCTGTCTGTCTGTCTGTCTGTCTGTCTGTCTGTCTGTCTGTCTGTCCTATTGACATTTATTGGTGTCATAATTAGACTGAAAAGACATGAGAGCTGTGAGACGCCTGGGAAGAATCTACAGAAACGGTGCTTTTTCCTTATCGTCAAAGATGGCCTGCCAATTCTTTAAATACAATTTAGTAATTTAGTGATGAGTCTGAAATTTGTTGTAAGCTGCCTCGTGTGGTGCCAGGGGCAGCATGTAAATACACGATTATGTTATGCATTGGGTTTTCTTTCATTAAAAGAAATGCTGTGCCTGTACAATCCAGTTACTTTAACAGTAAGCTAACTTTCCCTGGCTCTTAACGGTTTGTCGCGTTGACAGCTGGACAGTAACAGGAGTGACACAAACGGGACAAACTAACGTTTGTTTTCATCCCTTGACAGCTCTTGGCAGCAGTGAAGTCGGAGAAAGGCGTGAGCTCGGCGGTGGACTTATGCTGTTACCATGGCAACAAGGCTCTGGAGGCCATCCAGGCTCTCCCCTCCTCCGAGGCTCGGTCTGCCTTGGAGAACATCGCCTCCGCCATCACCAAATTTTGACCTGGACTCAGAAAAACACACACCCACACCCACACAAACACACACACACACACACACACACAAGAGTGTCTTTGTCTGCAGAGGCAACAGGACGAGAACCACTGAACAGTTGACAAATTAACTTCTTTTGAGCCAGGTGCTGGCTCATGTCTGGAGAAACTGTTGTGAATGACAGTGTGCGTCAGAAATGCAATGGCCATATCCATAAATGGTCGTAATTAAAACAAGAATAAAGACACATTACTTCAGCATCATGTCATGCATTGTGTTGGCTTTAATACATACCCTTCCTCTGCTGTGTGGAGAAAATATCACGCCTAGCTGCATTTTAAAAACCTGGCCGTTTATTTCCACCTTGCTTATCAGCAAAGGCACATACCAGGCAGAACGTAATTTAAGATGTTTAGAGGAATTGTTATTGTCATCTGGAAAATGTGCCATGAACAGCAAATGATGCACCAAGCAGCACTTGTTCTAACAAATTTTTTTCTTTTTTAGAATTACCCAGGTTCACCCTGCTCATTACTGCACACCTCTGTTGCTGCTGTAATCATAGCTGCTGGAGGTAGTGGGTGTCCGCCAAATTGAAGAACAGCTCCAATCCCGTTATAAAAATGTCTCAAAGTCATGTTCTACCACGGATGTACCTCTGCTGATAAGCACAGCTGCAAAAATGTCTTTTTCTAATGGAGTTTGGCTTGATATTGTCTCCACAGAGTGAGCAATAGCATGAATCAGGACTAATGTCATCTATGTTGCCTTATTATGTCTGTCCCCATGCCTGTGTATGTGATCCAAGTCAACCCAGGGGCAGGGAAAGGTCACACAGTCTCTCCCCTTGGCCCAGCCAGCGAGCGCATTGAAGCTCCGCCAAGCAGTAATTATTAATGAAGAGACCTGAGCAAATGGACAGGAAATGCAGAGGTATTGATTGGGCCGGCTGCCCTGCTCTAAGCCGTACAGGCTGGCGCCAGCCTGGTGGCCTGTGGTTTCCCAGCCTTCTGTCTGGGGGGGGGGGCGGGGGCAGCCAAGGTGTGAAACCAGGCCACCGCTGGCAGCTGTCTGTCACATCCAGGCCACACCTGAAGGACAGAGAACACGAGACAGCCAGGAAAAAAAAAAAAAAGAGGACTGAGGGTACCTTGCTAACAAAGAGGATTCTGTTTAGTTCTAGAGAACAGCAGGACATGTTGGCACCACATCACAACATTTGCATGAAGATGGTTGGTGCAAGAACTAGAACTGCAAGTGATGTTTAAGTATTTGACTGAACTAAAGCCGACTGCACGTGATAGGCAGCAAAGCTGCTCTGCACTGGCCGTTCCATTGATTCCCTGTGGGGAGAGCGCTGCCCAACTAGGCGCTGTGCTACACCGCTGCCGCCCAGGGCCGATTCCAGGATTCTATATGTGGGGTGGCGTAGGGGGGACCAATAATAAGTCGGGGGTGGGGGGGGGCGGGCGGCATACAGCATATAAAATCTGCTTAGAAACAGGAAATATTGGATTAGATTCTGCTAAATAATACATCACATTTATTAATAATTTTACTTGTTTTCATTTTAAACAAGTTGTATATCCAAATACAATACACATTTGCGATAGGCTCAGTCTGCCACTTTAAAAAAAAAAGTAATTCCATTGCTGGTTCCATGCTATCAGAATATTGGATAGTTGTCATGGAAACATTAATTGGTCATGTGACTAGGTCTGGGAAAATAGGCGGAACAAGCAGCCATGTGACAGTACTCTGATCCTATGGAAATCACAAGTGTCAGATTGATAGCACGCTAGCCTAATTATATTGGGGGGGCAGTGCCACTCCCTAACTCATGTAAAAACTTACATTCAATTTGCACCATGTAAAGCACATTTAAGTTCTCTCTGTAAAACATTGATTATTAAAATGTTAGGTAAAATCAAAAAAATTAAAACTTTTTCCTGTTGCTATACAATGGGAGTATTTTTTTTTTCTTCTGTTTATATGTCTATCATAATTATCTGATAAACATCTTGATTAGTAAACAATTTGAAATCATGGGCCAGAGCATTGGTTTGTTGGATTAAAAGTGGATGTGGAAGAAACAGAGTGTTGGAATAGGGGGAAGGGTGGATGAAGAGCTGAAGTGCAAAAGATGATGCGGAATAAATTATTTTAAAAACAGGCTCCTGTCTGGTGCTGGGATGTCTGTCCACTTCCTCTGCTGTTTTGGTTTCCGCTGCCTGGGCTTCCTGGGTACAGCGAGGTACAGCATGTGCCAGGGAAAGCCTCCGGCTCTTCATGAAATATTTATCCTCACCGTGAGGAGACATGAGGAAAGTTACATGGAAAGTTAAAATGACCAAACAAGGAATGAGGCTGGGGCACTGCCAGAATGACAAATATAGTTACTAAACGGAACTTTTTTTCAAGAGATGAGGTCTGGTCTAAGCAATAAACTGTTGCATAGGCTCTCCCAGTAGAAATCAACCGGGCCCTGCAGAAGAGGATTTGATGTGTTGAGGGTTTTTTGTCATGTTTTCGGTTCTAAAAGAAAAACGCTGTTCTTCAAGCTAAATATTTAATGTAGAGCAGAAAGTGTAGCCCTTTCTCTTCCCTGACAACATTGCCAGTGCAAGCATTCGTCTTTTTGATTTGATCTCCTGCGAAGCCCAAATAAAGAGCAGACTGTGGAAGGAGAAAGCTTTGTTAGTTTTATATCCTGCACAGCAGAAACCTGACTCTGTGTTTGCTTACAGTTTCCAGTTTGAAAGTCGTGGGTATCATGAAAGCAAGCGTTGGCAGGACTATAAGTTTACATGCAAAACGTGGGTAACAGCGGCCCTAGTGTGCCCGGCCCAGACGATGAGTGGTGTAATTACAGCAGGGTCCAGTGGAGAGAGTTGGTCAGCAGCACAGATTCCATTACACACTCACACACGCAAACATAGCTGTGGATGCTGGGGACAGAACGCCCGTCAGCCTGGGAGTTTAACAGAAAAGATGCAGTGTTCTTGGAACTTGCAAAGAAAATTGTAAATTAGGTTCAGTTAATACCAAACATTCAACACTGTATTTTTGTTGTGGTGATATTCTATATTCTACTGTTTCTACTCAGCAGTTTATTCTTGCCAGGTCAACATAAAGGCTGTGAAAGAGCATTTATACCCTCGAGGAATTCTGCAACTTTCTGCTGAAATCGATCGATAACATTATTTTGATCAGGTTGGCTGAAAAAGCACTGACAACTCTTGCCATTTAAAATGTCTTAACGTTGTCTTAAAACGGTTCCACTTTCTAAGAAAGAACCCTTTTCAAAAGATTCATTAAAAAACATATGTTCAATTAATCATTTTAAAACGTGTTATAGATCATTTCTAAGAACAACTTTTCTGTTGCAATGTTGGAAAAAATACCTACCCCTTTAAATTGGATGGATTGTTGAAATATTATTATAATCCTTATTATTATACATCTTTATAATTATTAAAAAACTATTTCATATATGACATTCACAACTGCAAACCTGATGACTTATTAGAAAGTAAGAAACTCATGACGCTCTAAAAATGGATTAACCACATTTATGAGTGCCTTGTTCCAAAATAGGGATTAAAGGCCTGCCAAAAGGATTTTTCACGATCTGGCCATAGTTCCTCTTATTAATACATTCTAACTGATTAATAAAGCCTTTGTAATATTTACTAACCAATATTAAAACCATTAGTTACTACATATAAATGCTTTAGAAAGAGTTTATTCAATGGTGGTACACAAATAAACATATTTAAGCATAAAAGGCATGAAAGAAATAATCAAATATTTTGTAGGTTATGAACTGTGTATGACATGGCAGTGCTTGCTTGATAATCTTAGCACTGCTAAGTTATATTTATTTATTTTCACATAGATTCACCCTGCTCATTTTTCTGCACTTGCTGCTTGATTTAGCGGGTGTTTGCCAAACTAAAGAGCAGCTCCAGACCACTTGTGAAAACGAGTGGATACCTTTGCTGATAAGAACAGCAGTAAAACAAACTTTAAAAAAAAAAAAAAAAAAAGTAGTTTGGCCAAGGGGAAAAATGATCTTGAAACAGTCATAATGTCATCTATTGTTGCCAAGAAATTCAATTTAAAAAGAAAAATGAATGTGTTTAAATAAATAAAAATCTAATCACATGTCTAAAACGTTTCAAAGCAATCCCATTTGTTTTTGTTTGTTTCGATTTAAAGTGGGCTGATGAGCTTTACATTGCTACTTTTACGTTTCCACACTTATGTATGAACATCAAATTACCACAGAGACAGAAAGGTCAGAGCCTCATATATAGACCATGACTGGGATTATCTGTCAGTGTTGATGAGCTAATGTTTGGCCATGGTGTTTTCCTGTCTCCCTAGTGCATGATGGCCCATGCAGCCCCTGTTACCGTGTTAGGAATAAACCAGTTTGTAAAATGGCAGAGTGAATCTGACGGTGGAGTGATATTAGAACCTCCGTTTGTCTTCTTCTGAATGGCCTATCCGTAAACACCTGCTAATATCATCATAAAGCGGACGGTGATGGATGAAAATCTCCTGCGATGGGAACAGCATGGCTGATTGGCCTCCTCGACACAGACGAGCATATTGGCCAAAAATGACACTTTAACGAGCTCTTCCCGGTGTTAAATGCTGCACGCCGGCCCCTCGTTGCAAGCCGTCGCCTGGCTGACCCTGGGCCGCGCTTCCCCCTGCACAGGGCCCTGCTCGCTTCATTGGCTGACAAATCAGAGTGCCATGCAAACAGCTCATTAGTCGAATAATGAGAACCACACCAGCCACACGTTGTCTTGTTATATCATCTCTGTGTCGACATACTTGTGCCTGGGGACAGAACATTGGGTACTAGTGTATGCATGAAAATCTCAATGATTAAGATAAAATTATGGCACTGGGAGGTCTTCTGTTCATCTCTTACTTGCTAAAGATCTCCATTTACCAGAGGACGCCAGTTTATCAACTAAAGTAACCAGCTCTGCTTAATGGCAAATTAAAATGACCCCCTATTATATGGTATAGCTCCATATGATTGCATTCTCTTATTCATCATTTCACTGAGTTGCTTCCAGCTGCCACCAGCTCCAAGTTTTTTTAAGTTTTGACCCAATAATCTTTGAACTTCATGTCATATGATACTGTATTTATGGAAGTACAGACTTTCAGCTGTAATTTGAGGACAGTGGTTGCCGGAGTGGATAAACAGCCAAAATCCCTTACATCCCTAACAGCACACCACTGTGGTGCATACAGACGGGTATACTGCTCTTAGTTCTCTATTCACTGAACAGGCATGTTTTTTGCATTAAGGAAGGTTTTATACAAAGTTATCAAAAGAAGAGTAAGTATAGAAGAGAAGTATGACTTTAAATAGGTCTTAAAATCATGTCAGCCTGAAGCACAACAGAATAGAACAGTAATTGTCTTTGGTGAAGCATTTACAGATCACTACCTCAATTAATAAATAGTTGCATGGAGCATCATTCGGACACCTGTAAAATCATTCCCCAGGTCCACAGTTATTCATTCTAGCATCTTTTTGGGACCCCCTCACATGAGGGCCCTGGTCACTCAGTCCCCTTTTTCCCCCCAGTCCGACGCCCCTGTAAATTATAATGTAGGAATGTTGTGTGGTTTGGGAGCTGCTGCCGAGTTGTTAACAATAAAATCATCCTAGTAATTTCTGCTCCATGGTCTAGTATCTTTATTTGGACTCTGTGCCATTTAAACTGTTGATAAGCTCCTGGTTTACATACAGCCCAGAAACTCAAGGTTAACAGCAGCAGACAGGTATGATCAGACCATGTTCTGTTATTGTTGCAGTCTCTTTCCACTTGAGGGCGATGTTGCCCACATAATAAGTTCAAGTGAACAGAGATTGTGTGCCTAGCGTGAGAGGTATCACTCCTACCTACTTCTTTGTTTTCTTTACTCTTTAAACCACTTTTAGACACTGTATAAAACTAAGGCAGTTACTTATGGGACTGTCACAACTAAATGTATACAAATAAATACTTAAAAGAATACAAACATCAAATATTAACAAAGTCTTGTGTTAACCCCAGTACTTTTTTGAAACTAAAATATTTAGTTAGGATTTTGTGATTTTGTGTGTGTGTGTGTGTGTGTGTGTGTGTGTGTGTGTGTGTGTGTGTGTGTGTGTGTGTGTGTGTGTGCAATACTCACATATGCTGATGTCCAATAACGACTTTTGGTGACAAGCCTTAAATAATTAAAAACAAAAAATACTTATTACTAACTCCTATTGGTCCAGGTGTCACTGGCACAATCACCACACGTTAAACAGAGGGTTGCTTTGCTGCACCACTCAGCACCAACAACTGCTGCAATATGGATAGATACACCAATAGAGACTCTTTACAATATACCGTATTTTAAAAGATTAGTTACTAAGGGAAGGAAATATCCAATGGTCTACATCTTATACAAGAGTATTCAGATCATTTACTTCTTTTTTTATTGTTTAAAAGTGAAAGTAAAACTCTGTAAAAGTACTCTCACACAAGGAAAAGTATTGTCCTCAAAGCACTCAAGTATTAAAATGTACGTATAAAAGTATGAAAACAGAAAAGTATACATGATTTAGTAAAAACGGCCAATGTCAGAGTTAATATATAATATATATATTATATAAATAAATATATAATGGTTTAATTTACTGTATAGCAATTCATCAAAATGCATATGCCATCAAAATGCATATGCCTAGTATATTATACATTTAAAATCTTAATCTGTAAATTACCTGTAGCTGTCAGATAAAGGTGAGTGGAGTAAAGATATTTCCTTAGTGAAGTAGAGATGTAAAGTACCAGTATATCACAAATACTTGGGTAAAGTACAAATACATCAAAATAGGCTACTTAAGTTTAGTAGCTACTCAAATAAACCACAGATTCTATTTAAGTAACCATGCACTGTAACTTTCCATCACTGCTTTTATATAATGTATACACAACAAACAGGCCACTACATTTATGGGAAATTAGATAAAAGGGTTTGCCCCTTTTATGAGCACTGGGAGCAAAAGATGCTTGTGCAGCTAAGCTAAGGAGTCATCCCAGTGTGGGTGAAGGGCCTAGCTGACCCAGGCCTCACGTGAGGCTCAACATAATGACAGCTGTACATAAACACAGTGCGGTACCGTGTTTCAGATGCAATAATATCAGTTTTGGGGCAACGTTGTTACATTTTAGACGGTGTAATAACTTTTGTGCATTTCTTTTTTTTCTTCCACCCCTCTCTCACAGCTGTGCGGAAGTGACACAGCCAGGCGCGCGCCCCGTCACGTCACGCGAGAAAGCCCAGAAGCCGAGCGAGAAAGCTATAATCAACAACAAGAACAACATTTACCTGCAAATATACCACAGTGACAGTGCGCAGACATGTCCAACACATCGTTAACCGTCCTAAATGATCGCATGGACTCGTAAAGGTGAGCTCAAACCGCCGGTCACGCTCGTTTAACGTTAATTTAACAAGAGTCAGCAGGAAGGTGGGGGGGGGACTCGTCCACGCAAACATAGCCGCGTCATTAAAATTCACAAACAAAATGTTGCACTACCAAAGCAACGCCGTGCATTCGACATTCCCCAAGACCCCGTGTTGTTATCCCAATGATAAGTTTGTGACGGGGCTTTGTGAAGAGTTGCATTCGCACAGCTGATTTGTCTTGTGTTTTGGTTCAAGGGTTCATGGGCGGAAGAATGAGGAAGTAGCTGCTTAATAAAGGCTGGAGGAGAGCTAGGAGGCAACTGGAGAACGGTGGCATATCCCCCGTAGAGGCTCTGGCAATAATGCACCTATCTGTTCTTTGTAAGATAAAATGACTTGGCGAATACAACAGATTTGCTCAGTCTAAGCTGCGTGGCAGCATGCAAGCTAAAGCAGCATACCAGGTCCTGTGTGCCGCTGCAGCTGGTCACATGCCTGTCACAACGGTAGCAAACCAGCTACCTAATGTTCATATCATAACTAAAAATGAATGGCTTGGAATTTAAAACTGTGTTCACACACTGTGATTTAAGAGGTACAGTATGTATGTGTGGTTACACTTGAAGGTATCTACATACGAGTGATATGACACTGTCACGAACGTGTCAGAATATAAACAAGTCATAAACATAACGCTTCTTTTATTAAGTGTCAGTCGGTTTTGTCATGACAAGTTATGGTTAGGTTTAGGTTTCATGTGTTCATGACAGTCATGTCACTCTTATGTAGACAACTTCAAGTTAAATGTTACAGTATGTGTTATTATACCGTTTAGGAATCTATCAAACATCCTTTAAGCCATTTTTGATCCAGTATAATTCCAACTTATTCTTGCTTGATGGAATTTGGTTTAGTTCTGGAAATGTCACCTACAGAAACGTCAACTTCAGTTCATTTAATGTGCACATCACCCAAAAAAGTCTCCGCATACTTTACACACACTTTTAAGTCAGGAAAAACAACAAATGAAGATGAAAGATGAAAACACACACACACACACACACAGATAATAATGTTAATGTTACAACAAGGCTTAAATTAGTGACAGTCATTTAAAAAATATAGATACTGCAACTAACAATTATTTAATATTAATTAATGTACCGATTGTATATTGGATGAAGCATTTGGTCTATACAATTTAAGCAAATAGTCACAGTTGAGAAGCTGGAACTGGTTATTTTTGCTTTTTAAATTTCAAAAGAAATACTGAAGCAATACAATACAAATTGTTGGTGACTTCACATGCTTGTGATTTATTTTTCCAGGCTATGAATTCCTCTGAGCATGGAGAAGTTTCAGATGAAGCAATGCTTGAGAAAGGTAACGTATGCAATTTATATGCATGCACCTGCAACAGCAGAAATTCCTGCTAACTTTTTTTAAATTAAAAAAAAATAATAAAAAAGGGTGGAGTATAGCAGATCTAGACCCATTTCTCCCAACAATCACCATTTATCATCAAGCTTAAAAACCATAAACACGTTAATACCGGAATTTTCAGATAATATGTGTGGACATTATTAAATGTGTATTTATAAATGTGAACCAGAAAACAAATGCTTTAACAAAGAAAACGTGAATCTCTCCATATTTGCAGAACACAAGCATGTCCAGGACGTTAAGGAGGAATCGGAGGACTGTGCTATTTGTGAGCCACCTGAAGGACTCAGAGCAGGATCTCCTGGAGCCACTGAGGCTGGTAAACGGCCATCTGCAGAGATAGGCCCTTACACAAACCAGTCCACCAGCAGCAAGAGAGCCAGAGTCTCTGGTGAGGTAAGCTATCCCAATTATTAATTAAATTAGAAACTTTTAACATGGTACACAGTAAAAGATAGTGGGATAGTGTTTTGGGTGAGACATTAAGTCAGACTCAGGTAAACTGAAGCAGAGGGACAGACACAGAGCTGTTGCGGAGCTAAAGTAGTGCACTTTTTAATTAATGCACTTTATCGGTTATCAGGCAAATAAAATGCAGATACAGATAATCTGAAAACTGCCATAAAAGGACTAATAATCGTCCAGGGTCAATTATTGGTCTATTCCTATTGTATATCCTACTCGTTGTATAGATCAAGGTGTCTCTTACAGTGTGTGTTTTGAATGGTTTTCACTCTGTCTAGATGAGGTGCCTCTTGATAGACGAGAGCAGCAGACATGAGCCTCTTTGCCTCACCACAACTGGAGAGCGGAGAAATTACGTCCAGAAACCCAGAGACTCCTACAGAAAGCCTCTCTTCAGCATCTCCCACAGGATCTCAGAGAAGAGGCACACACCAAGTTTGGAGCAGCAGGCCAGTCATGGTGCCGGGAGTCAGTTCCACTACAGCAGCATCCTCTCATCCAAGCTCCAAAGTTCAGAGGAAAATGGCCCATTGGAGACCCTTCCCAGCATAGACGCTTTAGGGCAAGCTTCGTCAACAGACTCTAGCCTTTATCCGCTGATTGAGAAAATGTTTCTCATTCTCAATACCCTCAATTCAAGCATGACACAACTGCATAGCAAAGTGGACTTGTTAACCCTTGAAGTCATGCGAATAAAGAAGCAGATCAAGCCAGCTGAGATGGAGACGGAGTTCCAGCCTCCTCCTGAATATTTGCTATCAAGTGCTGAATTGAATCAGCTGATGGAGCAGACTTCCAGCGCTGGGGAGCTTGGCTGTCGGCTGTTGGTGCATCTCTTCCCAGAGCTGTTCAAAGCCAGGGAGTGCTCACATGAATGCATGGCGAGCAAGAGAACACTGGAGTCTCTACATCTGCAGCTGATACGTAACTATGTTGAGGTATGCTACCCTTCGGTCAAGAACAACAGCGTCTGGCAGGAAGAATGCCTCCTCCAGATTAATGACTTGTTTAATCGCTTTTGGGCACAGAGGGACATGGAGAGTGCTCTGCTGCTCAGGAAGCAGACAATCACAGGTGCTGGGATAAAGACTGAGCATCCTCAAACCTATCGTTTCATCAATGAGCAGGGCCAGGAGGAGCATATCTCTTTAGATAACCAGCAAAGCAGCCTGACTGTGTCAGACCTTACTTTCAATACACTAGCCACAGAGGAGCTGGATGAGTTCTCCTCACCTGAGGACTTTGTTATTTTTCTTATGCACCGTCTCTTCCCGGAGGTTTTTGAAGAGGGGAAAATGCCAGAAGGCTCCAGCAGTTTCAGTAGTGTGGGGCAGCTGGTTCTGGACTCTGACAAGATGGAAATAATAAGAAGGTATATGGAAGCAAATTTTCCAAATGTGCCTGAGGACAGCTGGCTTCAGGTGTGCATTCAGCACATGGAGGATGCACTCGAGGGTCCTCACAGTAATGGCAATGGGAGTGAACCTGACAATATCAACGACGAGGGCTATGACCTGGCCAGCCTTCCTGAGGATGTTTCTATTATTAGGGTTCCAGAGGTGGGTGATGATGAAAGGCCCAGTCGCAAGACCAAAAAGTCGCTGCTCACACCTGTGGATTTTGACAATCTGGAGATTCCTCTTCCTGACTTTACTGTTCCCCAGGAGTATCTCTTGTCCAGGGGGCAGCTGAAAAGCAACTATGAATGTAGCTTGTCCATTGGGAACTTTGCTTCTCGGCTGCTGGTGCTTATGTTCCCTGAACTCTTTAACCACGACAACGCACGGAAGCAGTACAACTGCAGTGGCTCTCTTGGTAAAAAGCAGCTCGACCCTGTCCGTGTAAATCTGATCCGTCATTACGTGCAGTTAGTCTACTCTCAGGCCAAGAACGACAGAGTGTGGATGCTGGAATTTGTGGGCAAGCTGGATGAGAGATGCAGGAGACGTGACACAGAGCAGAGAAGATCCTACCTGCAGCAACGCAAAGTGTACGGTCAAGAGTCAGAGCAGGACTTTATTTGCCAGCTAAACCAGCACAATCCAGACAGCATGAGGGAGGATCCAGATATGCCCTCTTTACCTCCTGAGAAAAGTAGCAAAGACTTCTGTAAAATTCCCCTGGATGAACTGACTGTATCCAAGCCCGACTTCCCTGTACCTTCCACCTACCTGCTCTCAGACACAGAGGTACGGGAAATCGTCCAACAGAGTCTGTCTGTTGGGAACTTTGCTGCCCGCCTGTTAGTGCGCCTCTTCCCTGAGCTCTTCACCCAGGAGAACCTGCGGCTGCAGTACAACCATTCAGGGGCGTGCAACAAGAAGCAGCTCGACCCTGTCCGCCTCAGACTGATTCGTCACTACGTGGAAGCAGTGTATCCTGTGGATAAGATGGAGGAGGTGTGGCACTATGAATGTGTGCCAAGCATCGACGAACGCTGCCGGCGCCCCAATCGTAAGAAGTGTGACATTCTTAAGAAGGCCAAGAGGTCAAGCGCTGTGTCCTAGTTACAATGCTTTTCAGTTAGGCAACACCTGTTGAAATAAACATAATTGCACACAGTGTTTCCTTTAGGATTTTTTTTAGCAGTGGGGGCAGGTCCGTCCGAACAACAAACCCCCCCCCCGCTAAATGTTTTACGTCTAAAACGTAACTGACAATTCGCTAAATAAAACCTAATTGCAATGTGAGAAGCAGCCAACGAGGGGTGCTGTATGTCGGCAGGATCATTTAAAATGTAACCGTGACTACATTGTGTGTGTGCCCTATTTCTGATACTGTGGCGGCAGGAAGTTCGCCACGGCGGGCCGCCGCTACAAAAATCAACATAGAGGAAACACTGTGCACAGTATATAAGCTGAAACTGCTTTGTTTCAAACTGTCCTATGTAGGATGAAGCCACGCTGTTTTTTTTTCTTCAATACTATTCTTAAGTCCTATTTTACCTTTTGACTACAGCAGTAGATGTTGTAGTTTATGTAGTCTTATTAATGTTGGATATAGTTAAAACTGCTTCTATTTATAAGCCAAAACTGTTGTAGTTTATCTAACAAACTTTGTTTATAATGTTGTAGCCTTAAAAAAACAACATAACAATGATAGTAGCTAATAGCATAGATGACATATTTGCTCTATGGATAAAAATGAATCCCAATCACAAGGATGTGATATATTTCCATTTCAGTTACTGATGTAGCATTGTGCCACCACTGTTTCAATAACAATGTGCTTATGTTAAGCCTTCTTATAGAACTTTATATTGTAAAGACAATTAAACATGACAATGGATCATGATAACCTATTTCTAATAAAATCACCATTATAAGTACAACTTATGATTGGACTGTTTGACACATTAGCACTAAACCGTTCCGGTTGAAGTATCTAACTTGGATTTATTTGATACTGACGCCCCGAGGAGTGACACCTGAACACTCCCCAACAAGTTCTGTACAACACAAGTAAGCAATACTTATACTAGTTCTTACCATTATAATATATTTTGTGAAAAATCAAATAAGTTAATTAGGAGTAGGCAAACATACCACAAAGTTAATTATTCAGATGAAAATGTATAAACTTGCAAGAAAATGCCATGGGCCCTTTATCAGCCAACTTATTAGGACATGATCAACTTGTGCCTATACCTTTTATTGGGGGAGTCTCACAGTGTGAAGGGGAAAGGTAAACATTAAAAAAATCTTCCTTCCAACCCTCTCCCAACTGCTTAGAGGGATAGTTTGGATATTTTGAAGTGGGATTTTATGAGGTACTTATCCATAGTCAGTATACTGTATTAGCTACAGCTCTTTCATTTCTCTCTCTCTCTCTCTCTCTCTCTCTCTCTCTCTCTCTCTCTCTCTCTCTCTCTCTCTCTCTCTCTCTCTCTCTCTCTCTCTCTCTCTCTCTCTCTCTCTCTCTCTCTCTCTGCAAAAACTATACTATACTCTGGCTCATAAAGGTTTTCTCTCATCTCCAAAGAGAGTCTTTTTTTGTCATTGCTGTCATAATCAACTCATTTTTATTTTCTTGTACTTGTTGTCTTCCAAAAACCGCTGAAAGTCTGACCCAAACAGCTGATCTGCGGCATAATGAACTGCTCGGCACAGCGGAACAATGTATGGAAATGTAAGAAAATGCAGTGCAGCAATGCCAAAGAATAGCCTGTCTGACGGCAAGGTAAAATAGTGAAAATATTGAAAATATGACGTAGACTAAAACTAAACTACTTTTTTGTAGGCTAAATATGTTTTTGCTGTCCACAGCAGTACGTTGCTTTGCTTCTGTGTCAGTCCTCCTGCCCGCTTCTCCAAACTGTAGGTAATACACTATGGTTAAATACCTCATACAGCCCCACTTCAAAATGTCCAATCCATCCCTTTAATGTCTACAACAACTGAAAACTGTTACAGAAACATCACTGCTTTGAAAAACCATACGCAATCCAACTTTTTGGAGACCATGCCACTCATTTTACAGCATTCGTTTTTTGCAGCTATTGTCGCCTTCACTGGCAAATGGTATTACAGTCAACACTGTCTTATTCACGTTCATGGTTTTAAGGCATCGTCTTTGGAAAGCTCTATACATTTCCAGCGCCTTATGGCAACTTTGTACTTTTCGGTGTTACTGGATTCACCAAAAACCCTTTTGAGGATGACTCTCATCAGAGTGACAGTGTTTTTGTCTCGGTTTTCAGACAGTACCAAGTCCAAGGTGTCCCCAACTTTTACCTAAAAAAAAAAAGAACAAAATATAAGAAATGAGATGAAAGACACAAGTGGAAAGACTGAGTATTTAGTGTAGGAATATGTAACTTGTAGTCAAACATCACTCACCGTTTTACTTTTCTTGATGAGTTTCTGTCCATTTAGCCTGAGCTTGTTGTTATAGAAGGCATCCTCAATTTTACTGTTAGAAGACAAAAGACAGTTAGTCTATACTCAGGTTTGAAAAAGGAAAGGGATTTTAAGGCCCTGCTGTATATTTGAACATGTTCATGCAACAAAATTCCCCAAAACCTTATCAATAATTCCTGTGATACTGGAACGCCACTGATAACATGGGAAACTAAAACCATGAAAAACAACAAATATCTTGTACAAAAACTGGCTGATAGCCATTTGTTTGAAAAAACTAATTGGGAATTTATCAGTCTAGCCTCTGTTTCTTTACATTTAGCCAGCTATAAAGAAAAAAAAAATAGTATTCAAATCTGTGAGAGCAGGCAGTGGCTTACTTGCGTGCCATGTCCAGGCCAGCTTTCATGATGACATCGTAGCGAAAAGACTGCACATATTTCTCCATGTCTTTATAGTCCTTTGGTAGATTTGGGTTCTCATCCACCTCATCTTCATTATCACTGTCCTCAGGGTCTTTTTTATCATCCTCCTCCTCCTCCTCATCTTCCTCCTCATCCGCCTGTGCTGTCCTAGCAGCACCTTTCTTCTTGTTGCTTTTAAACCTCAGATGATGAACAGACCACCCCCTGACAGCATCTCTGCCACGGTGAGCAGGCCTGTGACAGCCGAGGGCGGGGAAAGCCGAGCAGCCCCACAGCTGGCGTGTGTGGATGGTCCTGGGACACCATTCAGTCTGCCCCAGTCCATATCCAGCAGCCAGAAGATGGCGGGGGTTCAACCTTCCTAGCTGCCTCATGGCAAGTGCCTGCACCACCAAACTCTGCATGTTGGCTCCACCCAGTCACTAGAGAAGCATGGACGTTAGACAGCATTACGCTAAAAATATTGATTTCACTGTGACAAATTGAAGTATAAAAGTCAATATGTCCTGATTGTGTTATCAACAATGTCAGTAACTTTAAATTCATTCAAATTAAAAATGTGCATTCAGTGCAAAGAGTAAAGTCTTAAGAGTAATTCACTAAGCTAAAATCATTCGTCAACTTCTGTTTACAAGGTCAAGAATAAACTGTCAAGATCAGTATTTTAGATTTGCTTTCCCATAACGTCATATTTCAAACAACAATTTCACTATTCATACTAATAATTGTGATATGTAATTAGATAGATGTGAAGTATTTTCTTGTTTGATTGCTAGAACACCTTCGTAAGGTAAAACTAATTGGATTATAAAGTCAGCAACAGGCAACACTATACAACAAAATTGAAATATACCTTCTAAGTAAAAGCCTAATTTTATTTCTAGCAACGGTTTGTGTCGCTCGTGTAACAATAGTTGTTTTATTTGAGAAAAAAAACTAATTGTTCTGTAAAACAATGGCAGCACGAGGGGCACAAACTAGCTTGACTATTAATGCTGAATTGTGTTTGTTGATTAACCGGAAGTGGTTTTTTTACGCCATCATTTTTTTATTGGCACCATGACTGACAAACATTTCGATAAGATAGGTAGTAGCGCTTTACCAGGTGCGGAATATTATACTTTGTCTTTTCATATTAGCTGCTGTTTGTGTACCTTTATGCAAAGGATGTCTCTGCTTGATTGAGCATGACATTGTTCAGGTTGAAGTTAAAACTTAACTGAAGCTGATAACGTTACGGCTAACGAGCTAGCTTTACTTTTCTTCGGTAAACTCGTGGAATCATTACTACATTCCATGCGCAACACAGCACGAGCTTGCTAACCAGTAAATAGTACAGGCTGTTTTAATTTGTTGCTAAATGCTAATAATGAAGTTGCAAGCATGCAATAATTGGTAGTCCACTCACCTATGGAATAACCTTTCATAGCTTGTTACCATACAGTACTTCCTCGGTGCATCTGACTGCTATTGTTACCAGACGATGTAAATGTGCTGCCGCCTACCGAAGTGGAGGAGACATTACCTTGCCGAGCTCTTGAACACCAAACCTCATTGGGATTTTTCATGTTTTTTTGCCATATAAAAACGATGATATTATTTTTAAATCGCATTCACAGCTATTCATTCTAGCATCTTGTTGGGCCTTCCTCACATGAGAGCCCTGGTCCCCTTTTTCCCCCAGTCTGACGTGTGTGTGTGTGTGTGTGTGTGTGTGTGTGTGTGTGTGTGTGTGTGTGTGTGTGTGTGTGTGTGTGTGTGCGTGTGCGTGTGCGTGTGTGTGTGTGTGTGTGTGTGCGCGTGTGCGTGTGCGAGGATCCAAGCCAGCAACATATTTTAGATATAAATCGGTTTGCCCAAAACATTAATTGCAATTTTTATTTTTTCCAGCATAAGATACATTTGTATATATATATACGAAAATGTATTATACAAATGATGTATACAGCACATTTGATTATAATGACAACAAGAACATTTCTAACCGTTTACTAGAACTTTAAGCATTGTGTATTGTTTTATGCCTGTGCAGCTATACATTTGTCAATACATCAGCTGGACTACTTTATTATTCTAAGGGAATTTACATCAACATTCAGCTTCACTACAATTCTAGTGTCACTTCAAGTGCATAATACTGGTGTCACCACTTTATTAAAAACAATGTAAGAAAACAATGTTATTTGCTAGGATGCATACAACATGTTTCTGTTAAAAAAGTCAGTATAAAGTTTGTGTGATGTCCATGTGTAAACATAAGTGCATTCGAAATCCTTGCATATACTGCCTGTAAACTCCACTCAAAATGGTCAGGGTTCCTCCTGATGTATCCAATGTTAACATCCAAAGTGTGTGTGTGTGTGTGTGTGTGTGTGTGTGTGTGTGTGTGTGTGTGTGTGTGTGTGTGTGTGTGTGTGTGTGTGTGTGTGCGCGCGCGCTGTGCCATTGTCTTTCAGTATCTGAGCATATTCAATATACAGTGGACAGTAAATCACCATTTTATGGATACAAAATTGAGCAATATTATTTAACACATAATGGACATAGAGTACAATGTATTATATATGCTGGTGGTTTACATTCAGGTATGTTTTGTGGTTATTAACAAATTGGCTTAGAACAAGAAAATTATGCACATTTGAGCATGGATTTAATGACTTTATGATTTTTTGTAGTTAAATCCACACTGTGATTTGCTGTTTGATGGATGAAAACAGTAGTGACTTATGTGACATCTACCTGTTCAAATGTGGATACATTCACTGTAAACCTGTTTGTCTTTTCTGAGCAGAAGATAAATGTATTGACATGCAAATGTATTTGTACCACAGTTGCCGGACGGTCTTATTGTGGCAGTAGTTAGAATTTTTTATTATATTTAAGACAAAATGTACTTCCTTAATTTATCATGGATGATTGCTTTTTCATATTGTGTTTTAGTTTGTGAAGGTGAAGGCTTATACGACTAGACAGTGTTAGTGCTCCAATAATGTTCCAGTTTCTGGGTCAGTCAAGACAAAATGTTAAATCACAAAATCCAGCCTAAGACACTGCAACAATGTTAAAAGCTTTTCTGACTCAGTTTTTTTGTTTTCTTGCAGATATAAAAAATGTGACAATGTGTCATTACATTTAGATCAATCCAACATCTACAGTGGAGGTTTGTAGCACAAAACAAACAACTGTAAACATCAACATCCAAAAGAAAGGTAAGTTTCTCTCTGGAGCTGCCATATAGCACCAACAGTCAACAGTCAAATAGGGAGAAATCCATTGTAGAAGAAGCATCATAGTTATACCAAAGTAGCTTACATAGACCAGAATGCAGTGAGTAGCACAAGTCTAATTTCTAAACTCACTCTATTTTTACTATTTTTATGTAACTATGCAACAACACATGAAGTCCACAGCCGAAAATTAGTTTTAACCGGTTTTCTGCAGTTGTCAAAAGGCATTTTGAAAAATGCAGAAAGTCACTAACGGACGTGGAAATAGATGAGGCATGTTGATTAAAAAAAAAAAGTAAATTACAACACTTCACATAAGTAATGTAAAATATCATACATCATAGATTGGTATAACAATGAATAAAAGTATCCAAGAGATCCCTTGTCTCTTTTGGATTGGAGGTTTCCATGTTGACTAACGTCTCTTTGTGAAATGCATAAGCGCAACATATTTCATTGATATCCCTCCTTTTACTTTTTCACCTGAGATGGTTTTTGTTTTTACAGTTATTGCTGTAATTATCTGACTGGTCTGCTGTGATGTTTTTGTATTATTGAGATTTCACTAAAGGAATGAGATGTTTAAACCTGCCCATCTTGTCCGTGGCCTCTGAAAAGGTCTTCTGAGGTAACTGCAGCTTCAGTTTCATACGTACAGCACATATGAGACCTTAAAAGCTATGGCAATCATGTACAGTGTAACAGTCTTTGTCTGCTTGGTTTTCAATGGAAGCCAGGCAGATATCATTTTACCATTTGCGTGTCTCCTAGTAGGTTCACATACCACCATCGCTTTGTTCTTTACTCATTAATCATTGTTATTGCTTTGGTGATTCACACATTCACATTCAGGATTCAGGCATTTGTTTAAGATAGTACGACAATGCAGCATGAATCTTTGTATCTCACATTAAAACTTGTTTTCACACTCTGTTTCTGATGTCCAAAGTGTTTGTATGCTACAGAAATGCCACTGTGTTTTTTTAGGGACTGCATAGTCACAAGGAAGTCTCCACACAGGAGCCATTCCTGTGGAAAGACCTGTGGTTGTGGCAATTCTCGCTACAGTGGACAATGAGCACTGGGTAGCAAAGTGCGTCATCATATTCTGGGGGGTCCTCCTCATCTGTGTTGAGGCGCTCTGATAGACAGCGGGTGTTTTCGCTGGGACTCTCTGGGTCACCCAAGCTGCCGCTCCTCCAGAAGCAGCTGCGCTGGGAGCCGTAGCGCCGCGCCAAGGAGAAGCGACTGCCGCTGAACGGGATGCGGGAGCTGGCACCAGTGCAGATGCTGAGGGCGCTCCTGGAGAACACTGAGGAGCAGCTGATGGCTCTGTGGCAGCGCTCACAATTTTGACGTATCCCACTGAAGCTGGTCTGGCACTGGGCCAGGTCCATCAGTCCAGCCTCTGAGTAACTGGGCACCAGTTGCTGGTTGGACCGAATGTGCCATTCCAACTCTGTACTGTCAATGGTGTTAACGCGAGGGATACGACGGCAATATGGCCGATCCTCACACGGGGTCACAGGGAGGTAATCGTGACCGAAGAGCTTCTCAACGCGATAGTGGACATATGCAGTGTGATACTCTGTAAAGACTCTGAGAGGCCAGGAGAAAGTGAAGAATGAGGCAAACCAGAAGACATAGTGCGACAGATACCAGGGCTGGTGCTCTGGGTCAGGCAGCACAATAACATACTCCTTCAGGTCAATGTTTTTTAGGTGCATGCCCTCCCTGGCTTCCATGTAATCATCAAGACCCTCATTGTCAGTGAAAAACCTTGCTCGTTGTGTAAGGTAGGAATTCTCGGACTCTACGTTGGCAAAACTAAAGCACTTGGTGAACCGCATCTTAGTAAGAGCAGACTTCTCCAAGCCCAGCAGCTGTTTTGAAACATCTTTGACACCACAGTGACTGTAGTCAAATTCAGCTTCTGCCACATGGGTGTTGACACGTTCATGGTAAACTTGGGTGCTAGTGTAAGCGTCTCCATTGCGGTAGCGTGTGACTTGTCGTGTTCGGCGAACATAGTGATAACTGATGGCCTTCCACCAGATGCAGGGTTTAGCTTGCTGCATTCTTTGGATGCGCTCATAGATGCCCTCCACATCCAGTTTGTGCTGCAGCTCATTCTTCACATGACAGTGCCAGCACTCCACTAGATAGACTAAATAGAGCATGCCCAGTAGAGCCAGAGGGATGTAGATATAGCCATCAGAGCAGGGACTGTCATGGTACATCATGGATTTCCCTTTGAAGGCACTGTCAAAGGTGAGGCGGGTCACCTTGGTGACATGACACCAAACCATCGCTCCCATGCAGCCATACATGAGAATGGACAGAAGCAGGCATTTCCAAAAACTCTCCCGACATAGTGACTTGCTCAGAGATTGCTTCAGGGGTCTTTGCTGTTGAGTCAAAGCACAAACAATCATCATATATTTTGTTATCTACCTAAAATGTGATTTTTGCTTGTTGCAGTGTACATCACTGCTGATTAATCACTGGATTATTTACAGACTTGGGCTAGCATTTAATGAATGGGTCATCCAACTATATGACTCTTATAATAGAAATTCCCTTGTAAAGACAGTTGATATCAAGAAAGTTCTTTTAGCTCTGTGGACAGTTCATGTCATTAGCAAAATGCAGGAAAGATATGCTGGCCCTCTACAGCAGATGACAGATGAAAGACATAAAATGCTGGGATTACCAATCACGTGTCCAGACATTTAACGCTGAAATTGTTAATGTAGCTCACAATATCATATCAATTCTCCAATGTCAAACTGTAACCATGGATATTATTTGTAAGATCTAATCCCTTGCAAATAATTCCCCTGCAGTGTGTGTTACATTCAGCACACTGTGCACATGGATCCATTCGAGCCCTGCGCCAAGATCTAGCAAAGAGAACATCACAAGAGACATTTGTTCATTTAAGGGATGCTAGAATATAATACCTCCTCTCTGGTGTCCTCCTCGAAAACAGTGGTCGTACTGCTTCCACTCGCTGTCGCAGCCGATGCTAGAGGGGACATGGTGCCGGGCAGCTATTGATAGCCTAATAATGACAGGGCGTGGAGTAGGAAGAGGAAGAGATTTCACTACCTTGCTCTGCAGAGACCCTCAACCAATAGAGCTACTTGTGAGACGCGCACGACATCTGTTACCATTTAAATGTTTCCACCCGAAAAAAAAAGCCCGAGACGAGTCGACGGAGGCATGTTGATCTTTCCGGTGGCTGAGGGGGGGGGGGGGGGGGGGGGGGGGGGGGTTACTATAGGAGACCCAGCATCTTACCTTCTACTGTTTAACTGTCAGTGCCGCAGTAACATAATCGTAGATCATGCTGTATTAGCTGGTACCCTGCCCCTCCGGCCCCACCGTGTACGCAGGCTACTAGCAGGGTGCTCTGTGCACGAGGTGACGGCGCCGCTGCTCGCGGTCTGCGGACAGCGGGCACGGTCGCTGTCCGTGGTGCTGACTGAGGCAAGTTTAGCCTACGGTGAACTGTTGTTGCATACATCTGTCACTTAAAGGGAATTCCACCCTAAAACTGAGTCTTAAAGGCTCCAGTAGTGACGAGAACGCGAAGAGAATATCTTTGCAAATAGAGACGAGGTTTGGCTAAACTGGAGACAGCATCGAGACTTGAATAGCTGGTCCGTTGACATTTTCGTTGGTGGTCTATTAACAGTGTTTTGTGATGATTTAATATGTCTGCTCACTGCTCAGTCACTTTTTCTACGTGATATTACATGGAAATGAATTGTGGAGCTTATGGGTTGTTAATCAGAAAATGCCGTCATATATCCCAATTAAACTGGTCCAAGAAGCTGCTTTAGTACAGGAAAAACTGTTTTAGTTTTGTGGTGGATTTTCCCTTTTGAACCTTACAACATAAAAAGATCCACGAGTAATGCTATTATAAATCGATAAGGATGCATTAAATCCGGGTTATTATCACACCTTAAGTCTTTAAATATTTTTAATAGAAGGTATAGAGATAAAGTAAAAAATGAAACCTCATGAAACACACAACATAAAGTCAATTATGTTTAGTGCTAGAAAGTGTTCCTAACCCCCGTTATCATTATGACGCCATTTTAGGTAAAAGTATCACTTTTCCTGTTAGGTGTTTGATAAAAATAAATAAATAAAAGCAGTGTGATAGAATAGAAGCCACACTTTCAATCTTACATTTTCACTTGATAAATCTTGGAGGTTATGTGATTTTGTGCTGCTGTGGACAACAAGGAGATAATCTAAACTGCAGCACACAGTACTGATTTACAGTTGTTGAATTAAAAATGAATACCAACAGTTACATTATCCATTTTTCACTGCAGTGTGTTCAGCATTAAAACGTTGTGTTTATTAAATGAACGAACATGGCAGCAACTGTTTCCAGAAACCAGTGTAGGCTACCAAACATAAAATCTGCTGCAATAGAGCAATACAAATTAAGTAAATATCAACCTCTTAGTGAGCAAAGTTTTTATACTTACAGTTTATATGTGGAATTGTGGATTAGAAATAACATGAAAGACAACCAGTCTAGTATGAACAGCATTACAAAATACTTAGAAAACATGCATGTTTACATAACTCCGCTCTATGTCATGAAAGAGACTCCACCACATATCAAAACTATACACATCTTAAAAAAAATACAAAAACATTTTCAGAAACCTATGCAAAGTCTCAGAGGGTCATATGAACTTACTTTGTTTTTTTGTTTAAGTGACAGACTTGTCTTTAGGGGTATAAATGCATGGGCACAGTTCAGCAGTATCCATAAAAACCTGTTACACATATTTACTGTTTTGTTGATGTTTTATACACTTAGAAATGGTTCATATGAGAGGTTTCAAATGAGTATAACCCTATGAACCTAAAATACACGTACATGCGCTTACAACTACATTAAAGTGAGTCATTAACATTGTTTTTATTCTTATCAAAAAGATAAATGTAAATACAAGAACTTGAACAGACTGGACCGTGAAGATGTAGCCAGGATCGTTGTTAATTAAGTGTAGACCACACTGCCAGACAATCTTTAGCCACAGGGCTATTGCTACTGCTACTTCCAAACTGTTTATTCCTTTTCCCAGGGTCTCCTTTTCTGATGACGAAGGGAACCCTTAAAGGGAAAGAGAATAAATGTTATGACGGAACAAGCACCTCACCAAGGTAAATACTCTTTATAGGGATTCATAGTTTGAGATCATCTTCAATTCCGATATGGCCCCATGCATGAAGAAACAGCCTTGAATTGCTTTTTTTTTTCTTCTCTCAAACGATCTGATCACAGCAGAATCAACATGCAATGAAAAGAAAGCGTTCAACAATTTGGAAACTCTGTTCCACCTGTGCCAGAGCTACTTACAGAGTACATGATGGAGAGGTTGTTGAAAAGCTCTTGGCCTGCGCTCACTTTGTTCCTTACTCCCCGTATGGTCCCATTCTTGCTGCAGATATTGATCCGTTTGTTGCTGAAAAGCATCTCTCTCTTGGCACTGGCGTACAAAAGCAGGTCATCAGGTTCACAGCCATTTTCGTCCACAGTAGTTTCCACCACCAGACCATTCAGGTGGCTGTTGGCCTCGCTGGTGGGGGGCAGGCTCCCCTGCTCTGTCTCTGGGCTGCTGGTGCAGTCAGAGTCCACTGAGTCCGACCCTGAGCCGCACCAGGCTGTTTCATCCTTGAACACCTCCGCCAAGACCCGGCCGCTGTTGGCAGATGCTACTCTAAACCTAACTGTTTTTCCAACCTTTTCTTTCTCCTGAGTCACTTTTGGCCCCTCCATTTAAATACAAGGCTGATTACATGTTTCACATCCCTTTCAGAGAAGCCAGACGTGCTCTTTCCGCCTAAGCCATAGAGGTATGCAATTATCAAACAATAATATCCCCATTGACGTGTCAAAATGGGCTGAAAATATCCCGAGTACAAAAACTAGACACCCAAATGGTTAATAATGCACGAGTTTCTGCCATGGTAACGGCCAAAACAGGTAAACAGTAAATTGATATTTCCATGTTCAATAATTGATCAAGGATAGTTTTCAAACAGCAGATAGACTACAGACCTGTGACCAGTCTTTTACTTTAAAGTACATTTAAAGCACTACAGAACCTTCTGTGCACCTTTCATGCTCTTTTCAACCTCCATTACCCCATCTGTCCCTGAATTAAGAGTAATTTATATCTACCCATCTATCTAAAGTAAGTTTACATTTACATTACAATATAACACTTTTTTGTTAGCATTGGTATTGATGTTGTGCTTTAAGAAATGTTGATTAGCACAGGGGCATCATTAGTGTTCAGGGGTTTACATTAGAGTGCGGTTACAGGAGGCCTTCAAATTAAATAGTAAAAGCAACAAATCCATACAATTATCACACTCACAAAGAATATAATTTACTATTGTCACTTTTACTCCAAAAATGTCATAACATTTCCCTCTGAGAAGCCCATCATCCAAGTCCATAAACCAAGATTCATTTGTCACCCTGCTGCTCAAAGGGCAACAAACTCCTGAACTTCTCCTGCATCACAGCAGACTTAGAGCAGGTGCTTTGTAAAGCACATTTTATATTTTCACAGCAAATTTAACAAATTTAAAGAGAAATTTGTAAAAACAAAACAAAAACAAAAACAGTGGGATGTCCAGACATATGTGTATATATTTAAATTTAAGGTGTGCTATATTTTGTTATGGTATTCTGAGTTTTAATGATGTGATTTTAAGTGTTTTTTTAAAATGTATTTTTGTTTTGTTATAATGGAATATGTGTGCAATATATTTCCAAATATCGGAAGATCATTGTAAAGCTGATGACCTAAAAATAGAGCTGATGGGCGATATGCAGAAAATCAAATATCATAATATTTTTGACTAAATACATCAACGTTGATATTGCGGTGATATTGTTGGGTTGACTATTGGTGCTTTCACAAAATAGTCACACAATGAGAGTTTAGACAAATAATCATCAATAATGTGGACATAATGACTAAGTGGGCAAAGGCAAATAGTAGAACAGCTAGAACAAGTTCAGAAAAGTATATCACTTTACTGTAATTCAGCCTGTAAAACCAGTAAAAGACACCACTTATGTCATATCACGATGTTATGATATCCAAAATCTAAGACGATATCAAGCTTCATATATAGATGTCTATATGATATCAATATATTGCCCAGCCCTAGCTAAAAACTAATAATCTGTCACACTAGAAAATGAATTGCTTGTCAGTCATCATCAGACTAAATTGGTCTCTATAAGCAGTCCATGTTTTGATGCATGGTAGGCTACATCTGGCTACATCTGGCTACACAGTGCTTATTTTACCATATCCAGTTACCGACCAGGTCCGAACTGCAAAGCTGTAATTCCTCTCCAGACCGGGGGAGGGCAGTAACTCGGCTGCTGCTAATTCACCTCCACCGAAGAAGCTGTAGAACCGCACGTGTTACCACAGTGTCAACATGGGGAAAAGAAGGCAAAATAAGCAGCTTTTTACAAATTTAACAAAAAAACAGAAGAAACACTTGAAGGAGTTCGGAGAGGAGCATCCATTTCATGATGTGTAAGCAGTACAGCAAACTCCTTCCTGTCTTAAAGGAATAATTGAGTTACTTTTATGTTAGCCAACTGTTAGCTAAGTTAACGTTACGTTCAGACGACTGTGGTCCCTCTCAAGCCAGATACCGTGCGCAACGTTTACTATATGACAGATATATGTTATTAGTAAAAACATAAAAGTAATATTGTTCGAAGAAGTCTGTTTGCTAGAACGTAACGTAATAGACAACGTTACCCGATATGTTCTTCCTTAAATTGCAGTATTTCGGAATACATCTTGTGGTTCTTCCAAATATAGCTCAGTGCATTCTGACGTGTAAAAATGCATATAATAACGTTAACGCTCAACCGACAAGTTTTTGAAGACGTCAAAAAAAGCTAATTCCTTTACTGTAGATACTAGTCTATGTATTGGCAAAATGGCTAGCAGAAAGAGTACAAGAATATCAGTTAAGAATGAGGTACAATTTTACTTACACGTGCACTATCCATTTCCTATCCTGAATATTTGTTGCAAGCTTGCTCGAGACTGACACGACTTCCCTGATCTTTATGTTCTGTTCAACTTAAAACGTGTTCCTCAAAAACACACACTTATTCCTCCGTTTTGAATTAATAACATGAATCTTAAAAACATGGTAATACATATGATGCTTACTTTTGTGAAATACTTTCAACAGTTACAGATAACAGAACTTTGTTCTCGACATTCTTGCCCTTCTCAACACGTCCAAGTCAACAAAAGTCCAGACCAAGACCTTTGTCATTTAGTCATAGTCTTCCGAAAGATGCTTGTTGTCTAAGTGATTCTATTTCATTTTGTGTTTTTTCACAGAGTTGGCGCAAGACCTGAAAGAACTGAGATATTGGAACTGGTGAGTAGCACTGTACAACTCCTGATGGTAGAAGTCATAAAGCCCAATTTACGCAGCATGAGATTGATGATTGTAGTAACTGTCACTGCACAAAGATGAAGACTTCTTTTCAGTGGCAGCAACAAGACTCTCCCATCTGATCAGATGTACATGAAATACATTTTGTACCAGTAATTAATATACTCCAGATTTGTAATATTTAACCTATACCAATATCATGATATTACAAATTTAAAAGTGTTCCGTCCTCACCTCTGTTACAGCCAGCAAGCCCAGGACAGTCTGACGTTGAGCCTGATGAGCTAGAAGATGAGGAGGAGGAACCAGAGCAGAAAACAGCCTATCAGAAGCTTCTTTCAACTCTCAGCCACCCCACCAGTAATGACCAGAGTGAAGAGGAGAGCACTGATGATGAAGAGGAAGAAGAAGAGGAGCTCCTTGTTGAAGGTAAGTTGCTTATTTCCTGCACACTAAGGACAAGTAACATATTGCAGTTGACTGTCAAATATAGTTGTTCTTTTTTTATTGTAGGGGACAGTGATGAAGTTGGTGATGATAGTGAGCATGAAGATGAAGATGAGGAAGAAGAGCCCAAGGATGCAGCTGAGGCTCTGACTGAAGCAGTAGAAGGGGAGGAGATGGTGGAGCAGGAGGCAGGAGATGAGTTCGTAGACAAGGAGCATGAGTCCCAGTTCTGTCTGGAGACCAACTTCACGGATGAAGGAGGACAAGAGGAGACTGAAAGCACTGCAGAACAGGACGACAGCAAAGGTACACATATAGCTAGGAAAATTCAGTTAAAATTACAATTTTATAGTCCATTTTGTCAAATATATCACAGTATGTTCATTGTCTATTTTTTTAAGACATGCATTTTCAGTGTACTGCTGACTCGATAAGAACAGTTGAGGAATATGATTTGACTGAGATATGTTTTACAGTATTTTTTTTGTATATGCAGACATGTTTGTACAGCATTTGGACACGGAGCTTGGTGAAGAAGATGTGCAAAAGATAACATCTGGTAGCAAAGCCAAGTCTCAGATCACGGTATTAGGTGCACAATTCTACAAAATTGACCAGCTTTTTCATTAGAATGAATTCTAAGTACAGTTGTGTTTTCCTATCTTTGCCCTTCTCAACATATAGTGGGCAAAATTGGGCAATTTACTCTGTGCCATTCCACTGGAAAGGTTTGGATTCATCGGCCCACAGAAAGAATCAAACCTGCCAGTTTTTCACAAAGTTTTGGAGACCCGCTGGAAGGATCTGAACCAGACCTCCAACTCTAAAGGGGTGACTGAGGTGGTTGCCCCACTGCAGCTAGAGCTGCTAGCTCTCATGGGCACCTACAAGGACATCTATTACCCAGAGGCCTGTCCTGTGAACCAGGGCCCTCAAGTTAGCAGTGCATACTGCCTCCACGTGCTCAACCATGTTCTGAAGGCCAACTCCCGGGTCCTGGCTCATAACGCGCTGTTAAGGGAACAGAAAACTCAGGCTAAAGCTGGAGCTGAGCCGCAGGACGAACCAAGAGACCAAGGACTGACCCGGCCCAAGGTAAAGTACTGGATACATTATGGTGGGCTTCATAACAAAGCTCTATTTAACAGTTCTAAACTGCATGATAGTGCACATTTTTGAGTTCTTTAGTTTACTTTGTTTTAGTCTCAAATACCAAAAGTACTGTAGAAGGAAATTAAATGCTGATTTCACACTTACTGTGAGTTTAAGTTCTGCATTTTTATGTAAAGCGGTCTTTTCCACAGTTCTCAGGCTGGATCACGACTTAAGATCTCATTGAAACTTTGTGTTAGTATTGAGATGCATTTGTCTCAAATTAATTCAAAGTAACTTAGTAAATAGGGCTGGGAGGGTTACTGCATTACCGCAACATCGCGGTCAAGTGGCGCCTACCGCAGGTCTGAGCTTCTCACCTTCATCACCACAAAAAAACATTGGCCAATGTCTTTCGGGGGTAACGCCTTTCACTTCACCGGCAGTGTTGACAACAGATAAGCCACCGTGTCTTGAGAAGCTCAAGCTTGTTGTTTTATTGTTCACTTTCAATTCACTTTACATCAACTTTGCCATCTCTATTTTCTCTCTCTCTTCCTCAAAGCGGCACTCATACGCTACTCTCCGTTACCGCTCGCTGTCCTTGCGCGACCACACGGGCACTGATGTCACTCATAAGGCACCCTGCCATTCTCGATCTAACTTACGCTACTCTCGTTAGGGGGTTGCACTATACCGCGGGAATTTCTTACTTTTCAACCACAAGAAGAAAAAATCCATACTGTCCCAGCCCTATTAGTAAATATTGAGGAAATCCTATGTGTGAGTAGAATAAATAACATTTAATCTTGATCAGAATCCAGTAAAGCAGTTAGTGACTAATATGCAATGTGTGAATGATCTTGTGTTAACTCCCAATTGCTTTGTGTTTGATTTATAATTCAGTTGCATTAGTTGTTACTCCACCTTCCACAGAAGCAGCGGTATGGTTCACTGAATTCCTTTAGGGTTATAGTACATCTATGTAATATGCTATAATCACTTTGCTAAATGCTTCCACTTAGCCACAAGTGTTATTTTTTTATGCCCTGTTGTGTTAGGTCCTAATTCTCGTTCCATTTCGAGGCGGAGCTCTGCGAATCGTGCAAACGCTTATCAGCCTGCTGGAGACCAAAGGCAAGAAGATAGTGGTGAGCAACAAGAAAAGGTTCAAGGAAGAGTTTGGAGAAGAGGCAGAGGACAAGGCAACCAGGGTGCAAAGACCAGAGGAGTACAGCGCCATCTTCTCGGGCAATGTGGATGATCACTTCAGGCTAGGTACAGTTTTACAAACCAAAGTCAACCATGTCAACTTTTGGAAAACCTCCTAAGTCTTTCTCTCTGAGGCCTTGTTGCTGTCCCCTCTCCTCACCAGGCATCTCCATTGTGAGGAGCAGCATACGTCTGTACTCCCCGTTTTATTCATCAGACATCATCATTGCATCTCCGCTGGGTCTCCGAACAGTAATTGGAGCAGAGGGAGAAAGTAAGAGAGACTTTGACTTCCTCTCCTCTATCGACCTGCTGGTGGTGGACCAGGCAGATGTCCTACTCATGCAGAACTGGGAGCACGTCTTGGTGAGCTTACACACCTGTCCCATGACGCATTACTGCGTGACTGTGATGGCATCTGTTCAGCAGTGTTGCGCCATCTGCTGGTTCAACAACCATTATTGAATTTGATGAATCACAACATGTTAATTTAGCATATAGGAAAACCCCGCTGGAGCATTGACAGAGGATTACAGATTAAGGTTTGACTTAGTGTTTCTGAAGGTTGAAAATGTTTTCTTATCACATTTTAAAACTCACCTCTAATAAATAACTATTTTTACATAACCAAACCTGTCAAAAGTTGGTATATTTAAGTTGTGTCTGTATAGGATGATGTCTCGTTAAACGTCACATTGTCCAACTCTCTCCAGCATGTAATGAAGCACATGAACCTGCAGCCGCTGGACTCCCATGGTGTTGACTTCTCCAGGGTGAGGATGTGGAACCTGAACAACTGGGCAAGACACTACCGGCAGACGCTGGTGTTCAGCTCCATTCAAGACCCACAGATCAACAACATCCTCACCAAGCACTGTGCCAACTACCGCGGACAGGTACCTTATACACCTTACAGTTAACCTTACACTTGCTCCTAGGCAGACTTATCTCACAAAATGGAGAGATGTCAGAGTGAGGGGGCTTTTTTCTTTTCCTAAACCAAACCCGCGTGTGACATTTCCTAAACTCAACCGCTGCTTTCTTCTTGCAATAACACGTCATGTGCCGTGTATGTTTATGTCCACTGTATACAGTGTTTATGGCGTTTTTTCACTGCATGGTACCTACTCATTTCACCTCACCTTTTTTGGTTTTCCATTACAAAATTTTTTTCCTGGTACCTGCTAACCAAAAGGTGACGTGAAAACCTGCAGATTACTGATTGGTCGGAGAGAATCGTCACTATTCACTGCGTCATTGCGAACAACAGATGGTGGGTATCCTGAACAAACCCGCCACAACCACATGCCGAGAATCAAAAACAACACTCCTTCGACGTTCTGTGTGTGTGTGTCGCATAAGGTCACGGCAGTTTTCTGCTATGATGACCAACCACGCTTGCCTCACACATGAGGCGGTACTAATCTGCACTGGAAAAAGGAGGATGGGGCAGCGCGGGCAAGTCCAACAGGTACAATTAATGGAAAAATGCCACTACATACACACAGATCTGAATACAGTGTAGACATACACACGGAGAGCTCATAATGCGTACAGATAACACGCCACTTGGCTTAAGAAAGTGAGCGTGTATGTTATGCAATGTCATGATTTCACTTTGTCCTGGGACTGAACATTCAGCACAGACTATAAGAGGCAGAATGATCTCATATATTGAGTTAATCCTCAGCGGTTGGAGCAATAGCCACACAGTAAGTTGTTAACTGTAGTCAGCTGGATATGTGATGAAAGCCCTGGTTTCTTCATTGCTATTTGAAGATGTAGGTTTTTTTTAAAGGTTAATTTCCTGTGTGGTTTTTTTTGTTCCCAGATTGCCACTAAGAACATGCCAAAAACAGGTTCCATCTGCCAGGTGCTGGTTCAGCTGCCTCATGTTTTTCAGATGTTCTCCTCTGACAGCTTCCAGGACCATGATGCCCGGTAAGATCTTCCCACGGGTGAACCATGCGATGCCATCACAGCCAGACAAATCTATAATATAGACCCGGGGTTTTCAAATGCTTTGGGAGAAATATCAGGTTCCCATTGATTCACTGATTGTCTGTAAAGCGTCCTTGAGTGTTAGAAAGGCGCTGTTAAATAAAATGTATTATTATTATTATTATTACTGAGCTACACTGTAGGCTCTGACCTTTAGCCTATGTTTGTTGGCATTTTGGCAAATTGACACAAGTAAAATAATGGTGATTCGTTATTTCCACTTTATCCATGGATCTACAGGGAGCTATCACTGGATTACTTTGATACTGACGAAAACTTAAAAGTGTGATGATTCTCAGGCAGGGTCTGGAGTTACAAGGACCGTCTAGGTGGCAAAATGTGGGATTGACATTCAGTTAACTGTCAAACTGTAATGTTCAGCTTTATTTGAGCGCATCTCTCGGCCCAAATAGTTTAAAAAGCTGAGATTACACACTCTTTGTTCTACTTTTTTTGTGAAAATATACACTTAACTCCTTCTTTACATTTATACCTAAGTATAAAAAATATAAAATGTCAATTCTTTCCCTTTTTTGTTAGCTGTTATACAAGTCAGTTGTATGTATCATCTGAATAGTTTTCTTTCTTTAGAGGTGTTTGTGAACTGTAAGACCCCTTCTTTTATGATATTGGTAATACATCTTTTGTGTGAGTCATTATTTAAATTTATGTCTAAATAAAAAACATAACTTATGCAACAGCTCATGAGCTCTTGACAAATGCCTGGCTGAGCGCAACAACATGTAAAACTGTTTTATTTCCACTGTTCCATCCTGCCTGTAGGTTTCAGTTCTTTGTAGACAAAGTGCTTCCCCAGTACAGGGACTCCGTTATGTCCCACACTCTGATCTACATCCCGTCTTACTTCGACTACATCCGGTTGCGCAACTACATGAAGAAAGAGGAGCTAAACTTTGCCAGCATCTGCGAGTATTCCAGCAGGTCAGAGGTGTCCCGAGCCAGGCACTTCTTCCAGAAAGGGGATAAACACTTCCTGCTCTTCACTGAACGCTTCCACTTCTACAAGAGGTCAGTTCTTTTTGATGCTCCATCAGGTAGCCCCACGTGTGTGTGTGTGTGTGTGTGT
>NC_045752.1:16300936-16313375 GCF_008692095.1 Etheostoma spectabile | reverse complement strand
GGGTCATTCAGCTAGTACACCTCTCCTTTAGCAGGTAGCGGTAGAGTTTTCCTGCTGAAAAACATTGGTGTCACTTAAATAATATATAATATATAAATTGTATTCTGATTCGAAATCAAACTGGACCTCACCAACCTTAAGGCTAGAATGTTCCTTCGTGGGATCACTCCCAGGCCATCAATAGTAAAGCCCTTAAATACTGTAATCTTATTACCTTTTAAAGTTAACATATCACAAAGCTAAGTGCTATAACATAACAAATAGATGTGCTCCATTTTACAGAGTTCAAAAGTTGGATCTCTTACTTCAGTTGTGTATTTGGGATGTCAGAGTTCATTCCCCTTTCCTCGGGTTTGTTTATGTCGTGACGGGGTAGTCATACAATGACGGTAGCTTCTTTATTGCAGTCTATTGGTAATAAGAATACAAAGATGTATTTGTAAGTAGGCTAAAAATGTACAGTACCTCAAACAAGAATATAATTCTTCATACTTTTCTGAAGGTATGTTAATAGAATTATGATTACACTAGCTATTTGCAACACCCCTGAAGATTCCCTGTGTATCTGCAGGTCTGATAAAGCATTGCATTTGGTTTCCTTAACAACAAAGAAGCCCCGGAAAGTATTAAATAGTCTTAGATATAACTACCGTAGGCAATAAAGTTATATCAGATTATTAGTCTGCATGCTGCTTTATTTTTTATAAAAGTTACAATGTGCGCAGGAGGCTGTTAAATCCTTGTTTGTGGAGTCAAAAACAGCAGTATAAACTAAGAAATAATCAGGGATTGCTTACGACTGCTGGAAAGTACTGAAAAGGTGTAATAAAATCATTCATAGTTCTAGGCCATATCATCCCAGCATACCTTTTATACTCTCGCTGGTAAATGTGTGTGAGCGGTATTATATTAGAATTGTCTTTTAAAAGTCTTAAATATAACTTGGTAAGCCCTGCACAAACTCTGACCTCTCACTTCTTTTATTTAGATACACCATCAAAGGCATCCAGAATTTGATATTTTATGGATTGCCCTCCTTCCCCCACTTCTATAGCGAGGTGTGTAACATGCTGGCAGCGGGGGGTCGGGGGGAGGAGGCCAGCTGGACCTGCACTGCCGTTTTCTCCCGCTACGATGCACACAAGTTAGCGGCCATCACCGGAGCCCAGCGAGCCGGGCAGATGCTGCACTCCAACAAGACTGTTCACCTCTTTGTTACAGGAGGGGAGGATAAAGCTTCCTGATGGAGCTGGACAGATAAAGGAGCACCTCTTCATAAAGCCACGGGAGATATCTACTGTACATTAACACAGTAAGATGACTCTGGACTGAACGGTTTTGAACGCCTGTCTGTGATAGTGGATTGCCATGTGGCACAACACAGAGTACCTGGTTTGACATTAAAAAAAGTGTTTCCACAGTTTGGACAGTATGCACCATAAAAGGGTTTAAGTTTTAGGTGAAAGACGTCCAGAAAAATCACGGCACAATGTAAATAAATCATTGAACAGTGATATTGTGTTATAAAGATTGTAGGTGATAACTATGAGATGTTGTATCACTAACTGGATTAATTTTCAGATTTGGCAAGAAGTACAACTATTTCATTATTTTGATTAGCTTCACTATTGTTTGATAAGAGTTCATATTTGTAGCAAAACCTGTTCTTAAAGTGCTGAAATAATGATCAATATTAGTTTTTCTGGTTAGTATAGTGGCATACCCAATGTAAAAGTGTTTCACATGAATTGTGAATGTGTGGCATTGGTGATCTGGTTAAGTATTTTAGGAATTTTAATCCAGAAGAATTCAAAGTTGTACTTCTTATGCTAATACATGAAATACAAAACTAGAAATGAAGTATTTCTGTGAGCAGGTCAGTTATGTATACGTGCATGTGCGGGTGTGGTGTGTGTGTGAGACAAACTTACAAAGCACAAGCAATGTCTGTTCAAAGACCAGGGGAAGAGAGTGAGATGATAATCATAGGTCTAATTTATAGACTTCTGAGCCCAGCTTACTCGGGTGTACTGCATCTTTTACTGCATCCTGAGATAGAAGAAGCCCATACAACAAAGACATGGCCAACCCAGGGGTCATCACAGCCCACACTTTCTCCCTCTTGAAAAATGATAAGGTACAAAGCAAAACAGGCTCCTTTAAATACACTCACCCACGTAATTATTAACTCCCCAGAGTTGCTGCAAGAGTGACTTTGGCCATGTAATTATAGTGGTTTTTCCATTGGTAAAGGTGTTGGACAACAAGAGCTCCTTTTTTGCTGTGATTATGGACGACATGACAGAGAAGCTCAAGCTGAAGCGGGAAGTAGGGCTGGTGGGAGCCGTGTCCCTTATTGGAGGGACAATGATTGGATCTGGGATTTTCATGTCCCCACAGACAGTGCTCTATACCATCGGCAGCCCCGGGGCCAGTTTGGTTGTGTGGGCGATCTGTGGTTTACTGGTGATAATGGTGTCTTTCTGCTACGCAGAGCTGGGCACTGTTATTAGAGAATCAGGAGGGGAGTACATCTACATCCTCAGGACTTCAGGTCCAGTCCTCGCCTTCATGCTAATCTTCAGCTCTGTGTTATTTGTGAGACCTGCTGGCGTTGCCGGCATCTCGCTGAGTTTTGCTCAGTATGTCGTGGCTCCCTTTTACTCAGACTGCCCCCCTCCGTTGGTGTTAGTAAAGTGCGTGGCTGCAGTTGCAATTATAGTGCTTGCCACTGTGAATTGCCTTAATGTTCGCTTTTCAATGTCAGTCCAAGTGTTTTTTATGGTGGTCAAGGTTCTGGCATTGGCAGTCATTATAATAGGAGGTTTGGTGATGCTTATCCAAGGGCATACTGAAACCTTTGAAGACTCTTTTGAGAACACAAATGTTGGCATCAATCCAATTGGTATTGCTTTTTACCAGGGACTGTGGTCCTACGATGGCTGGAACAATCTGAATTATGTTACTGAAGAGTTAAAACGCCCAGAGGTAAGTAAAAGGGTATATGGGGTTTCAGGGGAAAGTTTTATTGCATTGAAGTAGTTATTTATTAAGACCTATAAGCAATCCATGTCAAGGTGACCCTGGCATTCTGACACTTGCTATATTCCACAGCATCACCATAAAGTAATAAATGTTTTGTTAGAGGTGGAAAACTGTTATTTCTTACCAGAAAAGTATTTGTCTATAACAGTATAACATCACCCAAGCTAGAATATAAATGATAGCATTCAATAAATGTCTAAACTTGATATCCTCTACTTACAAGACTTTACACAGGAGGATGTCAGCAAAAAGCAAGGGAGTCTAAAAATATATGTTGCCATCAGATAAATGTAGAAATGTCAAAGCAGTCCACGAAACTGAGAAAAGGTGTAATGTCAGTCTTTTGTCTGATTAAAATGGTCTACTAGTGTTTTAGATTAGCTTTATTTTGGTAAAATACAAAGCTAGAAAGAGTGAATGAAGAGAGGGACACAGAGACTCTTTGTTGACGCCCACAAATGTCCATATCTCACCAAAATGAGAAAAAAACAGAAAAACCAGGCAGAGGGCAGGGAGAGAGGGATTACTTTTGTACTATACTACATTTTGTTTTAAAGCATGTCACTGTCAGCCAGAGTAATAACCTCAGAACGAGCAGTATTTTAGAGATTTGTTTGCATTTGTTTTACAGACAAACACAGCCTACTCATTACGTCTCATTAAATAATGATTCATTATCAATTGCTGGAATCTATAGCTAAACGATTGAAATAATTAGCTAAAATGAATGGATAAACCGTACACACTTTTATATGATGAATAGTGTGATACACTTGGAACATTGGTAATTGGTGATGTGGTATGTGAGTTCAGGAGTTCATCATGACAGGGCTAAGGGGATACCTCAGACCCAAAAAGGTTGGGAACTAGGCTACTGTGTTAAGGGAATGCAGCTGATAAACGGCCACACCTTGGTTAAGTGTCTGTTGAAGGGTGATTTCACCTCCTCTTGTAGACATGGCACTAAAATTACCCAAGATTTATTAGTTAATCTACAACCAGTTTGCTTCCAGTGTCCACTGCTAATGTCTTTGAGGAAGCAGTAGTTCTTAAACAATGGAGAGTGACACACATAAACTCAAGCTGAAGAGAGAAGTGGGGATTATAGGAGCTGTGTCATTCATTGCTGGAACCATGATGGGATCTGGGATTTTCATATCCCCGCAGTACGTGCTGTCTGCCATCGGCAGCCCCGGAGCCAGCTTTGTTATATGGACCTGCTGTGGGTTGATAGCCATGCTGGGGGGGCTCTGCTATGCTGAACTGGGCACAGTCATACCAGAGTCCGGAGCTGAATATATCTACATGCTGCGGACAGCAGGGAAAGTGGTGGCCTTTATGTTTGTCTTCAGCTTCATCATTGTCATGAGGCCTGCCAGTGCCACAGGAATTGCTCTCAGCATTGCTGAATATGTTGTTGCCCCCTTCTACAACGGCTGCAACCCACCACAACTGGTGGTGAAATTGGTGGCTGCAGGAGCTATCATTGTGCTGGCCATAGTTAACTGTCTGAGTGTCCGCTTGGCCACCGCCATCCAGGTGGTTTCCATGGCAATCAAATTGCTGGCACTGGCCGTGATCATTTTGGGAGGTGTTGTGATGCTTTTTATGGGACACACTGAGAACTTTGATAACTCCTTTGAGGAAACAAATTTTAACGTCAGCTCCATTGGCACTGCTTTTTTTCAATGCTTGTGGTCCTATGATGGTTGGAACACTTTGAATTTTTTAACTGAGGAGTTGAAACATCCAGAAGTAAGAGTTTCTGTGTACTGTTCTTAAATTATGTACAAAAAATACAATTATGCTGTTTGCAAATTGAGAGATCATGAATGTATACAATTGACTCAGACTTTGATGTAAAATGAAGCAATTGAACAAAAGAAGTTCACGTTGGCCACCAAATCATAGATCTTATATTAACCTGTTATCTCAGTGTTAATAAGTCACACAAATGAACAAGGCTTTACAGTAAATTACCAGACTGATATCATGAAATGGTGTATGTGTGACACGCCAATTTGTATGTGGTTATTGGCGTGTTATCAAGACGCACACTCGCTTTTCAAAACAGGACTTTCACCCAGGAGACCTGAGATCGAGTCCCGCGTGTCCCGTTTCCTAAACCCAAGCGTCGGTCTGTTTATTTACTAAAGCTAACCTCGTGCTTAAGTACATAATACCATTATGATTATTTTTTAAAGCAATAGCCCCTCTAGTCTCCCGGCAGTCTACCTTGTTAAAGATTATGCAGGACAGTGGTCAAACTCACAAAAGGTTATAGGTGTCAGGGTTGCATTATGACACTCAAGGTGTGATTGTTTGCTGCAACTTCGTTCCCATTGTGGGATTAAGGTGTGTGTCTGCCGGTGTTGTTATCATGACGATGTGCGCAGTGAATGTAAATGTGAAAATACAGCAAAAAGTTGAAAGATCACAAATATGTTTATGCAGAAATTGCAGGTCACAGACGGTTTCCAATCACTGGTAGTTACAACTTAGGCAGTTTAAGATGTTCTTTAGTCAGAAACTTTCTGTTGCTCTGGGCTGTCTTTTCATGTCTGGAAATTTGAATGGATATTTTAATACAAACCATAATTCTAGAGGGCCAATACTTTTTATATACTTGCCAAGAGTTAAAGAAATCACTTCAGAAGAATACATTTGAATACAAACATCTTTCCTTGTAGAAAATGTTAATGCATCGACAACACCCAATGTAGTGTACTAACAAATTTGTTTATTCATTCTTAGTTATGAGATGCAATAAACCGTGAACCTTATTGTGGGTTTTTGGGCATTCAAAAAGGTCAGGCAAAATATACAAAGTTACAAACAATGGTTAAACGTCTTGCAAGATAAGAAAGAACAGAGCAGCAACATTTGTGCTTGTGCTGACTTTTACTGAAAGGATTCACAACCTTAATAGAGCTTCTTTAAATAACTTTTGCTGTTACTATAAAAACAAATGCTTATACTGTTGCATATTGTGAAATGTTCGGTGCCAAAAGTTCAAAAATGTTGGTGGAGAAAGCATAAAAAGGATGTCCGTGTCAGTAACTGTTGATAGTAACCTATGAGTGTATAGTTCAGCTTGAGATATTGACAGCACTTCATGTATGGAATTGTGCTCAGAGTTTTTTCATAATGTCATTTTACTTGATTTGTTTGACTCATTTGAGGGGAAAAAATGTTCATGTGAGCTGAATTGCTTTCTTCACAACATTCAGAAGTATGAGTTACTTATTAAAAACAAATACAATAATGCTGTTAGCGATTGACAGATTATATGCCTGCAATTCATTTTGCAACTACGACTGTAGATCAACAAACAAGATTATGCATGTTTTTTGTCACTTATTTATTTTTATTTTCAGAATTTCAGTTACTCATCAAATAAAAGAAATTCACATTGGCAACAAACATCTTTTTTTTAAATGATATCACAAATAAACAAGGCTTAACATTAAGTTACACAATGAGTTAAAGTGCAAAGATGAGTGTTAGTTTATAGAGCCGCCACTGCTGTTCCATACAAGAATTAACATATCCAGATAAGGCATTGCATAAAATAAGATTAGAGTTTGGAATCAAGAGCTGGATACACTGTTCAAAGATTAACAAGTACACTGCATTAAATATTATGTGCAAGTAACACATTGAGCAGTTATATTGTCTCTTGTATCTCTGAGATGTGTAACTAAAAGTCATCAGGTGTGTGACTACTTCTTTATCTGGTTGTGTACTCTGTAAGAGTGAATACCAGTAAAGTACAGTATTTTCATCACCAACTCTCTGATCTACGTAACCATGGCGGACCAAGAACCTGAAGCCCTGAAAATCAAACGGGAAATTGGGTTGATTGGCGGTGTATCACTAGTAGCAGGAACTATGATCGGATCTGGTATATTCATGTCCCCACAGTTTCTACTGGCTTACGTGGGAAGTCCTGGAGCAAGTCTGGTGATCTGGGCTCTCTCGGGAGTTGTAGCTATGTTTGCAGCGCTGTCCTACACCGAGCTTGGGACAGTCATTTCGGAATCTGGTGGGGACTTCATCTACATACTGAGGATCTATGGTTCATGTCCTGCTTTCTTTGCAGCAGTCACTTTTATCCTGGTTGTGAAGCCATTTGGCGTTGCAGCAATTGCAATTAGCATTGCAGAATATTCTTTAGCACCCATTTACACGGGCTGCCTTCCTCCTCAATTGGTAGTGAAGTGTGCTGCAGCTGTGGCTATACTGGTTGTTGCCATGGTCAACATCTTGAATGTCCGAATTGCCATCAAACTCCAAGTGGTCTTCTTGGTGGCCAAGGTGCTGGTGTTGGCGCTCATCGTAATTGGAGGAATAGTGGAGGTCATACAGAGCAGCAGGGTCCTTGGGGAAAATTTGAAAGTTGAGAATGCGTTTAAAGGCACTCAGTACTCTTTGAGCACTCTAGGAATGGCTTTTTATCAAGGACTCTGGTCTTACGCTGGCTGGTACAACTTGAACATTGTCACCGAGGAGCTAAAAAGACCAGAGGTGAGACTGTAAAGAGTCAGATTGTGCATGTGTGCTTAGCAAAATAATAGCATAATTTCCCCCCCCCCAAATACAACAGTCCCTCTTGTCACCGGGCAGATGATGCAGTGACAGTGTTGCATGAGGACAAGGTGTGTGTGATTGTTTGCTCCAATTGTGGTCTTATCTAACCAGGGTTTAGGTGTGTGCCTGCCACTGTTGCTATCATGTGGATGTGCGAATGTAAATGTGAAAATGCAGCAGTAAGTTAAAATATCACAGAACATATTTAGGCACAAGCAGAAGGTCACAGATTTTTTTAGGTAATAGGAAAGTTAGTGACTTTCTTTATTCACCACATTGCTGTAGCTCTACATGGGATTGTGCTCAGAGTTTTTTTCATCATTTCATTTTACTTTGGAGTCTGACTCCTGGCTCAATCCCTCATTCCATTGTTAATACTACAATTATTATCACGCAAACATGTATGCATTAGCCAGAAAATGATGTTGCCTTATTTTCTTCCAGGTGAATCTTCCTAGGGCGGTAGTGATAGCCATTTCTCTGGTGACTGGCTTATATCTGCTGGTGAATGTGAGCTACCTGACAGTAATGACGCCTAAAGAACTCATGTCCTCCAGCGCAGTGGCAGTAACCTGGGGGTGAGACAGTACCTGATGTTTATGTCACAGATTCTGGTAGACAGGTCCAGACTGATTGTTTGACTTGCTTTTTCTGCTGTCAAAGTTGCTCATATTTAAAGGATTATGAAATGAGTACTACGCTGATTTAGCATTGCAATTCAATGGCATTATCACTCTTAGTGTTTTGTTTTTTTCTCGAGTATCAAAATCAATTCAACTGAACAAGAGATAAAGTCTTTTTTTATTCCACGCATTCTTCTTTCTTGTCAAATATATATTTTATACGGGTAGCAGGTGGCTTTTGAAAAATGTAAAGGATGCTATTGCAGCTTTTGTGAGAACTTTAACCTTTTTCCACAGGAATAAGGTGTTAGGAAGCTGGGGCTGGATCATGTCTGTGGCTGCAGCATTGTCTGCCTTTGGTTCTCTGAACGGGACGTTCTTCAGTGGCGGCCGTGTGTGCTTTGTTGCTGCCAGGGAAGGACACATGGTGAGAGTCTCTACTTCTTAACATACCGTATGTAAGATTATTCAGCATAAGACGGTTGTCACAGTGTTTCACCCTGACTTGCGTTGTGCTTTTTAGCCAGATATTCTGGCCATGGCTCACGTCCGCAGACTAACTCCATCTCCAGCCCTGATCTTCACCACTGTTATCTCTCTTCTGGTGCTGATCCCTGGAGACTTCCAGAGTATTGTCAACTTCTTCAGGTGAAACCTGGGTCTGCTTTGCATTTATATAATGTTAACCGGATGTGCGTGTTTTTTTCTGACATTCCTTTTCATTGCTGTTGTCAGTTTCACTGCCTGGTTTTTCTATGCCATCACCCTGTCTGGACTTCTCTATCTCAAGATTAAGAAGCCAGAGCTCCCCAGGCCCTACAGGGTCAGTGCCATACACATGCACTTCTCTTGACATCATCACAAACATACATTTGTCTTTTTGTTAACGCGGGTTGACAGTCACCTTGTGTCTCTTCCTCTCTCCACAGGTTCCCATTATACTACCTATACTGGTCCTAATGGCGGCAATATTCCTTGTGCTGGCGCCCATCATAGACAGTCCTCAGATTGAATACCTCTATGTGACTTTATTTATCCTCAGTGGAGCTATAGTCTACATACCCTTCATCCATTACAAGCTCTGCCCAGGGCTGTTGACCAAGTTGACAGTGTTCCTTCAGCTGTTCTTAGAGGTTGCCCCAGCAGAGAAAAACCTGTGATTTGCCCAGAAGGAAAAGGTGATTTTCAATATTTTTTTGGAAATCTTGTGCTTTTTAACTACACCTAGTTTTGCAATGACAGTCATAAAGCATTGCAATTTACATCTATAGCAAGTTATTATAACCTCCTGTTGGGTTGTACGTTTTGATGTCTTTGAAGTTTAGCAATCTGATATGTATTGTCATTTTCTACGGGTGCTTTATTTGCTGATGTTTACAATGAACCTAGAAAGCACATGTGGAAAGAAATATGATTCCGAAGTAAATCGGTATTCAAAATATCAATTTATTACGAAAAGATCAACTATGACTCTGCAGTCTTCCAGTTTTTGCCTGTTCAACAGTAAGTGGTTAGACAGAGTATGTCTTTAAAAAGCTGAGGATTCCTGTTATTGTGAATTTGTTTAATTTTCCATTTCCGTTGTATTTGTTCATTTGCAAAAGGTTCTAGATCAAACATACCATACATACTGTACAAATGTATTTAAAATAAACTTCACAACAAGAAAGAAACAGGGTTGTATAACAATTTTCCAGTTTGTGTTTACTTAAATGATAATACATTCTGATTTGGGGGGAGCAAGAAGAGTTCTCATTGCCAGGGACCTGCACATGATATGAATACTGGAGAAAGCTTGTGGCGTCCTCCAAACACACTGATACAGAGTGAGAGGAAGCAACACAAACTAAATGCTGTAGTAACAAGATTCATCACAACGTCAAAGCTTCAAGTTGTGTGAAATAAAAATGAAACAAAAGAATCAAACGGCAGCATGCTTAATCATTAAACAGTTACTTTTTTAAAGGAATGTTTGTGACTTATGGTTTTAATAAAATGAAATAAACGTGTATTAAAAGAAGACGAGACAACTATTACATGGATTTCTATGAATGTTCCCTGAAGTAGGTACAAAAAGGAAGTCATGGCATACCAACAAATTATAGTAAAAATACCTGTTCTCTACTGCAAATAACTAAGAACAATTCCAAAATGGTGTGATGTCAAAGAAGCCCAATATTTCATTTGAGTTCTGTTTTCTAAAGTTATATAACTCGTACTACACATTGAACCTGAACTGACCTGAGTATGAGGAAACACCTGTGCTAATAGTTCCCCAGACGAGGGTCTTTTTAGGCCCATTTTGGATCCTATTATGAGGCCATTTATATGGTATACATCCATACATGATTCATATATATGAGGATGGATGGCATAGGGCCAACTGCCCCACCTCCATCAACAACAAGAAAACCCATGTCAACAGCTGTTTCTACACGCCTCCCCCTGCTGATTTGAAGTAATTATTGTGAATGCTCTGATTACTACACAAATAATGCTTTGCTTTGTTTTACTTTTAGCTGCTACCACCTAGCCTTGTCCAGTGTGCTCCACGCTCTGTGGATTTTTAATACAATTGTGACTTTTTCTCTCCACCTGACCTGCTGGAACAGCACCCTTTCTGTGTTCCAGGACATTTTTACAAATGAAGCTCTGAATATAAGACATGAAATCTACCAAACTTCACACATTCATATAAAAAACATTCATCAAGTCTAAAATATGTCATCTCTTTATTTCTTCCCAACTGTCTGGCAACCCCCAGAAATGACCTTGTGACCCCCTTGGGGGTTCAGACCCCCAGGTTGAAAACCGCGGGCCTTGTGCACCAATGCCTTAAAAGGAAAAATGTCCATGTATAAAGGAAGAATCCAGAACCAGTCAAACACACACTGATCCTACTGAGAGACACTGCTACCTGTTGGTTTTGCCATTTTTTGACAATTTCGTTAGCATTTTTGGGATACTCATGGCTATTTGTGAGACATTAAAGGCCTTCGTACAACGGTGTAAGACCAAGACGAACTGCAAGGAAGAAAGTGACGTAATTAACCTTTTTCTGAGAGATGATAGTTGGATAGTTTCTTTTAAATCACTAACCTGCATTGGTCAAAACTAAAGTCACAAAAGTAATGTCAAAACTCTTTTGTAATTTACAGTTCACCACCTGCAAATTACTTATAGAATATCTGCAGCACATTGTTCAAATGCTAACACACTGATTTCAAACACATTCAAAATGCATTGACGGCAAGTTTGCAGTTCTGTGTTAACCATATTGAAATTCTGTTGAATATATTCTTATACATGTCATTCTACAACAAAAAGGGAAAACTGGACCAAAAACCAAAGACTATACCAAAAACTGGGCCAAGAACAGCACTCCAGCTGGCTGTGTCTTGCTCCTTTGCAGTTTCTAATATGTCCACCTTTTAAAGACACTTCTGTTTAGTTTAAGAATGCCACACTATTATTTAAAAAAACAGCACAAAAATCAAACCATACTCAAAGAGAACAGGAGCTCTTATTGGCCAGAGCGTTAAGGGCTTCTCAGCACTCCAAGTATCCTACATAGTTTTCTAAATCACGTTGATATAAAAATATATCAACCTTTAAATTGTCTGTACTGTTATTGTATGTCTATCGCATTTCATGTTCATAACCCCAGGAAGACGAGGCACCGAGTGTTCTACTGGGGATCGTTAAACAATAATCCTCAACTGTTCGTGTTTGGTGCTAAATAGCTAATGTTACCATGGTAACACAAAACTAAGAAGGTGAACAAGGCAAACTTGCATGTTAGTGGTTGACATTAGCATTTAGCTCAGTGCACCGCTGTGACTATGACTTTAGACTTATGGTTTTTCTAATACTAGTCTTTTAGTTAGGAGTTTTGATGGGCTATAAGATTAGTAATAAGACATCTCGATGGAGCTGGCCTTCATGAAACAATAGTGCATAAATAAAAATATAAATGAATCTTAAATGCAAAATAAACGCTCATACAGATTACGTGAATTAAAAAAAGTTTATTAAATAATTGTTATCCACCAAAAGGATAAAACAAGACATGGCCAAATCATAGAGCAACTTTCACATGACAAAAGATTGTTCAACACAAAACAGGAGAGCACTGGGAAAGGGGGAGGAGGGGTGTGTGTGTGTGTGTGTGTGTGTGTGTG
>NC_045752.1:16279685-16300926 GCF_008692095.1 Etheostoma spectabile | reverse complement strand
TGTGTGTGTGTGTGTGTGTGTGCGCGTGCGTGCGTGCGTGCACTACAACATTCTGTATGACGTTACCATCCAGTCAATGTAGTCTGTCTGGTGACCCTTGATGTTTCTTATTTGATCAGCTTAACTATTCTGTTACCAAACAAAATTAGCTTTTTTATTTTCGGAAAACTTGGGAACTCAGAAAATAATAAGCTGTTTTGATCAATAATATAATGTGTCAATGTTCAGATAGGCCTGCCCTTATTCACAGGTTCCCAGTTAACCAACACAGTCCCAAAAAAGTTATTACCAAGTGTTAGTGTGTAATTTGTGTTTAAGAGTCCTTTTGTCAAACTCCAGTTGACGAATCACTCCGCTCCATGTTTCTTCTCTGTGCCGTTAGAAGCGCTTGACTGGCTATCACATGCGTCTTCACTGCTCTGCTCTCCTGTCCCACCCCCGCCTCCATGTGATGACTGGTGGTACAGCATGTGAAGTCGCTTTGCGTTCATGTCTGCATCCTCGGCTCCCTCGCAGCACTTTATCCATGACTGAGGAATAGCCTCGATGCCATAGTGGGCCCCGGCGATGGCCCCTGCCATGCAGGCTATGGTGTCTGTGTCCCCTCCCAGGGCCAGGCTGTATGCAATAGTCCTCTCCACGCCGCCATAGTTCTCAGGAAGGCATTCTTGTGGCTGCAGGCAGTGAAGGACACAGAATATGGCAGTGGGGACCGAGTGGAGTGCTGCAATACCGTTACCTAGAAAGGAAAGACAGGAAGACAGTTTCACCCCTTAGTGAAACAATCCATTTGCTCTGTACAAATAAAACCTAAATATAATATTTTGTAGATTTAATTTAAGATTTAACAAAATAAGTTTTTCAGCTGTAAAATGTCTGTCTTCAAGATCCATAAGGAGGATATGGAATTCCATCCTACTGAACAATCGGTCGGTTAATATATTAGTCGACCAACAGAAAATAAATTGACTATTTTTACTTGTCCAATTATCGTTAAAGTGACTTCAAAGCACTCATTTGATGGTTATAACTCCTAAAAAAGGTAAAATGTAATGTTTTTCTTCATCTTCCATGAGAGTAGTCTGAATATCTTGCGGTTGTTCAAACAAAACAAGCAATGTGAATAAGTCAACTTGGGCTTTAAAAATCTGTGACAGGTATTTTCCATTATTTTCAAACAAATTCAGAAAAGAATTGGCAGATTATTCAATGATTCAAAAATGCCATTGTTTTGCAGCCCTAGATAATAATAAAAAAGGCATGCAGTATGTATAAAAATGGATGCCCTCAATAGATAGTCAAGATAAAGTCAGAGATAAACAGATACTCACCCAGTTCAGAAATGACCTCCTCGATGCTGACCTTGCTCCTGTCCATCAGGTCTCTAACTTTGTGGAGGCGCTCACAGAATGGCTTCTCTGCTTCTTTTAGGCTGGACAGAAACACCATGTTAAATGAAGATTGATACTAAAAAACTAGCAGTGCCAATATAACCTGATTCTATTGCTTTTATCTTTTTCCATCTTTATAAATTCTTCCGTGTTTCCTGCCAATGAACCCCAAACGTCAGATGACATCTCTGACCTCCTACAGCCGCCGCGTCGCTTATTCATGTAGGACTTACATTCTGGCATCATTGCGTGTGGCTTCGTTGGCCTCCACTTCTTCCATCTCTGTGATTAGCCTGCTGATGAACTGCTGGGGCAGGTCTAGCGCCCCCTGCAGGGAGAAGTGCACAGCTAACGCCTGCAGCACTGCGCCATTGTAACCCAGAGAGCAGGAGTGGGTCAGCATGGCACCCAGATGGGCGAACTGGAGACAAAAAGAAATAAATGAAACCAATTTAACTTGCACAAACAACTCAGTAGATCTTAAAATGCAAGCCTGTGTGTTTTATTGTCAGTCATAAGTAGCCTACACAGAATGGGAAGGTTTTTAGCAGAATCAGCATTAACATTATTTTGTGCTGTTTTATGTATTAATGAAGATTTTTATCACTGTGTTTTAAGACACTTGTCTGGTTGTTGGCTGATGACAGAAGAACCACTTTATGGTTAGGTAACCACAGTGTCATAAGTCACTGTCAGCATATGCAGACAGTGACATATTTATATCTCAAAGTGTTTTAAAAAAACATTTCCTGTTGACTCAGGTTACATAACTTGAACGCAAATCTGACTTCCATCACTTATTTATTTGAGACTGGATTTATGAAGACCATCGTTTTGAGTCTACACTTGATTTGGGTCCTATTGATCGGAGACTTGACTTGTCATGAAAGTTTTAATTTCAAGTATTTTTGTGCATGTGTAAAGTATTTTGATTTAAATTCACGAGAACTGGTACTGAGCTTAGTGAATGTTTCTCACTTGGGCCACATTTTTAGACTCAAGACTTTACTTCAGGCATGCGTCAAATGGAAAATTAGGACAGTTTACTTGGTCACACAAAAAGTTATACTTCAATTGGAAACAAAGCAAAAAAATGCTACAGAATTACTGAAGTTTTAGACTATTAATAGAAATTACATAGCTTCAACATGCATGTCACCAAAGATGTTTTTTGCCCAAATGATGTCCACTGCTCACCCTTTTTACATCAACTGGTTCGGGGAAAGCCAGTGCGAAGGGGGCCGCCCTCATGGCTCCCCCATTCCCAAAGGAGCCTCGACCATTAAATTGGTCCCTGGCCGGCTGGTACACATCACTGAGCTGAGGGGAGGACAGCTTCTTCAATACCTGGATCACTCCAGAACCATAACCACGACCTGGGGACGCACTGTACTCCTTAGCAAACCTAGAGGGGTGAGACACCAGGGCTTCAATTTGTGTTTTGTGTGTAAGTGCATCCCTCGATCGTAACTCTGCAAAGAAAAATATAAGTGTCAGCAGCTAGTGTGCACTGGTATACCTGCGAGCCATGTCTTGCTCATCAAAGCCGGCACGGGTGAGTAGAGACTGGACCACACAACGTGCCATTGCCGTGTCATCACTGTACTCAAGGATACCTAAAACACACACACACACACAGGCATATTAACACTGCATGATGGCGCCCAAAAACAACGTGCATGACATATAGGCCTATCAACATTACCAGAATGTCAGCACTGTCTAAAAAATTGAAGAAATCAATTCATGTTTGTTGTCAGTTAAAGTGTGTTGGCCAATTGTCCTCTAATGTCATTTGAAGTTTGGTTTTCTCATACTTTAAGTTCGTGGACATCATTCTAGGTAGGCTACTCATTTCTGCCATTTCCTATTATTTTGATGTTTAGCTGTAAATTATGGTAGAATAAATAAATGTGAGGTACTCAGAATGAAACCCCTTATGTAACGCTTTATTGCCCCCAGTTTAATATGGCAGCCTAGCCTAGTATAGTGAATAAGTGATGTCTGTAGGACAGGTTGGCATGGGTAGTAGGTTGGGAGTTTAGCCAATAGCCATGTTATCTCTCGCATTTCTGTCAGTGCCACCCTGTAATATGGTATTTCATTTTCCGCGGACTGGTGTATAAAATCTCATCCTCTCTCTAACCATTCCCTTTGGTCTCGTCGTACAGGCTGCTCAGATGCTGCAGCACACTCTCCATGGGAACCTCCTCCGCTCCTTCAAACTCTCCGCCGACACAATCTCCCAGCACAGCCGCGACCAGCGCTCCCCTAAACCGGGACAAAGACGCCGGACCCCCCGCTGCCACCGCTCTCACTGCCGTCATTGCCATTCATCCGCCGGTGAAGAGGCTTCAACCTACAGCGAGAAAACACTCCGACACAAGGAAAGGAAACAGCACAACCGTCAACAACAATGTCGACTCTCTTTACTGCTTCCCGAAAAGGTTTTGACGCCTGTTTGACCCCAATGGGAGGTTCGGGTCGGCCCACATAGAAATACACATACATAGAGTGGGCTTTCTTTGAAAGACAAGCTGCAGTCGGCTGTGTTTTTTATATTTCTATACGAGGATATGCATTAAGATACCACAGTTGATACAATAAACGCGACCACATTTACGAAGAAAATGTAATTTTCTGTGCCTTGTTGTTATGGTTTTAAGTTTGATCACAGTAGATGTGTTGTGTGTCCTTTTTCTTTTGCTGTTTTTTTTTTTTACCACAGAGCTCACTCTTCTCATGCCCGCCGTACGCTAAAATCTGCGCTGATACTCTCAGTTTTACGGTAGAGCCATACATCTGTTAAGATCGCCCTCTGCTGGATAGGGGTTCTGGCCCTGACAGGATGAGGGATGTTTCTCATAAATGGATCAAAAATGTAGAATAGTGAGGACTGAGGACAAATTACAGGATCAGTGTCTTGTCTCCTTGTGGTCTGGTCTTATTCTTGTGCTTTATGCGATTTGTCCAAAATAGTGCATTAGTCAGACCACAAGGTGGTAGATGGCTGACTGGCCAAGAATTAATTATTGAATGTAAAATCGTCTTCACTTTCATTTATAATGGACATCTAAAAAATAACAAAGAATAATCAGGTTACAACTACCCTCAAATGAAAGTAATTATGTCTATATATATATGAGGGTTATGACGTTTAAAATGAACACCAAAGTTCTACTGCTGTCTTTATTTTAAAGACATAAGCTCAATACTAAGATTAAATCTTTTACACGATTACATTACCTAAAGCTACAGAAATTATTTGAAATTAATCAATAATATTACTTCCAGCCAATGCCTTACATAACGATTAAATTAAGTAAATGTAAAGTAATGTATCGTCCCTTCATTGAAACTACAGAACATATTTTCTTTCCCTGCCACCCCCAAACTATATTGGAAAGAAATATAAGAATGGTTTAGACACAATAAATCATATTATTTATCAAATCAAATGCAGATGAAATGTATGGACTAGTTAAGAAAGAGAAACTTGAAAATCTGATAAATAAATCAATTCTTAGAATTTCAAAAAAAAACTATTAATTTATGAAAACTCCAACCATTTTTTATTTCTTTATGTAATGAATTTGCCTATATTACATTGCCTATGAAATGAATTTGTCAATACACAAACCTTGCATATAATAAATAATAAATAAGACCATTTATATGGTTTAACTGTTATTATTTACAAATGCACTTTCATTTGTTTTTGTTTTATTTTAAATATTTATTTTTTTACTACTCAGACACATAAGGATTTGAATATTGTGCTTCACTTTCATCTGATTTGTTTTTTGTCAATTTGTTGTTCAATAAAGAACGAAGAGAAAAAATGTAATACAAAGCTGAAAAGATTGCCGTATTAACTCGAATACAGCACGCTGTGTTTTTTCTGGGGATGACATTTGAAAAAACCGGGGTTAGGCAAAGGGTTGGTGTGAAGACTGGAAAAGTAAATGCCATTACGCATTTACAACAGCAACCACAATAGTACAACACAATTGTCTGGAGCAAGATACAATCCCTGACAACAACAATGTCAGGAGTAGAAGACGGAGAAAAGCCACCCAAAATTACGGTAAAGCTATAACGTTATCTTTCCCACCAAAGTGTTGTCTTCGTCGTCGTCTTTATGTTCAGTGGACCGTTTAACGTTGTTTCTTTTCTTCAGAAAGTAAATCCAAAACATTAGCTAGCTAGATGGTTGGCTTGTTCTTACAGTTACACCCATTCTTGGCGTTAGACGACTAAGTTACCCTGGTTTCTTTATTTAGTTTACTGCTGCATCCTTTTTGTTAGTAGCGTTAGCAGCTAGCATACATAACCCATAACCCTCAGAAGTGGGTGGATGTTAGGCAGCGCGGCGTCTGCAGCATAATTAAAACATGGCGGACTCGGAGGAATTTAGACTTAAACGATTAAAGGTAAGAAATGCAAATATATAATATAATTATAGTGACACTCAGACGGCAAGCTGAATTGTTCAGTTGATGTATCTACATACTAATAAATTTAGTTTTTGTGGGCTAACTTCCGGTCAAGATGTTCACATTGAAGCTAACGTTAGCAAGCTAGCTTACAACCCTGTAGCTTGCTGCACTGATGCATGCCGCTACGCCAAGTTCCCTGATAACCTGATAATTTGATAAACCGCAAAGAAACGTATCGCAGAGAATATGATGCAGGTATTTTGTGAACCCCAAGAGCCTTTATTATTACAGCACTACAACTAACCTATATGGTGCTGTGACTGCTGTTCCAGAAAGCCCTTCCATCGCGGAGGGCTGCTGCTGACAATAAAAAAGTGGCGATTTTGGCCAGCGAGTCACCAGTGTTATTTTTACTTGAGGACACCGACAACTACTACAATGTCTTACTTGTTTGTTTGTGTGTGTGTGTGTGTGTGTGTGTGTGTGTGTGTGTGTGTGTGTGTGTGTGTGTGTGTGTTTGTTTGTGGGAGAGAGAGTTTACATATATGCCAGGACACGATGAATGGCCGAATTTTGAAATGGAGTTTGGTGGTTAAAATCCGTGAGGGTAGGGTGTTATTTGATGAGAATGTAGGGTTATAAAGTAAGTAAGATATAAAGTCATTATATCGGTAGGATTGGTTAAGAAAACAAAATTACAAGACGCAAATGTGTTTTTCCTAGTTCATCAAAGACACTATCTATTGACAGAAAATTTGGTGATGTTGTGCTTGGTACTGTCACTGTTGTGTTATTACTGTGTAAAGTGATGGAGAAAGTTGACTTACCTGCCAATTGTATGGAAAATGGGTTTGCTGCTGGAGGCAGACTGTGTGTTGGTATGTAATACATCAGAGCTTAAAAATACAGATGTGATGTACAAGTGGCCCTCCCTTTGTGCAGCTCAAGTCAAGTTCAACACTATCACATTGTTGTCTGAGGAGGTATTAGCTGGTGATTAGTGGTGCATTTCAAAAACTGATGGTTCATTAAGTTAATAAAAAATGGAGAGATGTATATACATACATACATACATACATACATACATACATACAACTGTTTGAATGGCTTAGTAAACTCTGACTTTTTTATTCTTCTTGAGAGAATCGGATGGTTAAGGTGTACAGTTTTTTATACTAGACAAGGTTCTCTGGGTTTACAGGTCAGTCACAAAGGGGTGAACTGGATTCTACCTAGGATAATTGTACATCTGAGTTGATACTCTGAATGCACAGGTGATCTGGTGTTATTCCTAAAATTATTTTGAGTAAAGAATTTTGTGAAAATGTGCAGCTTAAAGTTCAGTAGGCAACGTTTTATAATAAAAAATGTTTTTGTCATATTTGCTGAAACTTTCACTAAATCTTGATTCCTGACAGTAGTTGCTGAGACAGATAATCTGTTCCTCTGCTTCCCCCTACTGCTCCTTAGCAATTGCAGTTTTCCACTGCTATTAGGAGCACCAGTAGGAGGCAGATGAACTTGATTGTTTTCAAGGATAACTTGATTACCCATAACCTCAACAACCAGTACATCTGTTACCTTCAGGAAGGAGATTCTCTTACGTTCCCTTCCCCTACGATCCAAACAAGCCATGTCCACCTTTGTCCCAACATCCATCAAACTGTTGAACAAACAACAGTCTTACGTGTATATGTCTGTCAAGCCAAATTAAATATTGCCATGTTAGTGGATAGGGGTGCACGATTCAGAAAATGTCACGATTCAATATAGATTTTTAGGGTCAAGATTCAATTAAAAAGATTCTCAATTTAAAAAAAAAAAAAAAACATTCACAGAATGTAAATGTTACTTTGTGTGTTACCCATGTGATAGTACACGCGCCATTACAAAACAAAAAAAGGAAAAAAACAAATATGAATCGATTTTGAATCTGTAGTGCTTTTTTATTTTATTTTTTTTGCACACCCCTACTAGTGGACAATAAAGATCTAGTTTAGATTTGACAGTGAGGAATAGAGGATTATAGTGCATCATTCCTTGAGTGCCTTGAGATACATGAATATGCCGCTTGAAATCCCAAACCTGTTTCTCCCCTACAGCATGAGGAGCGCCTGTCCAGAGTGTTTGACGAAGTGATGGGGCTTGGAGACTTTGCTGACTCCTCCAGGAGCTCTTTCATCTCTTCTCCAAGTGGAGGTCAAGATGAAACAAAGGGAGTAGACAAAACTTCAGGACAAGGGGAAAACCAACCGGTAGAAGAAGAAGATAGCAACAGCAGCAGACCAGAAGAAAAGATGGAGGAGGGGACGGGAGAGTCGTCTTTTCCTCGCATTTCCTCCCCTTCCTCTGTCCGAAACTCCTCGTTTACCGTGGGAACCAACGAAGGAGGAGGTGGAGGAAGTGGAGGGGCAGCATTTGATGACGCACTGGATGGCCTTCCTTCGTATGGGCCAGAAGAAGAAGAAGAGGAGGAAGACTGGCACTTTGCCTTGCAAATGGGCACCCTGGAGGATGTTAATGTGGGCAAGACAAACCCAGAAAGAGGCCAACCAGGAGTAAAGAACAACGTAACTGAAGACGAAGCCTTTGCTCCTCAGCCCAGAGAGGAGCAAGAGAGGGAAGGGAGCAGTGCGTCTGCTAACACCTCCCACTCCTCCCAGGACCATACACCTGACAACAGCCGAGGTATACCTGCATGCACGTGAGAAATTAGACTGTAAAATACAAGAGTCATCACCAGTGCCATACAAGTGCAAGTGTCTATCCAATGTATTGTACTACTTCATAGGGCCCTGATCTGCCAGTAGAGCTACAATGTCCCGCCCATACACCAGCTTCACCAATTGCGAGTCAATCACGGCTGTCAATCATGACATTTCATGCTTTTTTTATATAGCATTAAATACATAATTTAAACCAAATTTATCTGAAGAAATGAACACTTTAATGTACGTCAGCCATATCGAAACTACCTAAAATGAAAGACACCATCTTTGGGGGGAAAAGAATTTGAAGTGTTCCTCGATTATTATTTTTTTAGTTGGATAGGGATGGGATTTATGACCTATACTGCAGCCAGCCACCAGGGGGCGATCAAGGGGTTTTGGCTTGACTTTTGGAGAGCTGTAATGGCAGTCCATCTTTATATACAACCTTTAGTCCTCCTGACACACCAGGATCACTGTTCTTTGGGCTTTTATTAAAGGGGTACACCACCAATTATACGCATGAGGTTCAGGTCATTTGTCAGAGTACTATTCCAAAACAGTTGTATAAACTGCTCTAGGTCTCTGGAAGGAGCTTTCCGAGGTCTGAGCAAATAATCCTGATAATGTCCTAGCGATGTTTAGAGCTTTGAAAGAAATGGGAATTTACCAGGCAGTGAGGGTCTAATAAAAGCCACTATGGAGTTGCATTATGGAAAATTTAGGATCCAGTATTTCGGTGGCTTGGCCTGTTCTTGAGAATAATGGACAGGAGTATATCTTGGCCTCTTATGTCCCGATTTTGACCATTTAAAAAAAAAAATCATTCTCTTGTAAATCTGTTTCCTTTCATAAAAGTGTAATACTATTGCTAAAATGGCCCTTTAAATGACTGTGGTTAATCATCTCACAGTGGTGCACGCACCGGTGGACTTTATCAGCAGCCAAAAGCAGAGAGAGTGGGCTGACATGCTGTACTGCATGATGATCCCTTTTTTAAATCCAGAAACGCTTAACAAACACAGCATAAAGTTCAACACAAGTGTGTTTGCTAGTTTAAGACTGACGCAGTTGTCAGTTTTCCATCCACTAGTCTTAGTGTGTGTCTGATGGGGTGGGGGCGTTCCTTCACGAAGGTGGTGCTCCATTTTAATGGTTGACCTGCATCACTATATCATCCATCAACACAACCCTAAACTATACTGTACACTACACTACAAACAAGACTGAGAGTGTTGTGAAAATGGTAGCCTTGTTTGTTTAGTTTCTCTCTATTTTATTATGTTTGTATTAATTAGTAGTGTTTGTAGCTTTTAAGTGCACCTTTTAACAAAAAGCACACAGTTCATTGAGATCAGCTGGGTGTGTCTGGGTTTGGTGTGTGCTCCCCCAATTTCAGTGCCCCTCCTTTGGCAGGATGGTATATATGCTTGGGAGTTGGACAGAATGTGAGGTGAATGTGTGAGGGGTAAAATGCCTGAAGAATAGTTTTAAGTGTGCACTGGAATTGTTTGCGCCACTGTGTTACTGTCCATTATTTCCTGGAATATATGGTGGTCTGGACTAGTTGTAAACTCCTGGGTTATGTATGTATTGTTTTAATGAACGTTTTCTTTTCTACCTTTCTGTCAGATGGAGGCGTCCTGAACCAGACAGATGAGACAGAAGATAGCCAGCAGGGAGAGGTGGGGCTCTAGAAAGATTGTCAAGTTAATGCAATGAAAAATTGTTGAACCTTTGTCAGATAATTATGAATACTTTATTATTTCAGAGGTCAGATGCAGCTCCAATGGCGGACAGTAACCCCCCAATGTCTCCTAGTATCAATATTAAAGATGAGCCCATTGATGAGGGCTACGACGCTGCTTTACTGCCTCAGAGCTCCATCAGACAAATCAAAGAGGAGCTGGAGCATCAGGAGGTAGGTGTGAGGAGAGAACGTATGCACCTACTGTTTATGTGCAGAATTGTGGGATTAAACCAGCCCGATTACAAGAGGTACTATCCGGTACTGCAGAGGAGAAAATCTCACTAACCGTAAAAAATGAGCCTGCAAGTATGTTGCTGCGGGCGGCACAATTTTGGAGTACATGGACCTAGCATTAAAAGAAAAAGGAAAAAGCACAGTGGAAGTAAGGTTAAAAGAAAAATTACAGAGAAGTGGTGCTTCACAGATCAGGAATGGCAAGAGATCAGCGTATTTTTATGACAGCGACAGCAATACAATGAGCTGCCGTGTTTTATCTTGTGCAGTTTTATTGCTTGTTGAAAAATATGTTGGTAATTATTATTATTATTATTTTTTTTACAAGCCGTTGAGGGATAAAACAAAAAGTTAATTTTGCACCTTGAATTGATTGTTTTATAGCATTTTATTTTATTATGTTCATATTTCAGGAGGAGCTGAGGATCAGCTCTGTCTACTCTGTAGGTGGAGGGAACACCTTTGCATCTCCTACCGGTAGGTTAATTTATTTGTTCATTTTGACATGTTTCTTTCATCTTAACATCAGACCTGACATTTTGTAGTGGTCATATTGTGTCCTGTTCATGTTTTGTAAGTTAGAAGAATGCTTTAGCACAGAGCAATCTTGGAACCCGTCAGCTACTGGTCTGATGACAGTTTAGCCAATATTTCGGGGTTTCCAGTGTAGCCAGCTGAAACCCGGTCCGAAACTTCTTCCATGTGTTGCGTCCAATTAGCAACTTGAGATGGAGTTGGACTTAACAAACGCCTCTATAGACAGATACTCGCATATTAATGCAGATAATCATATTTTAAAAAAGCGACTGAAAAGCAATCAAGGTCAGATGATGGCTGATGGGTTCCAAGAGTGCATTTTGTCTGTGTTCCGTGTCTTTTACGCTCCACACGGATTGTTAACCTGCATCCAACCAAAGCCCACCCACAAACGGATTTCAAACCAGAACCATAATGCTTCCAACAACAAGATTTTGTCCCGTTGTTCTAAATCTGTCGAACACTGAAAATGCTGTGAGCAGTTTGGTTACTGCATGCCAAAGCTATTGGGTTAGTTTGGTCATGTTTAAAGGACCATACCCCTGGTTTTGCGTCAACCAAATATCTGCTTTCGCCTTCCGTCAGTGGCAGTCATTTCTCAAAGCATGCATAACTAGACATATTTGAACTTTTCTAATATTTAGCCAAATTGTATAAAATGTTTTTAAAGTAAATGTTCAGAAAACCTGGTTGAACTTGTAATAACACCAGATTGACTGGGCTGACAGTGGAAAACGCCTGGTATGGTCATCTTAGCATTTTAATGTCAGACACTGACAAATTATAGCTGGAAAAACACTGTTAAAACATGAATAACAACTGCATTCAGTTAACATATTCCAGTTCCGGGGGCAGTGGTATTATTGTGCATGCTGGTTCACCAGCAGCGCCCTGTTAATGTTTGATAGATACATCTGTGTCAGCAGCCAGAGGTTCAGAAATGCAGATTTTCCATGTGTGAGTTTTTATTCTTAATCGTGATCAAAAAATGTTGTTCCTTATTTGTCTTTCTTGTCCCTCTTATCCACTGTAGTGCCAGCTGCAGTTCCAGCTCCTACTCCAACGGCCATTTTTATCCCAGGTAGAGGACAGCATGTCCTACAAGCTATAGCTCCCCTCCCTCTCAGACCACCAGCTCCAATCCCCAGTTCACTACCAGCTCTGGTACCAGCACCCCCACGCCCTCCTCCACCCTCCGTTCCTGGTAGCGTTCGCTGCAGTGGCTGCTCTAAGGTACTGTTGTAACTTTGTGCTGCTTAACACGACCCCTCTACATAGATGTGCGTAGTATTAAGGGTAAACTGTTAATATATACTGTGTGTGTGTGTGTGTGTATGTATGTATGTATTGTAATGTCTATTAACATTGAATACTGACAGATTCATATTGTCTATATTTATTAGCTATATTTATGGCATGATAAGCAGAAACTATGTTTAATGTGTCAGGACTTTTGGGGTTGATGTGGCATTTTATTTCAGTCAGTTTTATGTTTCATGGTTCTGTAAATGGTTGTAGGTTCTTCTGAAAGGCCAAACAGCATTCCAAAGAAAAGGTTCGACACAGCTGTTCTGCTCCACAGTCTGTCTGACTGGTCATCTGCCTCCAGCTAACAAGAACCGATCCTGTTTTCAGTGCAACAGGTACGTCTTTGTTTCCATCTGACATCAGTATAGACTTAAATCTGGGTTACGTTTAGCTCCCATAAGCTGGCAGTCAGTTTATATGAGGTGTATTCATTTACCACATAAAAATACCCATGGTCAAAGTGTTGTGCTAGTTTAGTTTAAAGAAAAACCATGTTTGTTTTAGGGAGTTTAGCTATTTCTGACTTTTAAAGTTATGTAGATGAATATAGAAGAGTGGATTTTGCAACAGTCAAATATAGGAGTGTAAAGGGTGCCTTAAGGCAGTAAGACATTTCCATCATATTGCTGACAGTTTTCCATAAAACGCTTTTTATGGAACACTGCATTTGTTTTCATTATAATATACCGTATGACAATATTGTAGTGTAATTGAAAAATTGTCTGTTCAGTGGCCCACATGTCAGAATCCTAAATCCCATATACAGTTAAAAAAGCTTTTTTTCCTCCCAAAACACTATGTATATTTGTCTCAATTGGTCGTCTGGGAGTTTAGTAATTTTAAAGTTCCAAAATTTGACACTAAGCACTATAATTCCTCATTTTTTTATTATTAATTATTATAAAGAAATGTATTCATATTTACTTTGTTCAGGCAAGGTTGAAAGCGTAACAAATATAAAATATTGTCTATTATATTTGAAATATTCGTTTTTTCATTTTTGCCACTTTGTATGTTCTAACCACAAGCTTGCCATCATCCTGGATTTTTCAGCTACTCTCTTTTTTTCCTTGTGCTGTTCTCTTTGCAGGGAGATTCTTCAGCCTAGGGACATGATCACGATTCCATCAGACGGCAACACCTACTTTTACTTCTGTGGCCAGTTCTGTTTGTCTGTCTTTAGACACAAGAAGAAAACTGTTGACAAGGTTCCTGATAAATGGCCTGACAAACGAGTGGAGAAGAAACCTGAGAAGCCGCCTGAGAAACCAGCTGAACGTCCACCTGAAAAACCCTTCTGCAGCGTCTGCAGAGTCTCCAATAGGGTAAGAGAGACACAGAAGGCTAGCTTCAACAGCAAAGACAGGTTTTGGTGAAGATGTCTGATAAGCCAAGTTAACAGTATGGGCCCAGGTTCTCTGTGTACTTATGCTACCTTCTAATTCGCTTTCTCCTCCTTGTGTTTGACTATTATCATCTTTACAGCAGATTGAGCATGAGGTCACCCATCAGGGCCGTCTGCACAGACTCTGTAGTAATGCTTGTTTTGTAACATGGCGCAAGATGCGGCAGTTAGCCATGAACTGCTGTGAAGGCTGCGGACTTTACTGTAGTAGCAGCTCAGGCTCCTGTCAGACGCTCACAATTGAAAGAACTCAGCTCAACTTCTGTGGTCCGACCTGTATTGGCACCTACAAACAGGTTTGTCTGTAAACTTGTTTTTATAAGTCTTGTTTGGTTCAGTATTTATGACAGAAACGTGAACTCTTTAGCTATACTAGCCGTTTTATCATATTAGTGGCTTCAAATGCAATATGATGTGAGTTTGAGTAGCTATAAATCAGCAGAAAATCACACACAGCCCCTAGTAGCAAATGTAAACCTCTTTAATACTAATTGTGGTTTTTTTTGCACAGACCTGCAGAAAGACGGTTACATGTGCCTACTGTCACAAAATGGCTGTAGTGTCTTCCACCCTTATCGAAAGAGACCAAAGGGGCAAAGTTCAGCTATACTGTTCATCTGCTTGTGTGGAACAGAGTCGACCACCCCCACACATTCTCACAGGTAGTACACACCACGGAGACACACACTCACGTGCCAAGGTTAGCATATAAATGCATACTTAAATGCAGAACTTGGAAAAGGCTTCAGATCTTCTCAGTGACTAAAATAATCTTCTTACTCGTTTACTAAACACAAAATACAATCAATTTAAAACTTTACAGGCTTCTTATGTTACATCACTGCAGCCTATGTCACAACCAAATCCAGTGAATGCATGGCTCATTATTATAAGTTAATTAATTTTATGTTACCCCTTTCCTTTTAGGTGCTGCATTCCCCTGCTGCCAGTGCAGGGTGTCCGCGGTTCCTCAGTATCATCTGGCCATGGTGGACGGCACCATTCGGAACTTCTGCTCCTATGACTGTGTTTCTATATACAGGGTAAAGGCCCCAGTAGCATAGAAGCTTTTTTGTATTGAACATAAGATGTTGATGAAGCATCTGTTGGCCTAGATTTGACATTGCTGTTATTTTCACACCATGTCTTTACAGAAGTCCGGGGACACCTCTCAGCCAGACCTGACCAATGGAACTTCTGTTCTCAGAGACTCCTCCCTCAGAGATGCCCCCAAAGCAAGCTCAGTCCCTCCCATCCCTCAGGACTACCCATCTTCAGTGCCCTACCCGGGCCACCATCCCAGTCATACCTCAGTGCCCCCACTGGTGCCCCACTACCCAACTATGTCCTCCCCCTCTGTCCCTGGGCAAGCCCAGGCCAGAGCACCTGCTGATCACCCCTTGAAACCAGCAGAAGGCGGGCCCAGTGACCCCTCCAAGCTGAACTGCCATCAGTGCAGCAAACAATTCAATACAAAGCCACTGCTATTCAGTAACCAAGTAAGGAGCACACGTGTGCATACAGTCTCTCAGTATATTCAGAGACTTAACCCTTATAGCTAGCTGCATTATGGGTGTTAAATTCATCACCTAACTATGAGGATGATTACACTAATGCTAATTCATTCCTGCAGGGTCGTATTTCTATGTTCTGCAGTAGGACTTGCTGTGATCAGTATAAAACCCAGAAGAATATCCTGATGGTGTGTGAGTTCTGTAAACAGGAGAAAGTGCCCTTTGACATTATCAGTTACAACCAACAGGACCTGATCTTCTGCAGTGAGAGTGAGTTAACACAGGCCTTTTTCCTATTATCCTTTCCTCTGCTTTGTTTTCAGGTATTCCTATGGCTCAATGGAAAATAATTGTAGCCTTGATTGAAGTATAAAATTGCAAATGCAGAACGTCTGACTAATGCCAGTCAACTCGGTACAAATACTTTTAAATTATTAATCAACATAGGTCTAAAAGTCAACTGAGATCAGTGTTATAGGACTTCTGGGCTGAAACATATGTTTGTTATGTTTACATAATATTATTCCCCACCCATTCTGTGTTCCAGACTGTAAGCTTCTCTTCAAACATGATATAACATCTCGTAACAAGGATCATCCCTGGCGACCCTGCACCTACTGCTCCGGCATCGGCCAGAAGATGCTGCACAGTCACTATGGAGGCAAGATGGAGGAGTTCTGTAAACCCCACTGCATGTCCCAGTACACTGTGCTCTACTATGGGGTAAAGAGACATCCCACTAAAGTGTACATTTTATGCCATCAAATCAAGGGATTGCCTTACTGTTCAAGGTGGTTAATTTCTTCTTCTTTCTTCTCTCTCATCCTGTCTTTTCTTCCCTCCTTCTCCTCCTCTCCTGTCCAGATGGGTCGATGTGACAGCTGTAGGAAACAAAGCTATATGACTGAGAAGCTGCAATGTCTGGGTTCAGTCCGTAATTTCTGCAACCTGCCCTGCCTGTTGCAGTACTGCCACCTGCATTTTGAGACAAGCCAACACACCAGCAGTAACGGTACTGGAGTGGCCCCACAAGCACCATATGGTAAATTGTGTTATCAAATCAGTGTTGTACAGTATGATGTTGAATAGCAGTCTACATGCCAACAAGCTCATGCTGGTTAAAATAACACTAAAGTAGGTATTTTCCCATAGACTGTTTAAAATAAGTGGACGTAGCCACCATGACGTCACCCTATGGTTTGTGAACAACAATTTTGAAGCTTTGAGTTTGACATTTTGGCCGTCGCTATCTTCTTTTTTAAGCCAGAAGTGACCATATTTGGACAAGAGGGTGACACTCAAGTTACATTGCTAACACTAGCTTGCTTGCTCGGATAGAAAAGTGCATCTCTAATTCACGTTGACTGTCTTAATTGGCATGATAATTTTGGCTACAAATAGGCTTAAAACTAAATGGATTTACTGAAAAAAAATTAACAGCAGGCTGCTTAGTTTCATTAGTTCAAAAGCTGAAAAAAAAAAACATTTTTAGGCAACCAAAATGTTACACATGGCTTTCATCATAGAAAAACACACTGTGTAAGGGTCAAATTTCCAAGATGAAAACATTTGTACTATTTAAGCATTGTTAAGCCCTTTCCAAATTGACAGTTGTGGGAGATATGCTGTGGTAAACTTTTAACTTCTATATATCGTGTCGGCAAAGACACTATAGAAACTTTTGTATTTCTATTCAGCCATGTGAAAAATGTTTTCATTTCTCTTTTAGTATTTGCGATGCTTTTGGTACAGGTGATGTTTTGTGTACATGCTACCCAGAGTTTTGTCAGCACGAAGTGGCATGTGCTGCTTTGTTTGCTTAATTCAAATGGAGTAAAAACCACGCCCAATCAGAACAAGTGAGCACCATCTTGTCATGTTTTGGAGTGCATCCAGTGAGAAAAGAATGGAGGGGGAAAAGGAAAAGTAGTAATCTCACATGTTGAATGACCAAAATCTAACTTTGGTATGTTTCTCTCTTCCTCCAGCGCCAACCCAGCCCCACCACTCCTCAAAAATGAATCCTGTCATAGCTGGTGTCGTGTCACTGGCCAATGGCTCTGCCACTCAGCCCAGTGTGTCAGCAGATACTGCTCTTACTGGTTAGTAGGGTTGCACGATTTTGATAAAAAGTAATATTGCCATTTCGATTTGCAATACTGTGATTGCGATGTAATGGTAACATGAACATCTACTTGCTTGATAATCAAGAAAAAAATTACAAAAATACTAAAAACATCTTGAAATTTGTATTTCTCAACTTGAACATACAGCTTCATATTTTACTGAATTAAATAACAAAAAGCAATCTTTTCAAAATGTTTGCTTTGCTCAACAGTGCAAATGAATAAATAAATAGAACAACAAATACTTTTTTTCCTATTCCCTTATGAACAATGACATTTAAGATGGTTGTAATATAATAACTACTGATTAAGTTACAAATATACTAGGTACAGCTTGTTAAAGTCTGCGTGGTCTAAAATCCTCTTCTCATACTCACTTGACCATACACGACAGACGCTACTGCCTCAACAGACTGACAGTTCATATATTTTGTAGACATTACAAGGATAGCACTTAATACATCCATGGGGGGGGTGTAATTTAGAGGGCAGATTCAGTGCACAACCATAAATGAGGCATTGGTGAGAGCAAAAATAGCAGGTGCTGAGTGAGTGACATTAGTTTTTGAATGGGGAGCAACTGGCGAGGGGTTTCGGACCTAGCGTAGAAGCTATGTGAGGAAAGAGATAGCAAAGACGATATAAAGTGAGTTAACAGTGAAGAATAAATTAAGCTTCTTAACGCACTGTGGCTTCATCTATTGTTAATGCTGTCGGTAAGTGAAAGGTGTTATAACTAGGGGTGTAACGCTACATTGATCTGGATTGATCTATCGTTTCAATGATCCATGATCCAATATTTTTGATACAAAGTAAATACATCCATACATATCGTCTGTAATGGCATTTTTCCATTAATGGTACCTGCTTGACTCAACTCACCCGCGGTGCCCTGTCCTCTTTTTTCCAATGCAGATTATTACCGCCTCATTCGTGAGGCGAGCCGTGGCTGGTCGTCATAGCAGGAAACTGCCGTGACCTAATGCGACACACACACACACACACACACACACACACACACACACACACACACACACACACACACACACACACACACACACACACACACACACACACACACACACACACACACACACACAGAACGTTGAAGGGGCGTTGTTTTAGATTCTTGGCATGTTACCACAGCCAGAAGACAAATTTAGTTTCAAAAGAAGCTGGAGGCAACAAAAAAAAAAACGCTGCCTAAACTATTTTATTTCTACGGCGGGTTTGTTCAGGACACCCACCATCTGTCACTAGCAATGATCACTCAGTGAATAGTGACGATTCTCTCCGACCAATCAGTAGTCTGCAGGTTTTCATGTCACCTTTTGTTCCCACCTCAGCTTGCTTGGAACCTCTGAGGTGGTACTAAAAAAGTATCTGCTAGCAAGTACCAGGTACTTTTTTTCGTAATGGAAAACCAAAAAAGGCGAGTAGAATCAAGTAGGTACCATGCATTGGATAAACGCAATAAGATTCCCCTTTATATTTGATTCCCACTTTATTTTTTATTAAAAAGAGTAGTTTTAATTCAGGGGTCTCAAACTCAACTTTCTTGGGGGCCGCTGGAAGTAGAGTCTGGGTTTGGCTGGGCCGCATCAAGTATTCCAAAAAACAACAACTATTTCCTCCAAACAGGGCGCGGAACTGCCGGTGCTTTAAGCCCCTAGATCTGATATGGTTGGTGAATTTCACAACAACAGACATCACATTGTCAACCTCAGGCATTTGCCGCAAAGAGTACTTAGCTAGCTTGACAACCGTTACGCCGCTGTCAGGAGACTACTACGGTAGCCATAAGTGACAAGCGCAATGACCAAAGTTTCAGAACGCGCGGGCCGCACTAACACTTAACTTTGATGTCAAGCAGGGGGCCACAAAATATCATCCCGCGGGCCGCAATTGGCCCCCGGGCCGCGAGTTTGAGACCCATGTTTTAATTTAAATGTCTGGAAGAGCTCAGTAATACAATTGTCAAATCATCTAACAATAAAAAAATTAAATAGGCGTATGAAATTATCTCATTATGATCGCAGGCTCTAATCAAAAGCGTATTGTGGCAGACTTTAAGATATCCACAAATATATAGTTTTCCGAAGAATCAATATAATTCGTATCGGGATAAAACTTGTGATCACACACTCAGCACACCTTTTAGTTTAGTCAAATTTTAGTTATGTAATCCACATTGCGATTAGATTAATCGTGCAGCCCTACTGGTTAGTTATATCAGTTGTTTTTATATATTTATGGTGTGCATTTTTCACTGTGGGGTTTAATGCAGTGCTATTATATTTTTATTTCTCTTTTGTAGGAGCACTTCCAACCTCCAACGTTGACGGCAAGAACCTAGACCATGTATGTACTGTATGTGTGTGTGTTTCAGGCTAGACCTTACATGCATCTGTTGGTGTGTGCGTGTGTGTAGGAGTGTGGGTGTGGGTGGGTGGATCCGCTTTGTTTATTTCTGCTGTTTTTGTTTTAATTTCCCTTTCCAGGCCAGTACTCAGACTGATGCCATGGGAGTGCCTGTGTCCCGTCGACGTCAAATGAAGAACAAGTCGGTTCTGTGTCGGCCCTTCACTATGGACCAAGAGAGCATGTGCCAGCTGCCTGCACCTTCCACTCATTTAGCAGGTAACTACAAAAAACACTAGGTTTGGGTAGTTTAGCTTTGTTACATTTTGTTCACACAGATTGGCTGCACAGCTGAATTTAGGTACGCAAGCTGCATGGGGACTGTGTGCCGTCCAGCAGCTTCCTGACAGTTATTTGCACTACAGAGTGTCCAAATACTGAGTGGACATAAAGTCCAAGACAGACACTTGAAACCTCATGTGTGAAGAATTTTAAATCTGTCTAGTTTAAGATAATGTTGCCGCTTTTTAATAGCATCTTCTTCTTCTCTGACCAAAAATGGTGCTGGACCTACAGTAAATCAGTCAATCACACTGATTTAAAGTGTAAAATCACCACTAAACATGGTCTCAATGCACTTCACAATTAAAAGAACACATAAATGAAACATTGCAACAAAAGAACTTAGTTCCTGCTCAATGTGTGGAATAATCGCTCCCAAACATTTCCTTGTGTTTATTGATTGAACCGAACCACTTGTAGTGGTGGAAGGTTAGGTTTCACCACGTGATACTTAAAATGTTTTAATATTTTCCTATAACACAAGTCAGATGAGCCAATTAGAATTAAGAAGTTGAATTTAACTTTAGCTTTTAGCTTTTGTGGAGTAAAATATTGACCTTGCTTGAGCTTTGTTATTCTTAGAGTCCGCACAAGGTGGACAGTGATATACTGGACTAATATTGATCTTAGGTATTGAACATCAGGCTTTTCTGCCAAGACAAAGATAACATTCTGCAGGGAAAATGCTTAAAATATAAAAATGGTTAACACTAATGATACTAAATTGTGCTGCAAACCTTTACCTAACTAATACTGACAGCAAACCTTAATAATAACAATAATAATTTAATGTCATTGTTTCCTCTAGAATTTTATTCAGCAGCACTGGGGGGGGGCATCTAGAAACCATCTAGAAAATAGACGATGCCTTACCTGAAACCAATTTAACACCAATTCTATTTTATTTATATAGCGCTAAATCACAACAGTTATCTCATTGCACTTTTCATAAAAGAGCTCAGTTAACAAAAAGCTGCGTGAACGTTAGCCTGCTAACTACGTTTTTCCTGCAGCGGGGAGTCAAAGGCAGAGGGACGGCAGCATTCGCTAACGTTAGCTTCTTGTCTCGTCTGGTGTCTGATAAACAAACGTAAATTCATCAAATTCAGTGTCCACAATGCTATTT
>NC_045752.1:16253654-16279675 GCF_008692095.1 Etheostoma spectabile | reverse complement strand
TGTAGCTGTCATATTTCACGGGACCCGCGTGAGTGCAGATTTCATGTCAAGACTTTCGTCGCAGTTTGTCACTTTGCCTAAGATTGAGTGACAAGTAGTACTTGCCCTGTTATTTATTTGGTTGCTATGATTTTGCGAGTGATGATGTCCTGTCACTGTTCCAGTTGCTCACCCTAAAGGGTTAGAGAGAGCGGATGACAGTTTGCTTGAGTTCAGTAGAGCAGAAGGCTCTGCAGAGTCGTGTAATTACGACTTTTTATAAACAGCTGAAGGAGTGGCGGTGCTCAGTGTACATAGCGGAAACCCTGTTGTGCGTCTGCCCTATTTCTTATACCATGGCAAGCCGCCATGGTAAAATCAACAGAGGAAACACTGAATGTAATACCTAGTTTTAGCACCACTGATAGAAGTAGCCTTTTCCCTCAGCGCATGGCTGGTGTGCCTTTTTGTAGGGTGTTTGTCACAACCCTACACAGCATCTAATATATTTCCATTCATTTTTTTTGGTTAATTCAATTATTCGTTGTTCTCAACTAGCTGTTTCAATAATTGAACCAGCTCTGCTAGATAGCTCCTCGCAACCTGACCAGCCAACTGCGGAAGCTTCCACGTCTCCGCTGCCATCGCCAAAACCTCAGGGAGAAACTCAGCCGTGTAATGGCGTGCCAGCACGCCTAACCGGACGCCATTTCCTGGGCAGGAGGGAGACTGACTCTGACTGCAAGGTCTGCTCACATTACAAGAGGAAGAGGGTGGAGGAAGAAGACCAGTTGAAGAAGAAGCAGAAGATGGAGGAGGATGAGGAGGAGCCAGAGAGGAAGACAGAAGAAGAGTCAGGGGAGGCAAAGGGAGTACAGTCACATGATTGGAAGAGAAAAAAGGGCGAGCATTGTGAGCAGCAGAGTGGGACATTGTGGAGTAAGACGTCGTATTACTGTAAGACGTGTTCAGGAGAGCCCAGTCTGTGTCCCGTGCCCTGTTTTGAACTCTACCACACCAGGCTGATCTACAAAACACCTCCTGAACTGGAAACACAAAGTAAGCCTACTGAATAACAAAAACATTGAGTTTAATATATATATATATATCAAATAGTGAAGAAAATACTTTGACATTTTTTTGCATGTGTACCACTGCTGTATCCACTATTTAAGGCTTCTCATTTTGGCGTGTGCGTGTGTATGTGTGTGTTTGTGTGTTTGTGTGTGTGTGTGTGTGTGTGTGTGTGTGTGTGTGTGTGTGTGTGTGTGTGTGTAAAAGACTCCAGCTATGTTAATGCTATTATAATCAGAGTAACTACAATAATGCACTGACATGATCTGTTGACACCGACTTCTTAAAAGGGCTGAGTGTATCACCTGAGTTTTTCTCTTTACAGCCTCCTGACGTGCTGACTGGAGAAGCTGTCTTCTACCATGACCCCCGGACATAAATGAAACGTCTACAGGTTTAACAGTTTGTTTAAGTTTAACCCAAAGCCTTATTGACTGCAAAGGCATAATGCCCATCAGTGTACAGTAGTTTCATGAATGTGTATCTGCAAACTGGTAGTGCAGTGAATCTATGCGTGTAATGGGGAGTTTCTGTATTTTTTTATAATTACCTTAAGATAGCAGTATTAATGCAGAACAAATTTTCATGGCTGTCTGTTCCCTCTTCCTATAAAGGGTATTTATTTTGTGTGGAGGTTTTATAAAAGGTCTTTAGTTGATGGACCAATGGTCAAGGCAAGATTGAGATGCTTCCTTAAAGGACAATTCCAGGCAAGTTTTACTTTAATCTTGATCGCTATAAATTGTGTACGAGCTTCCACTGAGCTAAAACGGTAGTTGTCGGGGCAAGTTTCAGAGTGCCTTTGTGTCTCTTAACAGACACAAAATGCAATTACAATGTCTGCAACATGAACAGGACCCTTACGTGAGAACTATATGTGTTTTCAACTCAGAGTTTGTTTAAATTCACCTATCCTGTCTCTGTCCTGACGGTAGCTAGCTCGCCCTGTTAGCTGCCATCTGTGATAAGTGTGTTCAGTCCGGCTTCTGTGATAATAATCCTGCAGCAGTTCCGTGTGTTTTTGTAGCTCATCCATTTTATGTCTGATTGATCTGGTGTTGGTGAATAGGAGGCTTGGCAGCGTCGATTTATGTTGTGGTTCCCTTAGCCAGCAGGCCCGATCGGCATTTTTGCTTCTGATTTCTCCCCACCTTCGTTACCTCCCGCTCCCGAAAATAATCCAGTGAGCGCCCTGTGTTCTGGCTATGTCTATCAGAGAACAGGTCACGCCTTTGCAATGAAAACTTTATTCCCTCTCAAAAATAGGTAATTGAGCACAGTAGTGGTTACGACAATATCATTAACTATGTAACTACATGGAAAAGGGCCAAATGATGTCTGTGGCTTAAACAGAGATAGCGTTAGAGAAGGCTAGCTGTAGTCTTGCGCTGAAGTCCCTGTGTAGCAGGAAAAGGTAAACATTGTGAAGATTGCTTCGAGAAGCAAGGATGCTGCTAGCAGGGCCAAGGGAACTACCACATAAATTGACAAGCCTCCTATTCGCCAACACCAGATTGATCACACACAAAATGAATGAGCTACAAATACACATTATCACAGAAGCCTGATTGAACAAACTTATCATGGACGGCAGCTAGCAGCTAACAGGGCGAGCTAGCTGCCATCAGGATAGAGACAGGGTAGGTGAATTTAAAACAATCTTTGAGTTGAAAACCCAATTAATTGCATTTTGTGTCTGTTAAGAGGCACAAAGGCCCTCTAAAACTTGCCCCGACACCTACCGTTTTAACTCTGTGGAAGCTTACTGCAGATACTGTAATGCCTTCACCGATTCGGGTCAGCTTTTTTTCAATCGAAAGTACACACATATTTATAACGATCAAGATTGACGTAAAAATCTGAATTCTCCTTTCAGTGCTTCACTGACTTACAACACTGTACTGTAAAAATGTAGTAACATTTATTATTACCTCAATATGTGTTGCGATACATGAACATGGCATTAAAACTGATCCTGATCATGGTACATTTGTCAAGTGTCTTTAAAAGTATGAATCTAATATTTCATTCACTTGATTTGTGTTTGTTGTATTAACGGACTGTGCTGACACTTTATTTCTGGTGGGTTCTTATACACAAGTATAAGTACAAATCTGTTTTTACCACCACCACATCCCATTATGGGATGCCACTTTACATTACAGGCTGATTATAGCATTACGTCATTTACTGTTTCACTAGCAGTAATGACACCTGTCCTACAGTATGTAACCTGATCCTTACATTTATTAAGGACACTTGTGCCTACCTGCTTGCCCAGATGCAGCCCCTGGAAAAATGTATGGCACTGTACAGGTTTCTTATGGAGGAGATACCAGATTGTTTAGGTCAAAACAATTTCTCATATGTTTTTGAAATTGGCACATTGATGCTAAAATCAAACTCAAAATGTCATGGAGCTGGATTCAAGCAACTGTGCTGCTAAATATACTACTACTTTTCTTGTGGAAATTAATGATTTTCCTTCAGAAGGGCAGTCTGACCCTATGGATGATTTTAGGTGAAGGTAATTTACTCTCACTGCTAGATTGACCAGAGAAAGTTTAGTAAACTAGGAGATCAAGTGTACCATTCTTGGTAAACGTTATAAATGAAGGTCTCAGCCTGGTGCCCAACCTGTAACTATAGATGCACCTATCAACTAAAATCTGCAATCACTTGAAGGAGTGTCCGAGTGAAGACATTCATTTGGATGTTCAGTTATCTTGTTTGTACTGTTACGCTGCATTTTAGTTGTTATTGTATGTTTAAAAGTAACATTCCTTGCTGTACGTCACTACTGATGCTGTCATGTGAACTAAGGTTGTCTTCAGTTCATCCGTGTGCTGTCAGAGCTTGGTTGACATTTAAATTGTTTCCAGCCCTGTATTACATCACTCATGAATACTTAACTGTTTACTTCTTTTGCAACCATATTGTCTGTTATCGTTTTTGAAACTTCTCCACTGTTAACTGCATCTTTTTGTTTCTTATTTCTTTAACACTGACTAACATGAGATTGTGGAATCATTACATCTTTTTGTTTGTTTTAAAAGAATATTGTCAACACCTAAAAATTATAGTTTTGTTTGATGCAAAAACACGTCAATAAAGTTAATTTGTGAATACAATTGTTTGTGTGTGTGTGTGTTATATTTCTTAGATTTTACCTGCCACATACCCAATCAGTCGAAACCAAACTGTTGAGTAGCTATTACTAATCCACCTTTGAAACCATTTATCCTTGAGTAACAAACGCTTGCAATCGTTTTACGATGTTTTCTGTAGTAAGCTGCCTCTATGACAGTCGGACTGTATCCAAGACACAAACTCCACAAGACCATAGTTAAGTTAAATTCAGTAACCGAGCAACTTCCATACAGCAGTTTAAAGCTGCAGACAGACTGGGGAACCAGCCAAGCTTCATTTTTACAGATGTGTACCTGAAATTAAGAAAATGCAATACGTAAACAAATAATTACAGATAAAAATACAAAGATGAAAAAAGTGAAGGGGACATTATTCCACGGGTGTCTGATGTAACACTGTCAGGGTTAAAGATGGTTAAATGAGTGTGAGAATAAATTTTGTTTTGTTTTTAATAATGAATTAATGTTTTTCTTGAGACAAACTGCTGCCTGCTTTGGGGGAGTAAAGAAACCCATGGAATCGGTAGACATGTCAACAGATCATGATGTACTAATAGTTTTCTTTTCATGTCCTGTTTAATTTCCTAAAAACAAAATGTTCCTTAAAAAGTGAACCTGTTGATCCATCTGAATGCACATACATTTACATAGATTCAGATATTAATCAAGTGCTACAGCTGTTTGGTAAAAAGAAAAAACTTTAAATTGTAATCAGCGATTGCTACAACACAAAGGTTCTATGTGTATCATGTTAGCCACACCCATTCATTATGAGAGCTGAAAGGTCTACATATTTTTGTTCATTTTGAGAATTACAGATTAACAGCATTTTCATGGTGATAATAAACATATGGTGTCCTGTATATCTTTTCAAAATGTGTTTTGTTAGGACCTTTCAGCAGCAAGAAAGAAAATACACATGTACTGACATGTCACTTTACGTTTTCCTCTTTTACCATTTTTTTGTGAGACAGTAGGATGTTTATCTGTCTTATCTGTATTTTGTTTCTTTTTCTCTGTTTTGAAAATTTGTTTGCAACAAAATATTTTCAATTGAAAAATGAAAAGTTCTTGATTATCTATTTCCCATTTCATTAATATATAACCCATTTCAATATTTTGCCCATCTCTCCTTCTCTCTCTTCCCATTTACTCCTCCCTCCCTCCCTCCCTCTGCTCCGTCTCTGTTTTCAGTTAGTTCCCCTGCAGGAGAGGTGAAGGTGTTGATGGTGCCGGTCCCAGTACCGATCTTCATTCCAGTGCCTATGAACATGTACTCCCAGCACACACCTGTTCCGATGGCCATGCCTGTGCCTGTACGTTCCATTACATTTGTTAATCTATGAATTCAAAATGATTCAGGTACTTTGTATTGACTATTTGCTGCAGCAAATCAAATGTTTACTTGTTTCTGCTGTTTGTTACAGATTCCAGTACCTATGGTAGTACCACCACAGAAAAAGGACATGAAAGATGCAGCGGTCCAGTCAGAACCTTTGGCTGTGGAGGAATATAGGCCTGTTTACAGTGCAGGTGAGAGCAGCTTATGTCCCTTTTATTTGTTTGAGTCATTAAAAAGCTTGAGATACAGAATGTCTGCTACATTAATCAATGAAATATCAAAAGCTTAATTACCCAGATTTTACCTCACCTATGTTTATTTTTGTGTCTGCTACAGACCAGAGCAGATCTTACAGTGGAGATATGAAGTCAGAGGTTGTCACTCCCATAACACGTGAAGATCAGGAGACACAAAAAGCAGTACAAGCCAACCTGCCACTTACTGTAAGTTCAGAAAGGAGCCCAGAGTCGACTGCTCCTCAACTTAATACCCAGCCAGAGAGAAGCCCAGAGTCGACTGCTCCTCAACTTAATACCCAGCCAGAGAGGAGCCCAGAGTCAACTGTTCCTCAACTTAATACCCAGCCAGAGAGGAGCCCAGAGTCAACTGTTCCTCAACTTAATACCCAGCCAGAGAGGAGCCCGGAGTCAACTGCTCCTCAACTTAATATCCAGCTAGAGAGGAGCCCAGAGTCAACTGCTCCTCAACTTAATACCCAGCCAGAGAGGAGCACTGAGTCGACTGATCCCCAACTTAATACCCAACCAGAGAGGATCCCAGAATCGACTGATCCCCAACTTAATACCCAGCCAGAGGGGACCACGAAAACAAGCGACACACCTACCACCAGTGCTGAGCATCAACCCCCCTCCTCTCCAATGATGGACTTGGAGACTGACATCCCGTCTGGTGAGACATCCTATAGCTTAAAGTAAACACAAATTTGTCTGTTGAGAAAAAAAAACTGGCTAACACGTAGTTGCTACAACGTTTGTGTTTTAACAGAATCGTTGGATCAGACATCAGCTGCTCCACAGCGAGGAGTGAAGAGACCCAGAGAAGGTTTCTCTGGCCGGAAACGGGTAAAAAAACTTTTTTTTTTCTCTTATCCATTTTATCAGGCTCGGACTTAAAAGCAACTTTACTTACTTACTTTACTTTGTAGCTCTCTAGCTGTAGGAAACCTTTTTAACAAAGAGTGCCTCCCTGTCCTTTGATGTTATGACATTCTTTAATATAACATGTATTTATAGTAGTACTGTCAAACAATTAAAATATTTAATCGCAATTAATTGCACATTTGTATCTATTTTCTCATTTCAATGCTCTTATCAACATGGAAAAATGGATCGGCTTGCTTTTAATAACGGCATTGACGCCGTTAACAACGCGTTTAACAGACAGCACTAATTTACAGAACAAGAAAGTTTTCAATTACGCCCAATTTTAGCCTATAAGTGCATTTTCTGCTAGTCGTGAAAACAGCTACAACATCCGACATTACCCAGTATTCATTGTATTTCCATCCATCCAGGGTCGAAGGCGAACTGTTTCGTCAAACCGCAGTGCAGTGGTGACTCCAGCCCCCTCTACACTGAACCACCTGTATGGAGTTAAAGCCTGGAAGAGCTGGGTCCAACAACGAAACAAGCACCAGAAAGAATGTAAGCCTCAGTTCTCTTTATATTCAAGTTTTAAGTTAGAATAGCTCTTCCTCTGATCCATTGATTGGTTCTGTTTGTTTCCCTTTTTCTTTCATTCTATACCCGTTGAGTTTCATGTTTTCCTCCCTTGTAGCCAATCCAGTGGCTATTAAAGAAGACATCCTTCAGTGTGACTCTGCTGAGCTCAGCTATGCTCTGTCTTGCTTCATCATAGAAGTGAGACGGCCCAATGGAGAGACCTACAGCCCAGACAGCATCTTCTACCTCTGTCTAGGGATACAGCAGGTAACGCACACATATTGTGTCACGGGTTTCCATCTTGACTCTGATAGTGTGTTTCTTATTGGTTCCTTCTTTCCTGTCTCCCTCTCTTCGGACAGTATCTGTTCATGGAGGGCCGCATAGAAAACATCTTTAATGACCCGTTGTACAGTCAGTTTGCCACTAAGATCAGTGGGATGCTGCACCTCTGGAAACCTAAACTACTACCTAATGGTATGATTACTTACATAAAGTCCTAATCCTTAAGATTTTCATGAAATTGTCCGGGCTGTATTCTTGGGTTGCAGCCTTTGCCTTAACTTGCGCATGTGTTTGGTCCCTTGTCTTGTGTCTTTCTATGTGTGTCTGTTTATGTATGTGTTTGTGTGTCTGTTTCTGCATGTGTTGTTTTGGACGCGTTACCAGGTAACATGCATTGTTTGTAATTGTTTGTCACTGTGTATAATTTGTAAAGTGTATAATTTCTTATTATTCAATATCTTTTTTTTTTCATGAAATCACTCCCCAATTTGATTTTTTTTGTCTTTTTCTTCAATAAATGTATTTACCATTACCTTTCTATACAGACATTTTTGGTTGGTGGTGGTGGAGTCTGCCATTCCAGTGATTAGATTCAGATTACCAACAACTTTAGAGCTGCACTAATCAATATTGTGATATTAACAGTGTGTCACAAGACTACATATATTGTAGTGTAATCACCCAACTCTACGGTTCCTCTCCGCTCTACAGAGCGTTTTAATGCATTTCGAGTCCTTGTTTTGGTTGTATGGTCCACAACTTTACCGTTTTGGTTCAGTCTCACTGCTGTCATCAGCCTTGTTCATAGAAGCAGCGACAGGAAGCTCTGAGAAGCCCACTGTACGTTACCTGCCTAACACCAAACAGCAAGGTGCAGCTAGCTGCGAACACAGTGGATTTAGCTGTTGAGCACCTATCACAGCATGCAGTTAAGCAAAAGGCATGGAAGCACCCTAAACGGGTGACCAGTTAACACCAATGGGCACATTGAGTCTCCAATTCTCTCAGCTCTCTCCATGCTTCCTCTTTCCTCCTCAAGGTGGTACCGTTTCCCCCCGTATTTTGGAGTCCTACTTATGGGAGTGTAAGCAGCTGGGTGCCTACTCCCCCATAGTGCTGCTCAACACACTGCTCTTTTTCTGCACAAAGAACTTCCGCTTCACCACGCTGGCGCAGCATCAAAGCCTCTCCTTCACCAACTTCACTCGACACTCCAAACCCTGCAGCCGAGCCGGCAAAGTCCACTACCTCCGATACCAGAGAAGCAGCAATGCCACACCCCACACAGGTTGGTGTTGTTCAGTAATACATGTATGTCTTTTTAAATTAAAGTCGGAATGATAGTAGTTTGTCCATGCAGCTGTGCTTTTGAGCAATGGCTTACATTTTTAAACTCACCATATTTAGTACAAAATATCTGGTGTCAATAACGTCACATCCAAAACTGTTAGTATCAGCCTTCGTCTGGTATCAGTATGTTTTTATACATCAGCTTCATCCTATTTCTAGACATCAAAACCAGATTCATAAATTTTCCCTAAAAGCATTATGTGTTTGGAAATAGACAGTGGATGTTACAAATAACTGAATAAACAGTGAGTAACTGATTTGTGGTACTTCTTTTTGTTTTTAGAGCGATGCAGAAAAAGGCAGGGAGAGGAAGAGGGAGACCTAGAGATGTCTGAAAATATCGCCAATCCTCTACATTGTCCCGTCAGACTCTATGAGTTCTACCTTTCCAGATGGTGAGACACACACACACGCACACGCACATGCACACACACACACACACACACGTATAGGCACCTATGTGATACAACTAACACAACTGAACAAATGTTTTGTCTTTTCTGTCCTTTTATTCCTAACAGCCCGGAGTCGGTTAAGAGCAGGTCCGACCTGTTTTTTCTGCAGCCTGAACAGTTTGTGCACCCTCAAAGGTCAGACTCAGTCCTCCAACATTAAAGAAACCCAATGTCGAAAGTGTCACTTACACTGTTGTATAGTCACCCTAATGAAATTAATCCATCTGATGGAAGGGGGAAATGTGACTTTGTCTGCTGTTTGTGGACAACGATGTGCAAAGGTATTTCTTTATATTTAAACTTTAATGAAGACATGTTTTTTAAATTTCTTTTCCATTTCTGACCTCAACAGTTCCCACTGGTATACCTTTCAACCGTTAGAGGGCGCCACTCTACAAAGCATGCTCACACGCATCCTGGCCGTCAGAGAGGTTCACCAGGAACATGAAGCAGCCCAACATCGGTCCCCAGCCACCGCTGATAATGACAGTTTACAGTGATATGGAGCTCTGCTTATTCACACCCTGCTTATGATCTTCTCTGCAACAGAAACCTGCGCTGATGCTTAACAGTTTACAGTGAATTGCAGCTGTAGGTACGGCCATCAGTCATTCAGACAAAGGTTGACAGGTCTTTGAGAAAGGAAGAGCGAACAAAGACACAATGAAAGGACCCACTGTCACAAAGAGACAAACTTAAAGAATGTTACTAAAAAGTGTGGGATCATTGTATTTTAGTAACCTCAGTAGTTCCCCACACAAACGCACAATGAGTTTACAAACATCTAATACTCTAAAATATGAAAAGGGGAGTACATTGTTGTTTTCTCATCGTGTCACACCACAGTGACGTTTATCATTTCTCTCACACTCACATGTGGTTTGTTTACTATCAGTAATGGTCCATGCCAAGCCTTTCAAATAAACTTTTTATTCCAAAAAACAGTTCTGCAATACTAAACTGGTATGAGCAGCAAACTGAGAACAGTCGGTGCTGATGTGGTTGACAAGAGTTTACATCCATTAAGCACGGTCACATCTGTTTAAGGGGTTTAAATGAGTATTTACTTGTACAGTATACATTTTAAAGTTGGATACTGGTTTTTAAAGCAACACGCGTTTATTTGTTTGCAATTTTTCGCCCCTACAGTTTCAGAGTTTAATTCACTTCTATACTGCTGTCATAACATGGTCAGCTGTACATGTGCATTTGTTATGATTACATAACTTTGAAAAGAAACTTTAATCTTATTCATCACATACAAGTTGACAGTACAGTGTAGTTAAATTTTATTAGTGCATTAAACCCATTCTAAGTATTAGGAGGAGTGGACAGCTATACATCATCAGCATCTGGGAAACAACTTGGAATTCAGTGTCTTGCACCAGGACACTTTGATAGTGGTGACCCACTAACACTGACTCACACAGCCCATGATCAAAAACAAGCAAGTCGACAACTTTGCTAATATTAAATACTAGTCCAACAGCAAGGGGGCCCGCTCGGTTCTGTTGCCCGCCAGCGTCCCAGTCCTGGCAGCACGGCTAACCAAGTAAAAATAGCTAGCTGATGGCAGCTACAATTAGCTGCTCTTAGCATTTAGCCTTAATTTGGCAACAAGTACGTTTTCTGTCCATCTGGAAACGCCATAAATCAGAGTCGAGGCAGAGCAGCCGAAGGATATCAGACGGAAAAACCCCAAAACATTTTATCCATAAAATATGATCCAGTTTCACCAAAATCGGTGGTAGTGCCATGAAGCTTGCAACATTCCCTAAGTCAGTGTAGCATAAAAATGATTTTGGATCTGTTATTTTAAGGTAAATAGTTGTGCAATGTTGCTTTGATGAATTGTTTTTAAAATTCAATATCTGGAAACAAAGACATCCTGAGCAGGTTTTGTAATTTTATTATTTATACATAGCTGAATAAAACTTTTTAAAAAAAGAAAAAAATCCCCTTATTTCAGGTGAAGCACTTCCCACAGACATCCAGTGTAGTTTTGATAAATTAAACATTAAATGTAGTTTACCAAACTGCATCACAGTCATCACATTGGCGGTGGATGACATTGACTGGTTGACATCTAGCATTTATTTAAAAAGCTGTATATCAGTGTAAGCTTTCTTGTAATAATAGAGGACACTTGCAGTGCCTCTCATCCCTTGTTTTATTATTTTTATATAGTTATCTGATATTATGTTGTTCCTGTTTTTTAGTCTTTGTTCCCAACCATTTTCCTTTCTCCACTTATTTCTCTCCAGTGTTCCCTTACATACCTTCACTTATTCCCTCTGGAGGTGAAGTGGGGGAGTGGCTCATCACAACCCACATCCATTTTAATGCAGTTCATATAATCTACTACTCTCCAAATCATGAAGCTGAGCTTCATTCACAGACCACCAGAATTATGAATGGGATTGTTACAATTATAGTTACAATAGGACATCTACTCTCTGTATGCATTACCTGTATGCATTCCTGTCCCCTTTCCTTGTTCTAACCCTGCCAATATCTTTACTCCTCTTATTGTTGTTATCTTAATTTGCCTTTCCCTAATTTGAAAAATGGATTTGGGAGAATTTGGATGAGCAGCAGACAAGTCAAAGTACTAGCAATAATTGTTTGTTTTCAATGCTTTCCCTAACCCTTGAGGTATTATAACTAATAGTGTGTACGGTTTGTGGTATAGTATGTTTATTATTTTAAATTATTTTAAACATACTGTAACACAATGTCTCCGCTGCTGGTGCAAAGGAAATATTACTGTTGTAATATTATCACCGCTGTCCGAAGCTCCCGTCTGATGATTGTTAAGTAAGAACAGGTCAAAAGAGAGTCAGATGTTTTATTGTCACACACAAAATGCTGTATTTCCATTAGGTATTAACAATTATTCTTTTCTTTCCTTTCCTTGATTGCAAGGCAAAGCATTTATTACGAAAGCATGATAAAAATGAAATGTGATTTTGAGGGTGTAATTGAAGTTTGTGCAGTTTTAAAACTGATTCATAAAATGTGCAAGGGTCTTTGGTGTGTATGTGTTTGACTGTGTTCAAGATCAGTATCTTTCTCGCTTCATGGTAACGTATCAGTTATGTATATAATCAGGGATGGGGGAAATTAGGCCATTATTAGATTTTTTCATTTTTAATATGTTAAAGTCCTATTCTTGTGTGGTCTCCCAGTCTCCCTAATAGGTAGCAGCGTCTTAAAAAGTGGTTTCAGAGACGTAGTCTAGCTAAGGACTACATTTCTCATCTGCTGAACACTGCTGATAATGTATTTCATTACAAGAGCTGCAAAGATTGTCAACTAATAAATTAATCAGCAGCTATTTTGATAATTGGTTTGAGTCTCTTTTTTTTTCTCACAAAAAGTCAAAACTTCTCTGATTCCAGATTGTTAAATGTGAATATTTTCTATTTTCTTTATTCCTCTGTGACGTATCTTTTAGTTGTGGACAAATCGAGACATTTGAGGACGTCATATTGACGGACAGAAAATTTACATAACAGGCCTCCATCACACATTTTGCATAGAAATAAGGATAGTATCAAATGCATATAGATGTAAGAGATATATATGAAGAACATGAGCCACATCTTGCCAGGAATTTGTTGCATTTTTATTCAACTTGTTGGCATTACTGCTCCCTGCGGAGATTTCATGTTGCTCAGTCTCACAGCAATCTGCCACGTAGATGTTCACCTATGCACTGAATCATCTTATTTTCTATGACACCATGAGCTTAAGTATCACAGTATTTGGACATGGGATGTTGCCAACAGGAAGGACATTAAGTCTTAATGTAACTGTCCCGGTAGGCAAGTTGAAGCTGAACAGCTTTACATCATTGAGCAGGTTTCGTTAAGTGAATACATGAGAACACCTGTGTAGAGGCTTTATAATTTGAGTAATGAAAAATCTGTAATAGTTCAGTCAAAGTTATAAGTAAGCCATAAGTAACCACACAGCATAGCACCAATTAATCAGATCTTTATTAAGTCCATCTATACTTTTGATGCCAATAACATCCCAGTACAAACACACTAAGAATAATGTAGCAGTGACCAGTTTCTGACACTATTTATAGTGCATTTTGATTTGCTAATTGAATTTACTACATTATTATATAGAATTACACTCCATCAAACCAACCATCACAAATACACATAAAACCTGGAGCATGAAAAAAGGCTAAGTATTAACAGAGGGGGATCATTGAGTAGACAAAGAAGGTCAACTATGTATGGATAGAGATGTAAAACCAGGAGTCAAATTGTTCCGTGTCATAATGGGTAGTCAGTCATCTGTGGACTTTGAAATATGATGAGAAATGGTATTGGCTGGCGCGGCCAAACAGAAGAAACAGTAGAGGTTAAAAACATTCATATTCCTAATCAGGAAGAAAGACTGCCTATGGCAAAAGTAGTGTGAAAACAGAATGGACAACGTATATGAATCATGGCTGTAGAAATCCTACAATGAGTTCAATGTTATCATTTGACGACTTTCATTGGAGTTGCTGTGCAATTTAAAAAAAAAAAATTATCAATAATTCCGAAGTAACCTAATTCCTAACTGTTGCATAATGAGAAAAAGGTCATAGTTGATGTTTAGGCCATGTCCTCTTCGCCTTCCTCCTCAAACTCGCCCTCGTCCTCAGCAGTGGCGTCCTGATACTGCTGGTACTCGGACACCAGGTCATTCATGTTGCTCTCAGCCTCAGTGAACTCCATCTCATCCATGCCCTCGCCCGTGTACCTGAAACAAGTAAATACTTACTTAACATGCGTTTTGACAAATTAGCTTAAGTCTATTGCTGAAGTGTTTCGTAATATGACAGATTTGGGGTTGAAAAAAGACATTCATGCTTGAAATTGCTACTGTATGAGCTCTGGGTAAGAACAAGACAGCACAAGTGCAGGGACGTCTCCCAACTGTCATGACATCAGTCTTCGACTCACCAGTGGAGGAAGGCCTTTCGGCGGAACATGGCAGTGAACTGCTCAGAGATGCGCTTGAACAGCTCCTGAATGGCTGTGCTGTTGCCGATAAAGGTGGCAGCCATCTTGAGGCCACGAGGAGGGATGTCGCAGACAGCTGTCTTGACATTGTTGGGGATCCACTCCACAAAGTAGCTGCTGTTTTTATTCTGCACGTTCAGCATCTGCTCGTCCACCTCCTTCATGGACATGCGGCCCCGGAAGATGGCGGCAACTGTAAGGTAGCGCCCGTGGCGTGGGTCGCAGGCTGCCATCATGTTCTTGGCATCGAACATCTGCTGGGTGAGTTCAGGAACTGTCAATGCCCTGGAAAAAGACAACCAATTCAATTAGGATTTATTTTGAATACATTTTAAAATATAACTTGAAGTTGTGATACAGTCTCTAAAAAGCTAAATCCGGCCTCTCTACCTGTACTGCTGGCTGCCCCGGCTGGTCAGGGGGGCAAAGCCGGGCATGAAGAAGTGCAGCCTGGGGAAGGGCACCATGTTGACGGCCAGTTTCCTCAAATCAGCGTTGAGCTGGCCAGGGAAGCGCAGGCAGGTGGTTACCCCGCTCATGGTAGCTGAGACCAAGTGGTTGAGGTCGCCGTAGGTGGGCGTGGTGAGCTTCAGGGTGCGGAAGCAGATGTCATACAAGGCCTCATTATCAATGCAGTAGGTCTCATCTGTGTTCTCGACCAGCTGGTGGACTGAGAGGGTGGCATTGTAAGGCTCCACCACTGTATCTGACACCTGGAGTGAGAGTGAAGGGAAAGAGGAGACAAAGGGAGGAAGAGGAAACAGCATTGAAGCACAGGGATGCATTTGGAGGAGCAAATATTTAATGTTCAAATATTTCCATGTTTTTTTTGATGAACCTTGGGTGAAGGCACCACGCTGAAAGTGTTCATGATGCGGTCTGGATACTCCTCTCGGATTTTGCTAATGAGTAGCGTGCCCATGCCGGAGCCAGTGCCTCCTCCGAGGGAGTGCGTGAGCTGGAAGCCCTGGAGGCAGTCGCAACTCTCTGCCTCCTTTCTCACCACATCCAGGACCGAGTCCACCAGCTCGGCTCCCTCAGTGTAGTGGCCTTTAGCCCAGTTATTACCTGCTCCACTCTGGCCTGTGTTACATGCAAATACAGACATCTGTCACTGATGTGGTGTCAAAACCTCCTGGATGGCGTTCTACATGAAAATTGCAAAGTCCAACACAATTTACTCACAGTAAGCAGTGCATTCACTGAAAGAGACACTGAAACTAATTTACAGATATACGGCTTTTAAAGTAAGAGCTGATGCTTAATCACAGTTTGGCAACCTGATCAACCCAAGTAAAAAAAAAACACATAGTTTACATTTAAATTCTCACCAAAGACAAAGTTGTCTGGTCTAAAGATTTGGCCAAAGGGACCAGACCTCACAGAATCCATTGTGCCTGGCTCCAGGTCCACCAGCACTGCACGGGGGACATACTTGCCACCTGGTGATTAAAACACAAGTGGACAAATTACAATTTACACAAAACTGCTGATCTGCTTGATTTTCTCCTTTTTTAGTATGCATTGAACATTTTGCATTTTAAAACGTAAACTAAACAAAGCAACAACAAAAAAAGAAAGCACAACACCTGTATGGGAAAGTAGTATTGGACGGTTTCTATTTTGTTTTTTATTTTGTCATAAACGTGCCCATAATTGCTACTACAATATATAAACGTTGAATAAACTAAAGTTAGTCGCCTATAAAAGGCCTCAAGACGCCCTCGTATTTATTTGGGATAACATCCTTAGCTGGAGGTTTGTTGTTTGTATCATGGAAACGGCGACGGTAACTAGGAGAGTCGAGCAGGGGCCACGGGCATCACTTCTAGAGGCTTCCAGCGGGATGAGGAGGATCCCCTGCTGGATGGCTACGGAACTAACGAGCCTTCCGCGTCGTATTAAATTACCTCGGCTCTCTTAGAAACTAGCAACATTGTCTAAAACTCTGTAGTTCGGAAACTCAACGCAAAGAGTTCGTTTACCTGATGCCTCGTTGTAGTACACGTTGATTCGCTCCAGCTGCAGGTCGCTGTCCCCGTGGTATGTCCCGGAGGGGTCGATGCCATGTTCGTCGCTTATCACTTCCCAGAACTAGAATCAGGGGGAAAAGAACAGTTAAAGTAACTGGCTTACTAGCATGACTTATCCGCACGAGTCAAAACCCTCGGTGATATGGACACAAAGGTTATGATTAGTATTGTTGTCAACGTTAGGTAAGCTCATTTATCAGCCCGCCCAAATCTAATTTAACATTCACGTTCTTTTTCAGTGAGTTAAGCCTTAAACAAAAGCTATTCTAACCTTTGCTCCAATTTGATTTCCACACTGGCCTGCCTGAAGGTGCACGATTTCCCTCATTTTGGTGGTAATTAAAAACTTACGAACAACGACCGACACAGACAAAGTTGTAGCGGGTTGTAACGCTCTAGCACTCCAGTAACGGACTAACCTGAGAAGGTGGGAGTGTTGCCAACCACAGCTGGCCGATAAATGCAATTGGACTAGCTAAATGTCAGTCAAAGCATCTCAGACATCTCATTGGTCAAAAAAAGTTGGATTCCAGTTTTGATTGGATAGTACTATGGGAGCTCTGTTGTCGTGGTAACACCAAATAGAATCGAATACACAACAGCGTTTCTACTTTCTACCCTGGTTTCTATAGACACTGTGGACGCTCCGGACGCCCCTTTGTTAATTCAACGTTTAGCTAAGTTTCAATAAAAAACAAACAGCACGAGATCTAACAATGGATTTCATTGTTGACTATATCTCTAATACACGAGCCTCGCTGCTGCTCAAAATAAGAAAGTTAATAATAGATACATTCGAGGCGATATATGATCATTTGTGGCACACATACCAAACTTTCACATTTTTGTGATGATATAATGACAATTATGTGTGGTTTCATGTTTATTAGGCGCCACGTATTCTATCTATTAATCCTAAAGTCGCCATGGAGGAAGAGGAATGAATGAGTAATTGTCGTAGCTTTCTTTGCCACAAGAGGGTAGTAGAGAGCCTCATAACATACTCAACTCACCTGAGGCAGAAAATCCCTCAAACTTCATTCTGTTGTGGGGGCTGACATTTAGATATTAACATCTATAAATACAATGTAAACGAAATAAAATCAAATTACTCAAATGTTTTCCTGCTCCATAAATAATGCAGCTTTGACAGACATTCAGTGGGTGCATTACCTGTATATAGGCTATGAGTTGCCTAATTAACCAATTCGAAAATATGTCTAATAGCTCTTCCTCTAAGAGAGTTCCTCCAAGATTGTCCTGGGATAAGCCTGGTTACATTCCTCAGCTGGGGTGTTGAACTGAGTAGTTAAGTCTGGGGCTCAGAATAAATAATTTACCTTTACAGAAAGCAAGAGAGTCCATTCTGGCTTAATCTGTTTGTTTTTTTTTGTGGAAAATATGAAACCTTCTTGCAGACACCTAAAAAAAAAGTGGCTTGCAGGAAGGTTAACAAAACCATGAACCACTAAATCGCAGTACAAATTAAATACTAGTGATAGACCAATTTTATTGGCCAGCCGATATATCGGGCCAATATTTGCATTTTTACGAGTATCGGCATTGGCCGTTCACGTGCAGACTATGCACTGCCCCTCCACCACTAGCACCATGGCAATCTCAAATTACAAATCTAGCAGTTTATGTCAATGCCTACTTTCAGGTTTTTACCCTTGCACAGTTAATCATATGCAGTGCATCCATCCATATGATGCACAATGCACACATAATTTGGGTGATATGAGTGTAAGATGATTGCCGAAGTGACACTGATCTGTGTTTTTGTTTATTATTTTTAAAGAAATGGCAGAGCAGATTCCAAAAACAAATCCAGTGTGGCAGTGTTAACATTTTTTTGATGTAAATTGAGGGCGCAAAGCAGTATCGACTCAAGAAAATTGACAGCCCGTATCAGTCAGCGGCTAAGCCTGATGAAAAAAAAAAAATTGGTATGGGCATCAGCCCTAAAAAATCCATATCGGTCGATCCCTATATTACATATAAAATTCTACAAGACACTCCAGGCCTCTTTAAGTTTGCTGAGTAAATGTGTAGAATTGGCTTTATAAAAAAAAAAAGACACAGGAGTGACACATATAAAAAGGTAGGTAGATAGATAGATAGATAGATAGATAGATAGATAGATAGATAGATAGATAGATAGATAGATAGATAGATAGATAGATAGATAGATACTGCATCCAGGGGGAAGTATTAGCGCATCCAAGGCAGACAAAACCAGAGGGTTACTATCGGAAAAGGGACAGAGCTATATGGGACCCATGTCTCAGGTCTTCCCTGAAGCTCTAGGTTCACCTGGGCAAGAGGTTGGCACAGTGACCAGTGACAACATGTAGGCTACACCTGTGTGCTGTTAGTGACATGATTATGATGTTACATAAAACAGGCCCTCAAATAGTGAACATTTGTGCTTGTTTTTACTGAGCTTGTGTAAGACAGTGGGTTAATTGATTTACAACTATATGATTAATTTTAGAAGATATAACTTGTTGCATTGTTGGGTTGATTTATATTGAAAAGAGTAGTAGGAAATAATAATAATATCTGAAAATGTAGATGCAAAGTTACATCACACGGGGTTTTATCATAGGATTTTATACTGTTGTGGCCATTCACTGAGAATGGGCATCTAATAAGCCGACTAACAATTGACGTCATGTTCCTGCGACTGTTTATATGCGACATACCATCATGGCTCTGTTTCCAGCTTTTGCTGAAGTAGAGAGTAACAAAGTTGAAGATTCGTCCAAAGGTGAGTACTTCATGTAGCTCTCGATTTAATACGGATTGCTATTCGCTTCGATACTCTTCTGTCATCATGCTAAGAAGATAACGTTAAATCTAATGAACTACAGGCTAACGTTAGCTTAACATTAGCTGTCTGCCGTCTGCCTGTCGTTGAACCTGAAAAACAGAACCTGACGTCAGCTCACCTTGTTGTCGTTTGGTTTACATTCCGCTACAGAGTAGCTCCTGAAAGCCAGGAAGATCCCTTCGGACTATTTGTTTGCATTTGGTTTGCCTCGTATACGATGTTATGATGTAGTAGTAGTAGTAGTAGTAGTAGTAGTAGTAGTAGTAGTAGTGAGGTTGTTACATTCGCGTAACAGACCAAGTTAAGGAGGCGTTATTGTTGTCTTGTGCGTTAGAAACGACATTCCCGCCGGGTTAAAAATAACGGCTTTCTTGCATTTCTATATGACAAAGTGACTAAAATATAGAAATGAAGCCTTGATGATATTCTACACGGCGTGTGTTTCTGTCAATAACCGAGGCACTGTTATCCACATCTAGTTTTTATTGTTGTTTTAAAGGTCCCATGACATGGTGCTCTTTGCATGCTTTTATATAGACCTTAGTGGTCCCCTAATACCATATCTAAAGTCTCTTTTATATAGATCTTAGTGGTCCCCTAATACCATATCTAAAGTCTCTTTTATATAGACCTTAGTGGTCCCCTAATACCATATCTAAAGTCTCTTTTATATAGACCTTAGTGGTCCCCTAATACCATATCTGAAGTCTCTTTCCCAAAATTCAGCCTTGGTGCAGAATTACAGCCACTAGAGCCAGTCCTACAACGAGCTTTCCTTAGTCTGTGCCATTTCTGGGTCTTTAGCTTTTGAGGAGGAGAGAATAGGAAGGCGGAGGATGGGGGTGTGGCCTTGACCAACTGCCACTTTGCTCGTTTGAAAGACGGCATCTTTAAGTGAAATTTTCATGCCATGGGACCTTTAATAATATGCGGGACATAGATTAATGTAGCATTGAGAAACCTGGTTATTCAGCAGATGATTCTAGTGCTATCCAGGTTCCTGATCCTCTGTGACAGTGCAGGCATGTTTTTAACTCATTCACATGTAGCAAATCTCTACCAACTGAGTTACCTCAGTTTGTTTTCTGGCTTTAGCTTCTCCGCCTTATCTTCAGTAATGCAAGACGTGCAAAATTACCCCCTGCATTATTAGTATATGATGTACTCACCATCACAATCTCTCAATCCACCTCTTGATCACTGAATGACACTCTTTTTTTTTTTTCATCCACTCTCTTCTTTTAGAATTAGACTGGCTGAAAAATAAGAGTTTTCGGACTGGAGAGGCCCTCTCTCTTCACAGTCGTTTTTTTGAGAAGATCAGTGACAGTGAGAGGCTGAACCAGAAGGAATCAAGGTACAAATCCAAACTAAAAGCTAGTTTCTTTGCTTGCACACACAACACTGGGCATTTGACTTTGGACGGTCAAACATTCAACTTTGTGGTAGCGTCTTTTAGATTTCCTCTTAAAGCATTTTCATGAGAAACCCTCTGTCAGTGTAGGGCACTCATTTTATTGTTGCTTCTATATTGCCTTTCACCTTATGTTTTTCTTGTTTCAGTGTTCTTATACTTTCATATATTCTTCTTCACTGTGAAGCACTCTAAACTCTAAACAAAGATTGTTATTTCTTGAACATGTATTAGAAATAGTTGAAAATGAGTACATCTTTGACTTTACAAGAGGCAGGTGTTTAATGGGTTCTTTGCGTCTCTGAATCGCATTAACGTTGAGTTCACCTTATAATCCTCAGTGTAGGCAAAGATGTGAGCTCTGCGGAGGAGGAGGAAGAAGAAGGCAATTTACCACCCAAAAAGAAGAAAAAAAAGAGTGAAAAGAAAAGGAAAAAGAAGAAAAAACACAAAAAGAAGAGTGAAAGATATTCAGACGGCAGTGGGACCGACTCTGAAACCGTTTTCCCCAGTGACCTCAAAAGGGCACAAGTGGCAGATAGGTAATAGACTCACACTTTTACATCACCCATTCTTACAGTCTTAATCTGATATACAATATCAGTGACTTACTTCTGCTCTGTATTCATGGTTGGTGTGTGTGCATCCATGCAGTCCTCAGCCCGCTCCGTTAGCAAGTTGTTTCTCCTGGTTGGATGACCTCCAGTCGCCCACAAAGCAGCCGTTCTGTGTGGACCGTAAAGCAGACCCATCCAACTGGACCTACAAGTCCCTGTACAGAGGAGACGTAGCCAGGTAACTAAGACACAATCTCACACACACACACACACACACACACACACACACACACACACACACACACACACACACACACACACACACACACACTCAATCTGAAAAGCATCGCAAGAAAACAAGCAAGATCCAAATACTCTGGGAAGAAGGTTAGAGTTGGTCCCCCCCCCCCATATAAAAGCATCCAAAGAGCACCATGTAAAATATAATAACTATATAAAAAATGTTGTGGGTTATAATTTTAAACATGATGTTTTAACTGTGTGTGTATAAGGTATAAGAGGAAAGGCAGCTCGTCCTTGGGATTGGACTTCCGCAGACAGGGCGTCAGCTGGGAGGAGTCAGAGTCAAATAAGAAACAGAAAGGCGGTGACAAGAAGAGAGCAGCAGACAGATACTTCTCTACAGTCAGTCGCAAGCTACTGAGGTCCGAGCCCCCTATTCCTACATTACCTACGATTCCTGAGTGCGGTGATGCCGTCAGCCCTGCCTCCTTCCTCCCGCTGGGTGACAAGGAGAACAAAGGAGCAGAGACTGGTAAGCGATTTAGCCAGGTGGTGAAGGTGGAAGTCTTTACAATCTCAAAAAGTCAAGCAAAGCTGGTGTGGTGATTTAATGTAAATGTAAATCCAGGTGACAGGGTGAAGACGTCATCAGTAAATCCTCTCGGCGTGTATGACACGTCAACGGCCCTCTGGCTGCAGGGGAAGGGACAGCAGGAGCAGACAGAACCGCAGAAGCAGGACACACAGACGGGGCAAAGTGCAGCGCTTTTGGCTGGAAGGACTGAAGAGTTTAACAGGCGACTCAGAGAGCAGCCGGAAGACACGCAGCTGTGGATAAAATTCATACGATACCAGGTGTGAAAACGTTTGTTAATATATAGACTACTGTGTTATTCTGCTTCACTGGCCTAGTCTTGCATCGCCAGTCTCACTGTAGCTCTACAGCACTGCTACTATTAAACATCATCATCTCCTCCCTTACTCTAGGATGAGCTGAGTGCAACAATGTTTGGAGGCGAGGAGGAACAACAGGGCAGCGATTCGGCCGAGCACCGTAAGTCTTCCTACAGAGCAGTCCTGGAGAAAAAGCTGAGCATCGCAGAGCGTGCAGTGGCCACCAACCACAGCTGCATAGCCCTACAGCTGGAGAGGCTCAGGATCTGCCAAGAGCTCTGGGAGCCCTCACTTCTGGCTAAAGAATGGAAGAAACTGGTCAGTCTGCAGTCTTTATATATTTCCATAACACTCAGTCCTTTTGTATTTCAACTATAGCTGCTGCAAAACAAGTGGACAATTGGCTGTGCTCTAATTTTGTTGTTGGTTCATTCATTTTCGCACTGCATTTTTACAATAAATGGTTCCTACACATGTTATTGAATTAATCCCTTTCTATTAACCTGACTCGCCAGATGGTTTGTTACAGAGTCATCCGAGTAGCCGTTATTGGAAACAGGATTTGAAAAAAGGGAGGAACGGTTAACTAGCTCAAGGCTAACTTGTGTTTTGTCTATTGTATTTCAGGTGTTCCTCCATCCAAACAATGCCCCTCTGTGGAAGGAGTATCTGCTGTTTACCCAGAGCTACTTCAGCAACTTCACAGTGTCCAAGGTCAACGCTGCCTATGGGAAGTGTCTAAGCACGCTCAGTGCGGTGCGTGACGGTAGCATGGTCTCTCACCCGGCCCTGCCAGGACTTGAGGAAGATATGTTGGGTAACAGAGATTTTGTTGGTCTGGCAAGCAAACCTAGCCTCTACTTATCCAGTGTTACTACTCTGAGAAGACTGATTAGTGGATAACAGTTACATATTCAGTTCGCCTGTTGAATTTAATCCCCAACTACTGTCCCAAGGAAATCACGCATGAGTCATCATATTCCTATATGTTTGAATACTAAAACCTTTTGTCTGTAAGCTCAGTGCTTATTAAAAGTTGTTGTTTTTCCTGGTTGCGTTTTCTTTCTGGTTAGATATCTTCACCCAGCAGTGTCATTTCCTACGTCAGTCTGGTCACACAGAGAAGGCGATTTCTCTGTTTCAGGCCATGATCGACTTTACTTTCTACAAACCTGACAGCGTGAGAGAACTGTCCACCAAGCAGCAGGTAAACACACATACACACACACGCTAAACCAAAAAAAACTTCCCAGGCTCTAAACCTAGTCCTCACTTTTATTTTTCAAATGTAAATCTAAACCTAACCCTAATAAATAATCTTGACCTTGATGCCAAATCGTAACCTATAATGACTAACAGGAGTAGTCCGACATTTGCAGTCTTGGCCCGGTGCAGGGACTTCCTGAAATCTTGTGATCTATGTGAGGTTGCTAGGCAACTTGTCATTTGTACACTTTGTTTTTTGTACGTATTAAACAAACACACCGGCTGTCTTTGTTAGTTAATTCCTATACAAAAAATCTACTTGGGAGTAAAGACATTAGAGTACACACCAGTGCTTTGACATTGTAAATAAGGAAGGTATTGTCGCTTTCAGTTAAGTGTGTGTGTGTGTGTGTGTGTGTGTGTGTGTGTGTGTGTGTGTTGTGGCTGTGTTGGGGTGTGAGTTGTTGTTGGTTTGTGTGTTGGGTGTGTGGTGTGTGTGTGTGTGTGTGTGTGTGTGTGTGTGTGTGTGTGTGTGTGTGTGTGTGTGTGTGTGTGTGTGTGTGTGTGTGTGTGTGTGTGTGTGTGTGTGTGTGTGTGTGTGTGGTGTGTGGGTTGTGTGTGTGTGTGTGTGGTGTGTGTGGTGGTGTGTGTGTGTGTGGTGTGTGTGTGTGTGTGTGGGTGTGTGTGTGTGTGTGTGTGGTGTGTGTGTGTGTGTGTGTGTGTGGTGTGGGTGCGCAGTTGAGTTCTTTGAGCCGTTCTGGGACAGCGGAGAGGAGAGGGTTGGGGAGTTGGGGGCCAGAGGTTGGAAAGCCTGGATGCTTCAACAGGAGCGAGGAGGGTGGCTACAGCCCAGTGCAGGTAATACACTCCGACTCCTTATAGCAAAAGTAAGGCAGTCTTTACTTTATTTAGTGTTGATCCTGGAATAATCTTTAGATTGTTTATGGGGCTAAAATCTTTATTTTTTAAAAATCTTTTTTAAACAATGATCTTCTTGGGTGTGTGTGTGTGTGTGTCTGCACAGAGGAAGAGGAGGAGGAGGAAGAGGAGGAGGAGGAGGTGAAGGATCGGAGCCAGCCCAGATGGACAGTCTGGCTGGATGTGGAGCTGACTCGTGAAGCAGCTCACTGGTTGCCCTGGAGGCCGGACAAAGCCAAGGGCCAATCAGAAGAGGACTGCGAGGACCCGGACAGACAGGTACTAATTCAATGCTCATGTATGGTATGATTTGGAAGCAATTTGCGATACAATAAAATTAAAGCCACCATTGCTGGTGTGACCACTTTGTTTGACTTGTTCGTCTCTCTTTTTCTCCCCAACTGTAGGTGTTGTTTGATGACATTGGGCCGTCCCTAATTTATCTGTCTTCACCAGAGCTCCAGCTCCGTCTTCTTCTCCGTTTCTTGTCATTTCTGGGACTCCCTGTAGACTCTGTGCTCTCTGCTGCCCCCTGTCAGCCTGGCCTGCTGCTGGAGAGCCTTTCTCTGCTCACTCAGGGTAAAAATGGCACCGTCAATCAGAAAAATACAAAATAGCTTCTTTTTTTTTCTTCTTTTAACTATAACAATGAACTTAAAGCATATCATTGAGACAAAGCTGTGTCACATCTTAGGTTATGAGCTCAGGCGTCCTCTGACCTCCCAGGACCTACCTGAACCCGGGGTTAACTCTGTAGGTCACATGACCACTCTCCAGGGAACAAGGAAGTGGGTGGGGCTTGGGAAGCAGGGCGAGAGGTTTGTCACAAATGTGTTTAATATGATCCAACCTGTCCTTCCCGCCCACCACCGATCCGCCCTGTCACTCAGCTGGATGCAGTACGAGAAACTCAAGGTAAGAGTCTGTTTATCTGACTCAAGTTATATTAAAATTGGAAGAAAAATAATTTAAGTCAACTAATATTTGCACTGATTTACTTTTTTGTATGTGTCTATGTCAGGTCTTGCGTTGCCTGCGTGGCAGCAACAAAAAGCGTGTCCGCTCTCAGGGAAAGAGCAGCAAGAGAATTACAAAGCAACTGCTCAAAGAACCCGACAACCGCTCCTCGCTGGTGTTGTGGAGGGAGTATGCCCACCTGGAGTGGATGCTGGGCAACCTCGACGAGGCTCGTAAAGTCTTCTCCACGGCAACAGCGATAGGTGGAACCAAAGGGCTGAAGAGCTCCCCCCTCTGTGAGCTATGTCTACTGTGGGCCCAGTTGGAGGTGGAGGACGGGTCAAGCGTGCAAGGGGGAGGACTAACTGATGTCACCGTGTCCCCAGCTGTTTGTGTATTAACCAGGCTAGCAGAAGGAACCTCCTCTTCCTCTCAGCCTCTCTCTCCGGTTTCCATCCTGAAAGCCAGGAAGTCGTATGAACAGGCTCTGACTGCCGGCTTGGCATCTCTGGACCAAAACCCCCACAAACCTCAGGCCAACAAAACAGGTTCACTTCATCAATTAACTTCTGTGTGTTAAATCTGTTGCGGAGGTACACACACACACACACACACAC
>NC_045752.1:16244132-16253644 GCF_008692095.1 Etheostoma spectabile | reverse complement strand
ACACACACACACACACACATATATATATATTCATTCACTCACTGTTACTGCTGGCCCTTTTTCTTAACATACCATACCATTTGTTTGATTCATGAGCTCATATTTATCAACTTCTTTGCAGACTGTTTTTTAATCATTTTATTACAGTAATGTGAGGTATACAATACAAGATTAGTAGTAATTGGTCTAACAAATGGAACAATAACCTTCAGCAATGAGTAATTATAACCAGTTCAACTTTTTTTCACCAAATACTAATTCCAGATCCTATCTGCTCATACCCAGGTACTTTATAATGAAACTGATGGAGAAACTGTATGTCTTGTGGATTGGTGCCATCTGGTCACTACCCAGTCCACTTAATCAGGTTGATATCTGTACTGATACCAATCTGGAAGATCAGATTCGTGCGTATCCAATTATAATTCAAAATAAGTATAATATCTTTTCTAAAATGAACAAAAGCATAGCCAAACTAATAGTAGCCACTGGTTTCTACATTGCATACCACCGGGTCTGATGGATTTCAGTACAGCAACAAAACTGTTTTTCTGATTTGAGCTGAAGTATTCAGTTACTTGTAGGAGTAAACTCCCCAAATGAACGCTGAAGACATTTTGACATGTCACAGTAGGAAAAGCCCCAGTGTAAATAACCAAATGGCTGAATTCTATGTAGCTGCTTCTGTCTTAGGGTCCTGGTGTTGTGCATGCTGGCTGACTGTTGTTGCTTTTTGGGACACTTGAATAGAACAGAGCTTTTGATGATGTTATTAGTAGCACCTGTGCTTTTCCTACTATAACAGATCGAAATGTCTCCAGCATAAAACGGCTGTCTTACATTATTTGATCGTATCCTTATCTCATCATTTCACCAGCACGTGATGAGGACCTGCTAGAAGAGAAGCTGAGGCTAAGAGGCCTAATAGGCTGCTACGCTCTGTTCCAGTACCTCACCATGGGCATCCAAGCAGCTAACGGCGTCTACAGCCAGGCTAGAGAGAGGGTGGAGGAGCTGCACCGCACGCTAACACTTGCCAAGCAGCTTAACAGTAATGAAGAAGCCAACCTTGCTAGCACTGGTGCTAGCCAGTCTGCAGAGGGTTCCAGCCATACCAGCAGACGCTATGTTAACAGGCTAGCTTCTGAGTGTGAGGCATTAGCAGTGCAGCAGGCAGCGTTGCTTAGGTACCACAACAGCATCAGTGTTTTTCCACTGGCAACACTAAGACAGACGGTCACCTCTGCCCTCTCTAGCTGGCCCAGCAGTGCCCCGCTCTGGAGCATATATGTCCAGGTAAGCCAGGGCCTCCCTTTCATTTTTCAATCATCATGGGTTCTAATCCATCCATCAATCAATCAATTAATCGTTGCCAAGGAGCTTCACTAGATGTGTTTTAACCAGCGCTTTGCACCTTTTCTATACCAAATCAGTACTTGTGTATTTTGGCACGATGACCCTCATGTTACCTGTGTTTCAGGTTGAGAACCGTTACCATAGTGCTGGCCGGGCGCGTCGCTTTTTTCACTCTGTAACCAGGAACAACAGCAGTTTGGTGCCACGCCTCTTTGCCATTGTTGCTGAACAACAAAGGAAGCAGCTGGTGGACGCTGCTCAGAGGTGTGAGAGAGAGAGAGAGAGAGAGAGAGAGAGAGGTAGTGGTGGGTAGCTGCAGGGCTTTTGCCTGCACTCATGTTGTATGGGAATAAGCTCTGTAACAACTTAGAAAGATGTAATCATCCAATGATGCCATGATCATAGTTTTCTCTATTCTTTCTTTCTTTATGTGTGATAAGCAAAGAAAGCTTTCTATCAAAATCCCCTTTCCTTATTAATAATTGTGTATATATAAATGAATGGTGTTTTTATAGGTCTTGTTGCCATGATGCTGCCTTGCCCATCCTGCCAGAGAATGGACTCAGCAACCGTATCCGTGGACTGTTTGAAAGCGCCATAGCAACAGAAATGGGCTCTCACTGTCCTTTACTTTGGAGGATGTACATGCACTTCCTGGTGAGACCGCAATGCTGAGCAACACTCATATGTTTACTGCCCTTGTGAGGACACCGTCTTGACTTGAACTCATTTTCTTTCTTTGACCTGTCACGAAAGAAAAATAAAGATTAGGGGCAACTCATAATCCTTTTAAACAGTTATCAATTTGTACTCTTAACAACATATTTAGGGACTTCACTGAAAGGGGCATATACCAGCTTTTTTTTCTTTTTTTTTACAAAATCAACTTGTCAGTAAGCTGATAGATGTTAAGGGCAGTTTCAAAAGTTATGTGTATCAAGGATCAACGCAGTAATTAAGCATTTAGCATCATCAGGGATAACACTTGAACACAAAAATGTGGATTTCAATAATGACTGGAAAAGCCTGCTGTGTCTTTAAGATCGCATTTTGTTATGCATATCATCCTGCTTGTTATGTGACCTTAGAGTGCTGCCTATTTTCACATTTTCCAAATATTGACTTGGAGATACAAGTATAAGGCTAACACACAGGAAGACCAGCCTATCCAACCTCACTTTGTGGTAATTTGCACATTTGGATATCAAAATATTGACAGTTAGTAAAGTCTTATGCTTAAGCTGTGTATGCTTCCATGTGTTTGTATTTGTAGGTGTCTGAAGGGAAGGGTGATAAAGCCAAAGGGATCTTCTACAAGGCCTTACAGAATATCCCCTGGGCTAAGGTCAGCTACAGACATCAAAGTCATATTTCCTAACAGCAGCTGACCTTTGTCTACTTCATTTTTATAATATACGAGAAATAAATTGTGTGTGTGTCTGTGTTTGTTTGTTTGTTTGTTCGTTCAGGGATTGTACATGGACGCAGTGCAGCTGTTCCCTGAACATCTGCAGGAGTTTGTAGATCTGATGACAGAGAAAGAACTCCGGCTGAGACTGCCTTTAGAAGAACTGGATATACTACTGGAGGACTGAACAAACATCTCATTCAAGAACTTGACTTTGCTTTACCGGCAACATGCCAATATCGGCACACTTGATTGCAAGAATAGGAGACGTACACTGTACACAAACTCAGATACTTACACACACACACACACACACACAGGATTAGCATTAACCAGTGAAGTTGCAGTGATAAAGAAGCCATCCTTTGTATATAATATCTAATGCTTTATTTTCACAGCGAACCACAAAGACTGTTTTATTACCAGACAGTTAATAAAGATATCATTCTCACTCATGTGTTGTGTGCTGTAGGATTGTTTATGCATAGTTTACAGTGTGTGTGCACACTGAGGTTTATGGCCTGTAATGAGAAAAATGAGAAACCTAAGAAAAGACTGTGGAAAAACTTAACACTGCCTCAACATTTAAAAATCATGATCATCATTTTTTAACTATGAATACTAAAATGCAAACGTTTCAACTTGTTCATAATGCTTTGGGCACCTCGTGTTAAGAGACTCCGAATGAAGATTAGGTTAAATAAAATTTGATCCCTGCACCTGGGTGAAACAGAATCTTACCTTAATACCAAGAATAGAAAAGATCAGACTGGCACTAGTGTCAAGTTCTGAAAGTTGTCACTTTTCACGTGGTGTTCCATCTTTCAGTTATTTTGTATATTAAATGTCATCATGTGAACAGTGCTAATGTAAAATCTGTCACAGAGTTTAGGCCTGAATATGCGTTGTTGCTGTTTTTGTTAATTTAAATCAAATTCTCATTTTAAGAATTACATTTTAAACATAGGCACTTCAGTCTCATTTTAAGCTTATAGGCTATGTCCGCGGTACTTTTTATTCATTCACTCTCTCAACTGAAATAACCTGAAAGTTTTAGGCCTACCTACCCTATTCGTATTTAACTAATACAACAGACCACAGCAGTGCTGGAGTCGCTCCCTCTTGCCATCGTTGCCGCGCCGTGGTTTGACGCATTGCAGATTCGCCCTGGCCAATCAGCGGCCTCTGCACAGTGTGCAGAATATTGCGGGTCTTCTCTGTCCAATCAGAATCCGCCTCTCAAAACCGCAACTTCCCCAGTGCCGCGAACATATCCTTCCGCCTGCATAAAACTGTCTAACACAAAATAGTCCGTCACTTTCCACAGATAAAAAACAAAACGTAAATAGAAACGAGGAAACCTCTCACATTTTTCTTTCAAGGCAAACGACCACTATTATGAACTACTCAATTATTTTAATAAAAGTTATAATTATCTTTTTTTCCCCAGACGGATGTATCCTCATGATGAACCACTACCTTTCACTAGGCTATGTTTGGGAAAATTATACAGATCCTACTACAGTGTTATGTGTAATTGATCAAAGAAAAGTGATGTTTTTGTCTCAATATATTTTTTTATTTGTAATGATGATGCTACACTAACATTATAATTTAGGCAGAATGTCAATGCACAGGTCCATTTAGACACCTGTTACAGTTAATCAGATTTCAAAGCTAATGTGTGTCTATGTGGCAGCCAATGGCTGAAGAAACCTTAGCAGCACACTTAATGATTGGTGCCAGGTAGTGTGGCTTATGACTGCATATGTTAAACAATAGAAAAATGGGATTTATTTCATTTTGTATTGCGATACTAATGTTTACATCATCTGATTCCTCTAAATCTCTGATTACGCAGCCCCAAGGCTGGATTACCAACAGGGTAAAATAGGCAACTGCCGTGGGGCCCCAGGGTCGCTTTATGTCACGTGAACAAAATTGTTAGGGGATGTGCACCACTTAAGAAAAATTTCAAGTAAATCAGGTCCTGCATTATTAGCTATTTTTGCCACGTTTTGTTGAAGGATCTTGTTTTAAGAGCTTTGTTTTTTTGTGTGCATATAATAGAGTAGCCTAGGGCTACATACACATTGCACAAGGGGTGTTAGGGGTCAGTAGCTGATGGTCAGCAAATTTCGTCCAATGGTTAATCCAGTACAGCATGGAAACCCTTTCACAGGATTCACATCGCTTCTCTTTCTAAATGAAGACTAGTTTTTAAGAAACCCGGATACCCCCCTGGGAAGAATTTGCCACTTCACGCTACATCAACAGAGTAAAATACATAATTAAAGATACCTCTCACCCTGGTCACCCACTCTTTAAACTGTTACCGTCTGGCAGACGCTTCAGAGCTGCCAAAACTCGGACCACCAGACTCAGACAGTTTTATTTCCCAAAGCCATAAGCACACTAAACAAACAAAAAAAGTAATTACTGACATCTAAATCTAAACCTAAATCCACTAAGCACTTGCTGCACTTTAAATACTTTTATATCTATCTATTTCTTTCATTTGTATCCTAGCCTGCTGAATGTCCTTTGTCTTGCATTTGTATTTTTTCTTTATGTTGGATTGCATCACCTGAGTATCACATCTAATTTCTTTGTATTGCTATGCAATGACAATAAAGGCATTCTATTCTATTTCTATAAATTGAGAGTAACTTCCCTGTGTGAAACATGACAACCAAAAAGACAGGTACGCGGACAGCAGCAGTGTGCACGTGTGCATGCACGTTCACGTTTTAAGAGACGGAGGAAGAGCGAACACGCTTCACTGATTGAGCGACTTTCCCCACAGTGCGGAGGAATACAGTGAGCCGTTACAGCAGTGGTTCGTCCTGCTTGCCCGCCTCCAGCCAGCCAGCCTTTTTGCTCAGTAGCAACCTTCCATTTCCTCTCTCCCTGTAGCGTTAGCAGGCCAACCTTCCTTACTCAGACATGGTGAGTATTTTGTCAATCATAGTTTGTGATTTGTTCGAAATGAAATTGGGTTGATTTGACTGAATGCCAGCCAGGGCTTCTTAAGGCTCCCGCGGATAGTCGTTTTGTTGAAATACCCCGCAGTCTCCATTGCAGAGAGCGCGAGTAAAATTGTCTTGTACAGTTAGCTAGCTAACTATGCTAGCTGGTAATACTGCGGCCGCTTGAAATAGCATATCACATCATTGTTGCTTAAACTGCGATTACAAGTATAACGGTAGTTGAAGTGATCACACGCTGAAGTGTGAACTAGCTAATTACTTGTTACAGGTGGCCGCATATTAGCAGTAGCTGCCGATGTTAGCATCACAGCTAACGTTACACCCCCCCCACCAATGAGGCAGCTGTCTGTCAAACAGGCATTTCCGCGTCGGGGTGGTAACGTGAGTCAGTTTCCGCCATTGAAATAACAAATAAAAATAAATTCAATTGTATTTCTATGGTTTCCGCAGTCACTCTCTCTTATGCCATTGTTGCACCGAAAGCTGTGACCAATTAGATTAGACATACGAACCGAAACGAGACTGATGGGTGGTGTTAGTGGGGTAACACACAATCGACACTTAAAACTTAAATATAAATACTTAAAATAGTATTTTTATATAGGTTCACATTATCGACAGTTATCAAAGTACATGTTACCGCTGTAAAAACTGCACTGGTATAAGCTGAGAGTCCTTGTTAGGTCACAGAATATGTTTGATACTGCTAAACCTGTTATTTGAATAGCATAATTGATTATGTTTGGGTGCTGATTGATTTTAGAAGAAATGTGTTAGTCTGGTATATCCTAATTACTGTAGGTGAGCATTGCAATGAAGACATTCCTACAAACAAAGACATGTACCTCATTCCTACTTATTTTACAGAACTCTCTCCATAACTGTAACATCTGGTTTGTTTGTTAATAAACAGTGGCAGCTTCTTAATTAGTGTCCAGGGAACAGTCGCAAGGGAGTGGTATGAAATGCAATCATGTGGGGAAAATTTGATACTATGACATGGTGGACCTTTTCTCTAGGCTGTAAGTCTTAAATGGACACAAACCTTGTTTGACAGATGCAATCGGCTGAATAATCCGTTGGCTCCTTGCTTTTTTCTTACACAATAAAAGCTCTATACTTCAGTTAACTCCCATCAGTTATGTCAATATTATTGTAAAGAAATGCTGCAGCAATATATCACTTAAATTCATGTTTATTGTGGATTATTTTCTAGATCTCATCATAACATGAATTTTGTTTTGTTGTGGTCTGACACATCCTCTTTATAGTACATACAAGCCTGGACTAACACTGTGGTGTGTGTGCTTGAGTGTCTTCGGCTTTCTGTCCCAGCAGCTCATTAACTACAGATAAGTGTTATAAACTGTATCCCAGGTGGGAGATATTTGCTAGTCTTAGTGCTATAATAAAAAACTAACACGCCCCTCTTTTTAGAAGACCTGGGTCAAAAACCAGTAGACTGCGGTTTTTACACCAGTACAGTGATTTGTGTCTTGAGTTGTATGGTAAGTGGTCTCAGCAGTGACATGAAATTTGCTGTTAAAGATAACATTAATTGTAGCATATAACTTTGGGTTATTTCAACTAAACTCCAGTTAGATTATCGTAAAAACCCAGTTGTTTGATAATTGATTTCAAAGTAGTCTGACAGGTTTTTCCAAGGAGTTAAAATACTAGGATGAGCTGTGTTCAACTAACATTTCATTAGAATTTTCTGTTAGATTTTAAAAGAATTTCAAATACCCCTTAGTCTATTTTAGTGTTCATTTATGTATCTACCTGTTGGATTAGTTACCAAAGGTTTATGGTTTGTTTGTGGTTGCTATTGCTACATTGACAAGGTTTGATACAGGAAATAGTTTTAAGTGGGATTGAGACGTCTCTGTTGCTATTGTCCTGGTTTCTTTCCCTTTTGTCGGGCTGGTTTAAGCCAGAAAGACTTGTCTGGTCAGTCTTACTCTGGTTGGAGTGTGAATCAAATGTGGTCATGATTAGCCCACTTGAAGTTAAAATGTACTTATACATAATATACATTGGTGTTCTCATAGTCAGCTTTGATCACTGGATGTGTCGTAGATGTAACGGTAAACCGTGATTAAAAATGTTGACGATAACAATTAACCGTTTTCATTTAAAATATCATTATCACAATGGATTACCACGGTGTGGAAACCATGTGTTTTAACCCTTCCCAGTTTCATCCGAGACTCCTGAAGTTGCCACGCAGGCTCACTGCGTAGCCTACAACGTGTTTCATGAAGTTAGAATTGTGGCAGGAGGAGGAGGAGAGGACCGTGCTCAGGACAAGTCTGAAGCATGGGCATATTTTGGTAATTATACGAATGCCGAAGGACAGTTGATTGAAGATAGTTATCCTGTCTTCAGAACGTGCAGGAAACAAGTTGCTGCTAAAGGCATTGAACATACTTTTAAAAATACCGCTATAATACCGAAAACCGTGATAATTTTGATCACTATAGCCGTGAGGTAAACTTCATATAGTTGCATCCCTTAATAGGTCATTGCTGTTTTTCTTCTCCCAAGAAACATTTTCTTATAAAAATGACCACAATAAGAGCTCAGAATGAGTTTCAGTAACAGTAGTGTAATCTGTAAATTACACTAAAAACCCCTAGTTAAATTTTCCTAATACTGCCCATGGATTAGGGCTGCACGATTATGGCCAAAATGATAATCACGATTATTTTGATCAAAATTTTGATCGCGATTATTCTCACGATTATTTGTTGATTTTAACCAAAACAAATTGTATTGTCATATAGGCTATTTATAACTGCGAGAGGGAGTGTGATGGACGCTACTCCCAGAGAGACGACTGATCATTATGAACGGGTCTAGCACGGGTTGAATGGCGGATACACACGGCGTGTGTATGAAACGTCTGTATCTTCACTGCGCTGCATTTTTATGAACTATGATATTCTGGCCATGGGTCACATCTCTGGTCCAGGTCCAGGTCCAGCAGCTCCGTCTCACGCTGTTACTCTACCAACTGAAGTTAGTTGCATTCAATGACTTCTTCTGTGTTCTTCGCCGTGGCGGCCGCGATAGCAGAGTTACCATGGAAACACTGGTACAAATACAGGTTTAACCCTCATATTTAACAATATACAGCTGTGTTAATACAAAATTAAATTTGTAGACAAATGTCAGAAGTTTGAACCGGCGGCCGCTGTGTGGCGGGGCGCGGAGAGTAAGAGGAGAGAGAGTAGAGGAGAGAGAGTAGAGGAGAGAGAGTAGAGGAGAGAGAGTAGGACGAGAGAGCGTAGAAAGATCCGACACAGGCACGGCATTACAGATGAAATGGGTCATGTAACGCAAAATTAAACCATATCCATATAAACAGCATTGCAGCGGATGCGAGGACATTAGCACCGGTGCGTCCTAGAGGAGCTAACAGCTAACAGACACTAACTAGCACCGACTAGCACTGGTCAGCACTGTTGTCGGAAAAACAACAGACGGGGTCACGGGACATAATGTTACGTTTACTGGTAAACTGGTAAACCTTGAGACTGACGTATAACCGACTGCTATCTGTTGAGTTTTCCTCCCGTTACTCTGTCCTCTGTGACTGTCTACATCTAGAAAATAAGCTGCACAGGGTGCAGGGAACTACTCTGACTGGCTCATGAGCAGACGGCTTTACGGAGCGGGAGATAGGCTTTGCAAAAAACCCGGGGCGTTCTATGAAATGACACTTTATAAAAAAATAATCGCTCGATCACGCAAAT
>NC_045752.1:16232440-16244122 GCF_008692095.1 Etheostoma spectabile | reverse complement strand
CGTGGGAAGTCCAAATCGTGATCGCGATTAAAATTCGATTAATTGTGCAGCCCTACCATGGATGCTGTTAAAGTAAATCATACGACCTACATACTGAACTCACACACCATCTAACAGGAACATGGTCTTTATTGCTAGGCATTGCAGGGCCTTGAGAAGAATTTGGCCTGAGAACAAGCGGGGCTAGCAGCTTGTTAACCAGTGTTGGAACGTGCGCACACATAAACACAAACCCATCTTCTGTCATTATCAGCAGCCAAATTCTTAAAGCCTACTATTTATTAATTGTAGATGAAAGATTTTAGTCTATGTTCACTTTCCTCCCTCTCATTCTCTCTGTCCTTAAGGTCAGACAAATACAGAATATAGTTTGTAACATATCAATATTTGGAGTATTGATTATTTCATTACTTTTATGTTTTGATTTCTAAAAACCTTCCAGACAGTTTCCTATCATCATTCAATGCTAAAACATACTACAGTCTGAAAATTTTTTTAAATATCAAAGCTTTGTCTTTTATTTAGTTTTAATATAACTGCATAAAAGGTATTGTACTTGTGTTGCTGATATTTCTGCATTAAAAAGAACGTAGTTCCTAGCAACATCAACAACGAAAAAAACAGTGTTTTCATGAATCTAATGGATGCTTATGAACAAACTTATGACTTGTGGAAAGAAATGTGAAGGTTTACAAGCAATGGAATGGTGATTTCACTGACCGCGTTGGCAGCAGTATCTTGTAGAGGACACACTTTCTCATTTGAACACTTGTTATAATACATTCATGCATATTCCTATAAGCGATATTGATGCCATTGTGGATTGAGTTTTGCAAGAAGGGCAGTTTTCCATTTTTGTCTCGTTTACTTCAACAAACCTTAACCCTGGACTCATGGCGAACTCCTGGGTGTATCACTCAGAATCTGTAACTCTGTGCATAGGGGCTCCTGTCAGAGGGGGCCGTTTGGTGTGACCCATAATGCTGTCTAGGAGGTCAGCAGCCACCTGATCCATCCTAGGAGCCGCAACTGTAGCAGTGAGATGACAGGCCACAGTTTAACACATGCATATAGAGACACACACACAACACCCCCGTGACCTCCCCCAGTCTGGACACTGTTACTCTTGCACACCTTGAATCAATTTTCCTGACACATTTGGGTGGCCTGTCCTGTCCTCTACACACACCCCCATTCTCTTTCTCTGTCAGTGTTGACGGCTTTTCTTCTTTTGAACCACTGCAGGAGGTGGACACTTCATCTGTGCGTCCATCTTTACTGTACATCTGTTGGAGAGATGGAAAGAAAACTAAGCTTTAACTGTCACGACCAGGCTTACAAACACACGCACACACACACACTTGTACACACACTGACATGGAGGGACAAGGAGTGGTGTTCTTCATTGCCTCACCCAGCTGAAGTCAGGTGCAGCCAGGGAAGGACAGCGTCTGGTCACGTTCACCCACAGTGCTTCAAGACACAAGGACCGAAAGAAAGATGAACAGTTAGGCAGGCAGGCAGCATTATTGAAAGACAGACAGATGGATAAGTAACCAGGAAAAAAAAACCAGAAGGACTGACTTTTCCATCAGCTCTTCATCCAGCTCATTGAAGAGAGAGACCTTGTGAGGTGAGTGCCAGTCCACTGGCCTTTGCCACTTCTTCAGGGGGATTGTGAAAACTTCTGTCATCCAGACATCCACTCACACTGGATGGATTGAAGTCCTGCTTTTATCCAGTCATCTGATTGCCATTCATGTGTCCATCCAACTAAGTACCTATCCAAAAGGACTAAAATTGTAACCGGTTTTGCCATCTACTCAAATCAAAACTTAAATCCAAAATTTTCATCGCCAGTACAGTTATGTAACTATAGAGATGGCAACATCTGCTGTCCACCATTCTTTCTGTCAATCCGTTTTTACAAATCAGGAGAAACTGATAGATGTCTGGCCATCATTTTTTTCATCCACCTATTCCTTCCATCCTAAGGCATCATTCCTGCCCTTCATGCCATCATTTCGTCATCATGCAGCCTAAGAAAGTTGCTCTGTACCCAGCAGAGGATGAGCTGGTGAGCCTGTCCACTGTCTATGACCTCTTGGATGAACAACAGCATTACTACAAGGAGCTCATCCAGCAGCAGGAGAGGAACTACAGAGCCTTCCTACAAATGTTGATGGACTCGTCATCTAGCCGTATGGACAGCCTGGTTAGAGAGATGCAAGACCTGAGGAACTGCCTGCAGAGAAGCAAGGCTGAGCTGGCTGAGGTTAAAAAACAGGGTGTCCAGAACAGCAAACGGACTGAGTGTCTGGCTGAAGGCCTGGTGATGGTGCGAGGGGCGCTGGATGGCCTCAATGTCAAATCCGGAGTAATTGTTGGAGGTGCAGGAGGAAGAGGTGTGGATCTGATGCAAAGCAGAGGAGGTGGTGGGTTAAGGCTGGATGGAAGAAGAGGTGGAGAGGCAAAAAAACCTGCACCAAAAGCAGTGAAGCTGGTGGCAGACCTTACAGATATCCACTTTGATGACATAAAGGTTGTACCCGGATTCACAATCGGAGTGAAATGTATGGGCTAGAGCTTTTAGCATCGCTTAATGGTTAGATTGTTGTTAATGTATGCCTTGTGGATGGCCATAAACTCGTGTCCCTGTTTTGAGATAGCACGTGGTTAATGCTGGTCGTTTGCTGCGACTAGATGTTGGTATAAGTGTGCTCAGGCAACCAGTCCCAAAAGTAAAAAAATAAGCATCTTACAGTCTAGTTTGTATGGGTTTCTGATCCAGAGTGCTTCTTTGTGTCTGGTTATGGTCGTAGCACGTTACTCATGGCACATGGTTATTTTAAAAGGCGTGTCCTTTAGACCAATACTGTTTTGTTTTTTTTTAAAGGCTGGTACAGATTATGAGTAGTTAATATAACAGATATGTGGAACAATTATGGATTTACGGTGAAAATGAAAATCTTTAAATCAAAATTAAGATTTTGGAATGTTACACTCCATTGATTGTTAATGATTTAAGCCATTACTAATAAATTCCAAACAACATACCAGTAAAGATAGTGTTGTGGGTCATTAAGTCGGACTCAGTGGTGAGTGAAACTGAGGCAGAGGGACAGACACAGATGTCTAGCAAAGCCAAAGTAGCACACTTTTTAATTTATCGGTTCTCAGGCAAAGAAAACACAGATACAGATAATCTGAAAACTGCTAAAAAAACGGGCCTGGTCTATCCCTAGTGGCCTTGTTACCTGCCTCCAGTAAGTGTACTAATTGACGTGTGGTTGTTGCACAAGTGTGATGGCTGAGTGGCTATGTGCTAGGAAGTAGGGTTTTTAACATCTGGGAAGTAAATTATTAATATATCAATGGTCTAGAAAATAGGTTTATTAAAACCGATTACTATTTGCATCCTGAACTTTACCTGTAAGATTCAGCTATTTTTGTATTTTAAAAGTGTCAAATTTCTTTTATCCTTTTTTCTACTTCTGTCTTCCTTGTGTTTTTTTTTTTTTTTAGGCTGACCAACTAACAGAAGAGCAGATTGCAGGTATGGTGACAACATAAAAATACTGCATTATCATTAGCAACAAACGCACATTCTCTGCATAGGTCCATGCATTATCACACGGAATATACATTTTGTTACTAAACATCTTTCATCCTTTCCTCCACCTTCTGTTTTTTTTTTTTCCCCCTCTTGTCTGTCCAGAGTTCAAGGAGGCCTTCTCCCTGTTTGATAAGGACGGAGATGGCACCATCACCACTAAGGAGCTGGGCACTGTCATGAGGTCACTGGGTCAAAACCCAACTGAGGCAGAACTCCAGGACATGATCAATGAGGTGGATGCAGATGGTATGCTGATTCCACCTCAACATGGGGATGGATTTTGTTAAACTGGCCAATAAAGACCCTTTTTAACTATATGACTGGTTGTAATCATAACTTACAGGAACTTCTGATTTCCTTTCTCTCCCTCTTCAGGCAACGGAACAATTGACTTCCCTGAGTTTCTGACAATGATGGCAAGAAAGATGAAGGACACTGATAGTGAGGAGGAGATCAGGGAGGCATTCAGGGTCTTTGATAAGGTAAGATGTGTTTATGTGTGAATGCATAATTTGTTTAGCATTATTACACAAAAATGTCCCTAAACTTAAGCTGACAACTAAGGAGCTTGCCTCTGTTTGGCTTGACATTTAGAGCTGGTGCAGTATGGATTTTTTTTCTTACCATGGTTGAAAAGCAAGAAATTCCCACGGTAGTGCGGTACACCGCAAGCCCCTTACAAGAGTAGTGTAAGTTGGAGCAAGTATGGCAGGGTGCCTTAAGTGGGTGACGTCAGTGCCCGTGCAAGTTGAAGGAGCAGTAATGGAGACTAGAGTATGAGTGCCGCTGTGAGGAAAAGGGATAGCAAAGGTAATGTATAGTTAGTTAAAAGTAAACAATAAAACAAGTTTGAGCTTCTCAAGACATGGTGGCTTTATCTGTTGTCAATACTGCCGGTAGAGTGAATGGTGGTACCCCCGAAAAACATTGGCTTAACCCTTAACAGTGTTTCCATTCCAGCTCAATGTGAGTCTTTACTGAGTTTTGCTGTCATTTAGAGACACAATTATCTCCGTTGATCTATTCCACAGACAGGTCAGAAAGCTCTGTTGTCAATAAAGTTAAAAATATATACAGGGACACAAGGCTGAGGGCAGACACTTCTCAACACAACGGTCTTAGCAGCTGAGCAGGCAGAGAGGGCGGCTTGGCAGTCCGCTAACTTGTTGCTCTCTCTAATATAACCAATATAAGCTGCTATGTTAAGGCTAAAAAGCGTGCATGCAGGCTGAAACTCAACCGTGCGATTTTTGTCGGGATTAAGCTATAAGCAGAAGGAAGTTCTGCTGCCGGCAAGGCTAATGTGCTATGGTGAACATTGTAGCGTTAACGTTAATGTGTCCACGTCCACTTCAGCTCAATGTACTGTCCCTCGTTTGTGCAAAGCTGAAGTGATGAGCAACTTAAGGTTTTTTTCTTTTCTTTTTTCTTTTTTTTTCTTTCTTCTTTATTTCTCTCCATAAACTCTTGACTGTAGGATAGAAGACAGTCGATGTGGATAACTACACAATGATTATATTCATTATATTTCATATCACATGATATCTGTTCTCTTGTTACTTCCTTGAGCAAAAAGTAAAAAAAAAAAAAAATGTGGTGATGTCATTGCCGCGGTAGTGCCACTCGACCGAAACGGTCTTCACTATAAACTGTGACTGACTGTATGCTGTATGTGTGTTGGGCAGGATGGCAACGGTTACATTAGCGCAGCAGAGCTGCGTCATGTGATGACTAACCTGGGGGAGAAGCTGACCGATGAGGAAGTAGATGAGATGATCAGAGAAGCAGACATCGATGGAGACGGACAGGTCAACTATGAAGGTACAAGAGATCAAAGTCTTGAAATTTAACTACACTAATAGTTTGTTTGCATGCATAAAGGAAAGCTTAGCTATATGTGCGCGCACACACACACACATCCTTTCCTCAGACATTAGTATTATGACTAAGTACGTTTTATGGAACAAGGCTAAATAATGTAAACTGACAAACACTTATGATAGACAAAAGCTGTGTAATTACTTTGTGTATCCAGTTGCTGTTTTTCTTTTCTTTTTTTTCTTTTTTAAAGTTGGATCTTTTTTTTCTTTTCTTTTTACTGCGTGTACTGATGAGTTTTGTTTGTTTCCCTCCACAGAATTTGTTCAGATGATGACTGCCAAATGAACTGGGCTCACAATGTTTCACTTACCTCTTATTGCAAAAATCTACATTTATTCATACTGTTCTGTATAGACAACTTAAACTGAATGTTGGAAAAATGAAAATCTGTTCATATAAACAAGCTCAAAAAAGGTAAAAAGACAAAACGGAAAATTCTAAATGAATCTGCATGTACTGGCTTGTATTCCCCGCCCCCCAGCGCTGAGTTGCCCAATCAGATCTCTACTTGTTAGACAAGCATCCTCTCTGCATCTGGCTGATTGGGCCACTGCTCCTCTGCTTCCTGGTTCCATCTGCCTGATGTTCATATGGGCTGTTCAATCGCCTTTCTTCTATGACTTCCTGTTTTCTTTCTTTTTTCTGTTCTTCATGCATGCAGCTTTAGATGGGTTACTGTTGAGAGCCCGAGGGCAGTCTGTTTGGCCTGGGACCCACAAAGAGGAGGGAGGGGTTAGTTAAAAGATGGATGGCAGTGAGTGAAGCAGCAGAACCTTTGCCGTTTGCTTCCCTTAATGAAGTCAGTGACAATAGATATTTTTAAGAATTTTTTTAAAATGGAATAAATAGGAACTCATTTTAGATTCTGTGTTTCTGGCATGTCAGGATAATCACTTTATCCTTTTGTGTGTTTACCTTTTTTGAGGGTAAAGCTTGGGTGGGGCATAGACTTAAGCCCCTTGGGTGTTGGATGTGTATCAGACTATTAGAGGGCTTGGGTGGGCTTCAAAGGTGATGATATACAAAAGCGACTTTGAGGCAATATCGGTATTATTAATGTGTTTTGAGTTGGAGATTTACAAACAATGAATCTGTAGTATCACTGAAGCATGCTTGTGTACAGTATATTGCCTCAAAGGTTGCATGTGTTTCATGATTCTCCGGGGGCTTTAATTTCAGTAGTGGGGACAGGGTCAGGGCTTTGCAGCATTTCTATCTTGTTTGTGTGTGTGAGTTTGTGTGTGCGTGTGTCTGTGGGTGCGGCGAGGCCCGGCCCAGTCCAACTGTTCGGTCCAGTTCAGTTGATCTGCATTCCAAGTTGTACAAGCTAGTCTTTACATTTTGTTTTTCCAATAAAATACCATGAACTAACATCTCGTATTTGGTCTTTGTGCGTTTTGTTTCTTAAAAATCAGCGGACTTGTGTTTTCTCTCAGTGAAAGCAGATTCTGTGGGGGAAGTGCTGCTTTTAAATGACTCATCTGTGCTACTTATTTCATGAAATGTATTTCTGAGAGTGTAAGACATAGACACTGAAGACATTTTAGGAGGGGAATCGGTGAGCTTTTACATTCCCAAGTCTAAATGAGCAGTTATCAGAATAGCATAGAGTTAGTCTGGTTTTCAACAAACATGAGATGAGAACTGAAAAATAATACAAAACGTTGCAACTAGTCTGTCTTTCATAAAATAAGTATTTGCATAGTAGCTAAGCTGTTATTTAAAGGAACGGTGGGAAATGGAAGCCAGGAATTCAGGGTCAGGAATAAAGTAATTCTGAGGTAGTCCTCTCTGCCTATTAAAACGACCCCACGGTGACTATCTTCCCGATGTTGCTACAGCTATTAACAAAAAGCACTATCACAGAAAAGGGGTAAACAAATACAATGTCCTATCAATATAACAGGGAAAACCATGAGGGAAAAGTTGCAATAAAGGAGAATCTTTTAAAACCGACTACTCAAAAGACTAAGTTGGCTAACATGCACACACCAGTGAAGGTTATGGGCTCTCTGTCCTCACTCGTTTAGTTTTACAATTTATGTACGGAGGGGTGTCACAAGGACTTAAGATCGTCCAAGAATGTCTGTCTGCAGATGAGTCTGTTGCTAGGCAACAGAGCCTGGCATGGGGTGGGTGGAAGTGAAGGAGAGGAAGCAGAAAACCGTGGGAGTTAGAGAGAGGGGGGGGGGGGGGGGGGTATGAGGAGGTTGAAAGACAATAATAGAAACCCAGGGCTTGAGGAAAAGGAAGAGAGCGAGGGATAAAAAGAGATAATGAAAACCGATTCATAGAGGATCTTAAAACCCATAAAAGCTCTCCTTAAGATATCTCTCTTTTTCCTCTGGTTTAAAAGCTGATATTCTGGCTTTACCAGATGAATCCGGTGGAAGTTTTAGAGTGTATGACAAAGTTTTCTCTCTGCTAAATTACTAGGGCACTATGTCAATAAGCAGTGTAACTTCATATTTGTACCACTGGTACTTGCACTGATGCTACTTCCTAGCACATACACACATTATGAAATCAAGATGATGATTTTGATTATGGAATTGGCGGGAGGCAGACATATGGGGAAGTGAAGGTGTTACATTTATCTATGTAACACATACAGTTAGCTCAAGTTATGTAACTGTCTGAAGTGTATTAATATATCTTGCTGATCACCGCCACTCTGATGTTATTAACACAGTCTCTAATCCAGAAGGTTAATCTCACATTTGGCTCAAATTCATCTCACACACATTTACACACAGTGTATCCTTCACAGATACACAACCACACATTCCTGGCTCCATCATAACATATAAATATTTAAGTTTTTCACCTGACAGCCAGAAGAATTGTGTGTGTGTGTGTGCGTGCGTGCGTTTATTTGGTTTTGACATCCCATTCTATTGTATGAGGCGGATATTCAGTGTAACATCACTCAAATTTCTCTTTCTTTGCTCTTTTTTCTTCTAAAATGGTATGCTATTTTCTAAACTGTATGCATTTGCAGATACTTGATGTACTAGATAAGGCATTTCCTGCAAAAACTGCTTAAAAATGTTTAAAACCTAAATTTCTAAAGCTAAACTGGCGGCTGGCATAATTATGTAAGAAGAAGGTGAAGTAGTGAGAATAGTTTGACAAGTGGAAATGGTTTTAATTAGTATGAATTTCATTGAAATGTTAAATAATACCAATAATGTATCAAACTAAAGTGGAATATTTTAAGTTGAAGAGAAAGACAGTGTTCTCTTAGTATAGTCATAGTATAGTATGTCAAAAAGGGATAAAAGTCACTGTATAATTTATTGAAAAAAAGTCACGGTATTCTTTGTCAAGAAAAAGAAAGTGATTAAAATAAGTCTTAGTATAGTATGTTGAAAAAAGTTTTTTAAAAAAAGTCATAGTACAGCATGTCAAAAAAAGTGATAAAAACAAAGTGTAGTATGTCAAAAAAAATGTTAAAAAGTTGTCATATTACGTTCAAAAAAATGATTAAAAAATAAATATAGTATGTCAAAAAAGTGATTAAAAAGTCATAGTATAGTATGATGAAAAAATTCAAAAAAGTCATAGTATAATATTTAAATAAGAGATAGTAATAGTATAGCATGTCAAAACATTTCATAGTATGTCAAAAAGGGGTGATAGTATAGCATGTTAAAAAAGGTGATAAAAAGTCAAAGTATAGTTAATTAATTATCAAAAAAGGGGAATCATAGTATGTTAAAAAATGTCAAAAAAGGGAGAAAGAAATTAATAAAGAAGTCATAGTATAATGTATCTGAAGAGACATAGTATAGAATAGTACAGTATAGTATTCAAAAAGATATAGTCATAGTATAGCATGTCAAAATATTTTATAGTATCGTATGTCAAAAAAGTGATAAAAAGTCGTATCATAGAATGTCTAAAAAATTAAAATAAATCATTGTATACTATGTACAAAAAAGTGGTAAAAATGTCATAGTATAATTTATCGATAAAGTCACAGTATTCTATGTCAAAGAAGGTAATAAAAAAGTAATTGTACAAAAGTGAAAACAAAGTCATAGCATGTCAAAAAAAGTGATAAAAATATCATAGTATAGTACGTTGAAAGAAATGATAAAAAAAGTCGTAGTATAGTATGTCTAAAAAAGTCATAAAAAGTAATAGTATAGTATGTCAAAAAAAGTCATAATATGACGAAAAAATGCATAGTATGTCAAAAATATATATTAAAAGAATATGTTGAAAAATATTTTTAAAAGTCATAATATAGTCTGATAAAAAAGTACAGTATGTCGAAAAAAGTCGTTAATAACTCATAGTAAAAGATGTCGAAAACAAATACTAAAAAAGTCATAGTATTGCATGTCAAAAGAAGTGCAAAAAAAGTCATTGTATAACATGTCGAAAAAAGGGACAAAAAAGTCATCGTGCGTGTCGAAAGAAATGATAAAATAAAAAGTCATAGTATAGCATGTCGAGAAAAGTCAATAAAAAATCATAGTACAGTACGTCGAAAAAAGTCATAAAAAAGTCATTGTATAGTATGTCGAAAAAAGTCATAATGTGACGAAAAATGTCATAGTATGTCGAAAATATATATTAAAATAATATGTTGAAAAACATTTTAAAAAGTTGTAATGTAGTCTGATAAAAAAGTTACAGTATAGTATGTCGAAAACAGCTCATGGTAAAATATGTTAAAAACAAATATTAAAAAAGTCATAGTGTAGTCAAACAAAGAGGTTATAGTGGGTCAGAATGTCATATAGCATATATATAACGTGCATATAGCTTTACAAAACAAGTGGTTGGGATAGGGACGGAAAGGAATTCCTCTTCATTTATTTGTGTCCTCTTAAAAAAGCCATAGCATAGTATGTCGAAAGAAATGATAAAAAGTTATAGTATAGTATGTTAAAAAAAGGCATAGTCTAGTATGTCTAAAAAGGTTATAAAAATGTCATAGCATGTCAAAAAAAAGTGATAAAATCAAAGTATAGCATGTGGAAAAAAATATTAAAAAGTTGTCATAGTATGTTCAAAAAAATGATTGAAAAATGAGAAAAAATAAATAAAAAGTCATTGCATGTATCTGAAGAGTCATAGTATAGTATTCAAATAAGAGATAGTCATTGTATAGCATGTCGAAACATTTTATAGTATCGCATGTCAAAAAAGTGATAAAATGTCATAGTATGGTATGTCAAAAAATATTAACAGTCGTATCATGGTATGTCGAAAAAATTAAAATAAATCGTATTCCATGTACAAAAAAGGGACAAAAATGTCATGGTATAATTTTTCGATAAAGTCACAGTATTCTATGTCAAAGAAGGTAATAAAAAAGTAATTGTACAGCTTGTTTAAAAAAGTTATAAAAAGTAATAGTATAGTATGTCGAAAAAAGTCATGACAAAAAAGTCGTAGTATGTTGAAAAAAAGTCATGGTAAAATATGTTGAAAAACATTTAAAAAAAGTTGTAATATAGTCTGATAAAAAAGTTACAGTTTAGTACGTCAAAAAAAGTCACAGTATAGTCAAGCAAAGAGGTTATAGTGGGTCAGAATGTCAAAACGTGCATAAAGCTTTGGTGGTTGGGATGGAAAGGAATTCTTCTTCATATATTTGTGTCCTCTGTACAGCACATCTAGAAACTAATTGGCCCTTATAGGGTTTGAAGATCCGGCCTTCTGTCTACCAAGCATTCTGGTATCACTCTGAGCCATCTGACCTCAGTATGTTGGGCCTATAGCATTTGAACATCCACCTTGTTTCTTCCAATCATTCTCTTTTCACTCTAAGCTAACTGATCTGACACAACTATAGTATGTCAAAAAAAGTGTTACAAAAGTCATAGGATAGTATGTAGAAAAAATTGAAAAAAATGTAATAGTATAGTATGTGGAAAAAATTCTAAAAATGTTATAGTATAGTATGTAGAAAAAATTATAAAAAATGTTATAGTATAGTATGTCAAAAAAGATATAGTATGTAAAAAAGTCATAGCATAGTATGTCGAAAGATGTGATAAAAAAGTCAAAAAAAAATATTAACAGTTGTATCATAGATATTGGACCTCAAAACTTCATGAAGCATATAACATTCAAAAACTCAACCTTCTGTCCTCTAATCATTCTCTTATCACTCTAAGCTATCTGGCCTCACACAAAAGTAATTTTTTGGCATATTTGTCTCTTTC
>NC_045752.1:16213232-16232430 GCF_008692095.1 Etheostoma spectabile | reverse complement strand
TTGGACCTCCCAATGTACTGAAACACATGGGATTTGAACATCGAACCTTCTGTCTTCCAATCATTCTCTTTTCATCTAAAGTATAAAAAGGTCATTTCGAAAAAAGTCATGGTATAATATGTCAAAAAAATGATGAAAAGTCATACTATATAGTATGATGAAAAAAGTAGTAGTTTTCAAGGTCAATTTTTTTTTTAATCGCAGTATAATTTTCTAAAAAAGTGATAAAGAAGTCATAGTGTAGTATGTCGGAAAAAGTGATAAAAAAAAGTCATTGCTTTTTAAGTAAAAAAAAGTGATAGTCATAAAAAGTCATAGTATAGCATGTTGAAAATTTGACAAAAAATGCAGAAAAGTATGCTGAAAAAATGATTAAAAAAAAAGATTTTCGAAAAAAGTCACAGCATTAAAGTTCCAACAAATTGAAAAAAAACGTACCTCAAAAAAAGTGATGAAAACACGTAGTGTGATTACTGCACATTTGAAGAATTTTATGCTTTCAGATAAGTTAAAGAATCGATAATAATAAATTTAATTTAGACTCACAATGGGCCCAATAAAGGCTCTACTTATGAAACAAGACAAAAAACATTTAAAAAAACCCATTGGAATATCTGAAAATGAATTATCACACTGGAAACTGTGATAATGCTTCAGAGATAGATGGGTTTCACAAGACAGCGATCGTGCTCCTCTACAGTTGTAGAGTTAAAGCTGCTGCAACAACACCTGAGGCTCAAACTGAAACACAGTCCTTGTAAAGTTAAGTCCAATGTTTCCGAATTTCAGAAAAGAAGAAAACCTGATTCTGTCCATTTTAAAATGGGTGTCAGAAGCATCAAATGCGGAATCAAGAATTAATCAAAAGACCAATATCAGCCTGTGTACAGTACATGTGTGGGCTGAGTCCATGACCTTTAAGGGGGACTAATTGTGAGTGACACCTGAGAATACAGCAGTAGTGGGGGGTCATTTGTTTGAGAGACTGAACTGGGGCTTCCTGGCACTCCAGGACAAAGCCTGTCAGCGCCGTAATCCTCTGATACAAAACACACCTCTCCACTTGACAGACACACACCTGAGAACGTAACACACACTGCTGGCTCCGAGGTCACAGTGACAGGGAACACCAGCACCAGCACACAGACACACACACACACACACACACACACACACACAGACAGAAAGACACACGACAACACCGACACACACACCCACAGACACACAACACACACACACACACACACCACAGACACAGACACAACCACAGACACAGAGACACACAAGCCACAGAACACACACAGACAACCCACACAGACACCCAACATACACAACACAACACACGACACACACACACACAACACACACACACACACACACATACCACAGACACACAGACACACACACACACACACAGACACAGACACACAGACACACACACGTTTGTTCTAACCAAAATATTAAGCCTTAATAAACATCTAAGCATACATTATGAGTAGAAGAGACAGTGGGGAATGCTTTCGATATTGAATGTATCAAATAAAACAGACAATTCCACGTTTTCAACCACTTTTATTATCTTTGTCATTGTAATCATTCCAATTTTCAGTCGTTCATTTACAGCACAAAGGATTCTCTGGCTGAGCTCACATCAGCAAACTAAATCAATTCATCCTTTTATTCCTCCACCTGCACCTCAGTTCCACCCCTCTCCAGAAAATAGATTTATAATTTACTTTCTAAAACAACAACAGTAATAATACACTTGGAACAATCAAATATACAGCAATAAGCTTTTGTATTTATAATGAAATGAAAAAGTATATTCATCTTGTTCAATGTACAATGACTGACAGGACACTGAGACAACACAATCACTGGCTGCATTTACACACGAGAAGAAAATCTGATTTTTGAAGAAAAAAATATATAACAGATTCCTCCCATTCATACTTAGAATGTGTTCAAATACCAATGTTACATAGAAGCATACATTAAATATAACTGGTTATCTGTGATATTATCTTCTTTCTGTTCAAGTTTTTGTAGTTGGCACTCTTATGTGTTCAGCTATTGTGTGTACAGCTGCTCATGTTAAAAAAGAAATCAGCTTTTCCAAACAGATTTTTTATTAATATAATTATTAATATGGAAATAGAATTTATAGGAATATTCTTACACTTTGGGTAATGTGCTCGTTTGCTTACTTGCTGAGAGTTATAGATGAGAAGATTGATACCACTCTCCCAAAATGTCAAAGTATTTATTTTGCTTCCCTTGGGGAAATTGAATATTAGGGCACATATTGGAAGAAATTGCTAAATAATAGCGTGTCATGGTAATATGGCTAACCAAAGGAGCATGTAAAGGCTGTCGACATGAGATTAAACGTGCTTTAATCCATACATGTGAAAAAAGAAGTGTCAGCAGTTTCAAATCAGATCTCCTGTGTGTGTAGATGCAGCCTCTGTTTTGGCAATTAGACTTTACTGATGATTGATTGATTCTTCGGTGATCTGTTGATCATGCCTGTCGATGCTCCAGTAGATTCTCAAAGCTCAGGCAGTCCTGGGTCAGCCATACAGTAACTGTGATCTTCTCCATGTGAACAGCAAGTGAATGTGTGTGTGTGTGTGTGTGTGTGTGTTGAGATCATCAGCAATATTTGGCGTAAAAGAAAAACATGAATGGACTAAATAACGTGTAAACAAAAAATGCTCTTAGGCTTCTAGCCAATGTCAGAGTAGGAACTCAAATGTATTCTTATTTACATCTTTGAACAGGACAAAACAACAAACACACACAGCATACTACAAATCACATGCAGCCAGACACAAATATGCACAGGCAACAGAAAGTGCACACACACACACACACACACACACACACACACACACACACAAAACAAACAAAACACACACAAACACACCACAAACACAAACAAAACACACAAAACCCACAAACACCACAACACACACAAACACACACCACAACACACACACACACCACACACACACACACACACACACACACAACACACACACACACACACACACACACACACACACACACACACACACACACACACACACACACACACACACACACACACAGCCACAACAAGGCATTGTGGGAAAAGGGGGGACGTTGGGAAGCATGTATGTACGTTTATGTGTACTATTTAATTTCTTGTATTTACAGTAAGGGTACGGCAGTAAAACCTTGTGCAGGTGTGTGAATGGCATGCAGGCATGCTGTGTGTGGAGTGGTTGTGTGTGTGTGTGTGTGTGTGTGTGTGTGTGTGTGTGTGTGTGTCGTAGGTCCATCATTTGTGCCACTGTGTTACAGTACTGAGGCTACAACTGTGAAGGTGTGTGTTTCATAGTGCTCTGGGTATGATGGTGAAGGGCAGAATGGGGCTGCTGGCCTCCAGCTCCAAGGCGGTGAGGAAACACTCGGTGGCAGCGGCAGCGTTTCCCTGAGCCTGCAACACCTCACCAAGGCTGTTCCACACATCATGAGCCGTACTGAGGAGAAGAGAGACAAGGAGAAGCAGGAGAGAAAAGAGAAGAGAAAATAAGAAAAAAGGAAATGAGGAAGGAGAAGAGAAATCAAGATAAGAAAGGGGAAGAGGAAACAGGAAAGGAGAAGTGAATAGAGTAATAAAGCAGGAGTAGAGGAGAGAGAGAGAAAGACAGAGGAGAGCAGGTAACAGGAGATGAAAGGAAGAAGAGAGGAAAGGAAAAGATGAGACGAGGAGAGAAATAATAGGAGAAGTAAGGGAATTATTGCCGTGAGTGACATAAAATATAATAATCACGTACATTGCACTGACAGACACACACAGACACAGACACACACACCTGTTGACCTGCACAGCATCCCTCAGAACCTTTTCCGACAGACTGTAGCGTTGCAGCTGGTGAAGAATCAGACCCTAAGGACATTAGAGACACATAGAATGAAGAAGAAGGAGAGGAAGAAAGAGAGGAAGAACATTATTAGGCGGACAGTCATTGTGCTGTGATGAATGTTTACTGCTGTGCATTGAAGTCATACTGGTAGTGAGAATAGAGTAACATTACTAGCGTTATTCTTGTGTTTTATTGCATAAAGTACCACTGACTGAAAGTATCACTGACATGAAAGAGCTGCATTATTTAAAATAGAACCACATATTCTATAAAAGCTGTATATATATATATAAAAGGTGTTTATATATATGATGATTGAGCAGCAAATCAACTCTCCTAATTGGCTTCAACTGTCCCTCTCCTCCACCATGTCTACTCAGGGAAGATGAGAAGCGACCCACGTGTCTCTCGTTCAGCTATTCACATATATTACAAGCTTTGTCCCTGTAAATGTACGTAATCCAAGAGGGACTCAACATGTGCTTCCTCCATTCTGCAGCACTTCCATCTAAAGAAAGCTTTGATTCCCATTTGAACAACATTAATGACTTCTTTGCATATTAAACAAAAGTATGGCTCTGAATCATATGTTACATCTCATTCATTGAAAGTCCTCTAGTTTCACAGTTGAGAACTGGTATTCCTCCTCTGACCACTGAGGTTGGCAGATTCTAACATACTCAGCTGGAAAACAAGAGAAGATAGTGAGTCTCATTTCCTTTGTATTGTGCATACTGATGATTTTGTTTTAAAACCCTGAAATCCTATTTGTCTCAAAAGCCAAGAGAAAAAGGCAAGATAAATTATTTAGGTAGTATTTATTCTGATGTCTCATTTATGAATAATTAATACATTTTGTTCCCACATGAAGGACTGAAAGTCTGATTGGAAAAATCTCTCCATTTGGTTCCCCCCCTTTTTTTTTCTTTTCTTTCTTGTTTGTAGACTTGTTTGTAAATGTAGACTTAATTCTGGATCTGGCTTATATGAATTTGATGCGCCTTGTAAACCCTGCACACACTTATATATGCATGACACAATAATAAACACTTTGATTAAATTATTCCATTTGGGGATAGTGGAGCAGGGTAAGTCAGCGCTGATGGAAAGAGACTTTTATAGTCCACAATAACCAGTTTAGGGATGGCCCTCGGTGAGGTAAAATGTATAAACAGAAGGCAGAGAGTACAGTTCTACAATTGGGATGGAGCCAGTAAGAAAGACATAGATGAGCGAACAGAACATTGTTCCCCCCCTACACAGATGGTTTTCCCACAGGATTATGGTTGATTACATAAAACACACTGTCTGCGATGTCTGGCTGTACAGACACCGCAGAAGGATAGGACAAGATTTTTTTGTGTTCCAAATGATCAAACACAAGGACAGAGCAGAAGGAGAACATTAGAGAGTGTGTGTTCTGTGTATTACCAGTCTCTGCATGGTCTTGACATGCGTTGGGTTGATGGACAGGGCCTCTTCATACCAGCGTTTGGCCTCGTCTATGTTGCCCCTCAGTTCAGCTATCTGCCCCCTCATGTACAGCACATTGTGGGATGTGGGGAAAAGGTTTGAGGCTTCCTGCGTGCAGGCCGTGGCCTCTGCTGGTTTCGACATGCCGGTGTACACCTCGGCTATCAGGGAAATACAGACCGGGAGGAGAGATTGCAAACGGGAGGGTTTAACTCTAAGTGCATGTTTCCTTTTGTTTGACTAAAATGTGCTGTTTGCAGCAGTTTTCAAACATCAGTATCTTTGTCAAATCAACTGACAGCTTGGTAGAATTTCTGAAAGCAAAATAACAGTGAATATAAAACTGGCAGCCTCTAACTCATAAAACCAAGACTGCATTTCCCATAAATGCTATTGTTGGTGTGTGGTACAAAGAGGATGCTCCAACATCTCATGTAACATTTTTAAACCCCATACACTAAAACAACATATTAAAATTAAGAGACACAAACAGAAATCTACATTTATTTATAGAGAAAACATTTTTGCAAAAAGAAAAAGCGGTGACAAAGCACAACTCAAATTTTCTCTCTCAAATAGCATATATACAAAAACACATATTCAGTATCAAGGTCACCTAATGACTTCAGTATAGCGCAAGAGAGAGTGAGAGAGATAAATCCAAACAAAGAATGAGACAGACAGAGAAAATGAGTTTGAACTGTCTGTGAGTTTGTCTGTCCTGTGATTGGATGATTATATTAGCTGTGTCGCCAAGCTGGAAATGACCACCTCTGACAGGAAGCAGAGATAAACAGGTGCAAAAACAACCTTTGTCTTTGTCTATGTCTATGTGTGTGTGTGTGTGTGTGTGTTGTCTGTTGTCATGTGTTTATATATACTCCTTAGTCTTCTTATGTCTGTCTGCTGGTGATGCAGAAGTTAGAATAAGGGCTTGAGTGTACAAAGGTAATTCAATCTGCTGCTGTTAAATTGAAGGAATGACTGCTTGTGACCATCACATCGCATGTTTAGACCTTTTAGTCTCAACATGGGTCATCGGCTGTGATATTTCCTTCTCTTCTTTGTCTTATTAGGAGGATTTTAAAGGCCTAAAGAGATGAAAGGATCCTGCACTTTTCCATACTTGAAGGTTTAGTAGTATTTTATAAGAAAATTTAAAAAAAATAAAGTAAGAGAACTATTTTCTGTCTAAAAGACTCTTTTCTTTCCCTTGGGGAAGTCCCGAATTGTCAAGTATATTCTAATACGCAATGATGACACGATTTGCCCTACAGCAAGAAGTATTAGCCGCAGTTACTTCTTACCAACTAATAGAGTTGACAAAGCATTCCAGGACCTACTGTATGTTTATGGGTCTGTTGACTGATGTGTCACTATATTTCTATGTGTTCAATTTAAAAACCTAATCTTATCACAACCACCTGAAACCAGGTAGGCATGGAAACAATAGGGGATTGATAGCCTGAACTCACTGTAAGTCTCACACATTCTTTATTTCAACATAACATAACCATCCACTGAATATTAAGGTAACATCAGAATAAATGTTTTTTATGTGGCAGTGGTGAGACAGAAACCTCAGTCATAATCTCATCCAGCCTTTCTGGCTCTGTCAACCCTGTTTTAATCCATCCATCCTTCCATCCATCCATCTTCAACTACTTGGTCGGGGTGTGACGTTATGTACGTGTGCATACCTGCATGCAGCCAGATCTGAGCAAGGGTCATCCAGGGGTGCAGGGGTCCATGTTTGGGGGCACTGCTCTGCAGAGAGGAGGCTACCTCAGACAGAGCCTGCTCTACACGACTGGCAGCGATAGATGTAGCATGAACTGAGCCTGGAGGGAGAGAATTGAACCATCATACACGCCATCTCCTAAAGGGACTGACTCACTACTGCGGCACATTAGGCAGCCATGTGAAGGGTTTTAATTCAATCAAACACAACAGCAGATTTCACTGATTCCTACAATTTCAGACAGAAACAAGGAATTTATCAGTGTAATCTGGAGTGTTCGGGTGCAGTTGAAAGCTCAAAACTCTGGGCCCACATTGGCACACAGTTTCCTGTTCCTGCACTAAAGCCTTTAATCAGTCCACAGCATTCCACACGCTACAACACACAGTGTTATGGCCCTGGATTTACCAGATTAAAATGAATTATGTTCTGCACCATCATGCATAAACACTGCATCAATCTGCACTCTGCTGATTAGTTATTGAAAGAAGCGTGTCTGAGATTTTGTCTCTGCATTTAAATTACAAGATTATTACAGGGACGCACGCACAATGGGCACCACATAGGACTGCAGATAGACACTGCAGATCTGTGAAAGCAAAACACATATATGTACATACCAAAACCTATTTCATGATTGTGTTGTCAACTCCAATATTATTTTCCACATATTATCATATCCTTCTACTGTTGAATAAAACATATATATGAATGTAATTGACTTGCCACTTATCTTTTATTGCTTATCTATTGTGTGTTGTCAGACATATTCTTTTTGATAGAAGGATACTCTTTTAAAAGGTTTTGAGGTTTGTTGAAACATCTAGAAACCTCTAAACATTCTTTCCATTTTTCCATGAGTGATTTGGTCTAAAATGTCAGGATGTAAAATAGTAAATCTGATAAATATTGACTCAATGACGACTTAATCCACTATGATCTGTTCTACATGCAATTTAGATTTTGATTAATTTATAGAACTGCTTTTCAATTTTAACATTTTAAAATTTTTCTGTTTCATTAAATGCATTAAATTCTAAACATAGATACTGATAAATGAATTTCCTAAAAAGATTGGGAAATAGAATGGCTGCGCTAAAGACAGTGGTAGCGTAACAAGTTTGTAAAAAATATTTCTTTTTAGATAACACATAAATATGTGCTTTTTATAAAAAATTACTGATCGTTGCAGCTCGCTGGAATAAAAGCCTCACTTTAATAAAACATCTCCCACACCCTTCTCTTATTATTCTGATCTACCATAATACTCTTCCTCCTCTCACTACATTGCTACTATACTGTGTTTGTGTGTAAAGGGACAATAACTACCTATGTGTAAAAGATCAGTGAAATAAGGGGATAAAAAGAGAATATTTGAATATTACGACTGTGTTTGTGTGTGTGTGTGTGTGTGTGTGTGTGTGTGCAAGTAAAGAGAGCTAGTGTGTGTTGCTGATAAGTGGCTTTAAAAAAGAATGTCTCTCTCAAACACACACATACAAACACAAATGTATTTGAAGTTGAGCAGCCTAAGGGATTATGTTAAGTAATATTATATTAGATGGCAGCATGCAGAGGCCCAGCCAAGTGCAGCACATTAAAACATGTTACAATATGTTGAAACAGGACATGTATTGTTCCCTAAACTAAACTCGGAAATTCTAAATAACTTTTGCTTATGGGTGTTTCAACAGCATTTCCTACAAATTAATCTGTCTGCAAGTTTACTCAAAAGTGAAAGAAAACTCACTGTAAATGTAAAGCTTCTTATCAATCTCTCCATTATTTATATTAAATTCTCCCTTACATCCACTCCTTTTACTTTCCTGAATACACAATTTATCATGCACTGCAAGGCTTATACATCATATTGATAGTAAGACACATGACCTTGAAAGTAAAAGTGCTATTTAGTCAGTGATTAGTCCGTCAAACAGTTGGAGAAAGAAGAACAGAAGTGGTACTACATATTTAGTTATTTATTTCCGCCAAGGAGGTTATGTGCTCGACTCGGTTTTCCCATTTATTGGTTTGTTTGTTTGTCTGTCTGTCTATCAGCAGGATTACAGAAAAACTACTGCCCCGACATTCACAAAACTTGGTGGGAGGGTGTAGCAGGGGCCAAGGATGGACCCGATACATTTTGAAGCAGATCCAAATCAAGGGGCGGATACACAAACGATTTTTCACTATTGTTAACATTGTGAGATAGGACGTTTGTGCAGCATTTATGTGGTGTCGGAACAATCGGCAAAATGAGTTCCAGACTGGGAAAAGACTCACTGCAGTAACATTGTGAGATGGGGCAGAGGTCAATGCTCAGTGGCAGAGGTCAGTGCTCTCAAAGTGCCCTTCTAGTTTTATATGGATTGCTTTTACTTATACCATTTTGTGCCCCTAATATTCAAGAAAATCTATCAATTGAGTATTTGTAAAATGAAAATATCTAATAAACAAAACTTGCAAAACCTTGAGACGTAAGATTCTTTTTTTTCTTTTCTTTTTATATATAGAAACAAGTTTTAACTCAGTGAAATTTACACATTTTCTAACAGACTACTTATGAAAGCTTCCTGAAGTGCCTAAAATGTGGACAATTCACACAGCAGCACATGCACTACTGTAAAGCTGCTCTGAATTAAAGGAATACACTGACCTACGGGGAAAATGCCACTAATCACCAAAGCATAAAGTGGTGAGTGTGTGGTTATCCACTGTAAGGCACATTTCACCAGTGGTAGGATGACAAACAGATAATTTGATCTGCGTAGAGCATGTACACTAAATCTTGATAATAGATGCACAATGGTGAAAATAATATATAATTTTCCATCAAACAAGATTATCAATGGGGCATCTTATCATGGATTCCCTCATTCAACCTTTTCCACAATAGTTTGCCAGATATCATTGGATTATGCCAAAATTATTATAAACAATTAAGATAATTCATAACTTATTTCTCATACCGTAAGTACAGTCAGTGCTAGTATTTGTCAATACTACAGCCACATTTCACGGACCATTAGTGGTACATGCAAGAAGCTGCTTTTTGTCCTCCTTTCTAATGTTGCTCTGTAAGCATTTGATCTCTCTTTTGCTTTACTGTGAAGTATAACATGTCAGAAATTGCACCTCCATATCCCTTTTACAACTCAATGTGCTGTAAAGCCTTTCAAAAGATTTCCAGTAAAACCCGGTTTGTTTCCTGAACACTTTCACATTGCTTTGTTCTGATAAATTGTAGAATGTGTATGCACAACACTGTTTTTGGAGAGATATTTCTTTAAGTCGTTGTATTCCTTTAAATCCTAGACCACCAACTTGATAGAAAATTCAGTACAAATCTCCTGGAAACTGGCTGCAGGCTTTAAGTTAAAGCAGAGGATACATGTACATATTTTCTGCATACAGATATTGTACATATATCAAAAACCTCATTGAGAAAAAGGAAGTGGGAACAAATGATGGAAAAAAATAATGGCTAGGAAAAGGAATGTCAGATGGAGGTTAGATGGCTACTTACAAACAGAAAACATGGAGGAAAAACCAAGAGTATTAGCTTCCTGAAGGCCGCCTTGAAAAAAGGATGGATAGGAAAAAAAAGAAAGACGATTGTTAATGACTGAAAAGGAAGAGGAGACAGAGAAGAAATTTCCAAATCCTATCCGGAGCACAATGAGGTTTTTATTCTTCACAGTAGCCTTTTAAACTTCATCACGTGAGACAAGCTGCTTCCATGCGTGCCTTACTTATGCTGTAATCTGTTTAAATAAATGCTTACCTACCTGCAAATCTGCACCATTACTTGTATTAATAGCCATATTGAATTTACTAAAAGTATGCAAGAGGCTCACCTTTTCTACTTGATAATCCACGAGAGCTTTTTGTTGACAGTTTTCTTTAGCTGTATGAGAAATACTTTGCACTGCTTGAAATAGAAAATACTCTGCACTGCTTAATTTTCAAATGTATTCTCAAAATTAAGTAGTGCAGAGTAACATGCATTTAGCACTGTTGGATTTAAATAAGATGTTTGCTCCACAGATACCCCACAAAGTGTTTTAATTGACTAACAATGCACACAAAAGCTAAGTGCTCCCTTATCAAAGTAGTATGCTAAAACAGTAACAAAAGGATCTAGTCACATCACATTTTCACTAATTGTGATTATTGTGATGGACTGATTGTCATGGTTTGAAATAATGTAATTGTTCTCGGGCTGACTGGGAGTTCTGGAGAAAAATGAATTGTGATTTTTCTATGCAGCTAAATGATGTAACTCAGTAGCATATAATAGCAATAGTTATTTTCCAGCGAAAACATCATTAGTAGAAGAGATGGCAGCAAAGGGAGACAACATAAGGTTGAAACGAGACACATTAATCTTGGCTGGAATGTAAAATCCTCCCAGAAACAGAGAGCGAGAGAGAAAGAGAGAGAGAAAAGAGCAGGATGCAAAATAAATAACAAAAACAAGAGACATATGGCCACGGAACAGCAGATAGATGTGAAGAGACAGTAAAACTAATTTTCTGTTATATTTACTGTATGTATGTATGTATGTGTATATATATATGTATGTATGTATGTATGTACAGTGGTGCTCAAAAGTTTACATACACATGCTTAAGTGACTAAAAGAGGATAAAAAAATCATGTTTTGGAAATTTATTTTAATACCTAAATTAAAAATGAGGTAAAATCCACCTTTAAGGACACCAATTTTCTTTGTGAATGAATAACGTATTGTAAATAAATAAATGTTCTTATTTAAAATACAGGGGTCATAAGTATACATACCCCTATGTTAAATTCCCATAGAGGCAGGCAGATTTTTATTATAAAAGCCAGTTATTTCCTGGATTCAGGATATTATGCATCCTGATAAAGTTCCCTGGGCCTTTAGAATTAAAATAGCCCCACATCATCACATACTCTTCACCATGCTTAGAGATAGGCATGGTTTTATTTCAGTTAGACTATACCTGGTTTGATTTCATTGAGATAGATTTTATAGAAAGTATCCCTCTATCTCTAAGCATGGTGAAGAGTATGTGGGATGTGGGGCTATTTTAATTCTAAAGCCAAGGGAACTTTATCAGGATGCATAATATCCTGAATCCAGGAATACTGGCCTTTAATAATAAACTCCTGCCTCTATGGGAATTTACATAGGGGTATGTAACTTATAGACCCCTGTATTTTAATAAGAACATTTATTTATTACAATACGTTATTCATTCACAAAGAAAATTGGTGTCCTTAAAGGTTGGATTTTACCTCATTTTTAATTTAGGTATTAAAAAATTTCCAAACATGATTTTTTATTCCTCTTTTAGTCAACTTAAGCATGTGTATGTAAACTTTTGAGCACCACTGTATGTATGTATGTATGTGTATGTATATATAATATATACACTCACCGGCCACTTTATTAGGTACACCTGTCCACTGCTCGTTACACTTAATTTCTAAGCAGCCAATCACATGGCGGCAACTCAGTGCATTAGGCATTTAACATGGTCAAGAATCTCCTGCAGTTCAACCGAGCATCAGTATGGGGAAGAAAGGTGATTGAGTGACTTTGAACGTGGCATGATTGTTGGTGCCAGAAGGCTGGTCTGAGAATTTCAGAAACTGCTAACTACTGGGATTTTCACGCACACCCTCTCTAGGTTTACAGAGAATGGTCCGAAAAAGAAAAAAACATCCAGTGAGCGGCAGTTCTGTGGGCGGAAATGCCTTGTTGATGCCAGAGGTCAGAGGAGAATGGCCACTGGTTCGAGCTGATAGAAGGGCAACAGTGACAACAAACCACCCGTTACAAACCAAGTGGGCAGAAAGCATCTCTGAACGCACAGTACGTCGAACTTTGAGGCAGATGGGCTACAGCAGCAGAAGACCACATTGGGTGCCACTCCTTCAGCTAAGAACAGGAAACTGAGACACAATTGCACAAGCTCATCAATTGGACAATAGAAGATTGAAAAACTTTGCCTGGTCTGATGAGTCTCGATTTGCTGCGACAGTCGGATGTAGGGTCAGAATTTGCGCTCACAAAAGCATGGATCCATCCTCCTTGTATCAACGGTTCAGGCTGGTGTGGTGGTGTCATGGTGGGGAATATTTTCTTGGCACTCTTGTGGCCCCTTGGTACCAATTGAGCATCGTTGCAACGCCACAGCCTACCTGAGTATTGTTGCTGACCATGTCCATCCCTTTATGACCATAATGTCCCAACTTCTGATGGCTACTTTCAGCAGGATAATGCGCCATGTCAAAGCTGAATCATCACAACTGGTTTCTTGAACATGACAATGAGTTCGCTGTACTCAAATGGCCTCCACAGTCACCAGATCTCAATCCAATAGAGCATCTTTGGGATGTGGTGGAACGGGAGATTCGCATCATGGATGTGCAGCCATCGCGAAATCTGCGCGCAACTGTGTGATGCCATCTGTCAATATGGCCAAACTCCCTGAGGAATGCTTCCACACCTTGTTGAATCTATGCCCGAAGAATTGAGGCAGTTCTGAAGGCAAAGGGGGTCCAACCCGTTACTAGCATGGGGTACCTAATAAAGTGGCCGGTGAGTGTATATATACACACACACATACATACATGTGTATATAAGCTGATCTTGAACATCTCATTGTATCAACTGAGACTTTGTGAAGTTTAAACGTGTGTGAGTCAGTTCACCTAAGTCGCAAAAATGCAGCGCAACTGCAGTACCATCCATCAAGGCTCTAATCCACACCCGAAGTTAAAACAGATTTACAGCATGACTAAGACCTAGGCGTGACTGAAGCACACCCAGTACTTTGCAAGGGTTAGTCAGTTTAGTATTAAACTCGTTGCTCATGCTTGAGTTTAAGTTTAATTAAAATTCAAAATTCACATTGTCTACAATCTGAGTGAGAACAGGCTGAGTAAAATATTAAGACTGCAGCAGCACCTGGGACTGGTAGACAAAACTAATCCCCGTTATCAGGAGAAACTCTACACAGTCTCAACAATATAATATTTTACTAATATTCTATGAAAAAAATATCATGAACTCACTGTTGAATAGCTACAAAATATGTTATTATATGATATGATAAACTAATACTATGATAATGCTTTCCTATTTAGTATAATTAGATATTTAATAAAATGTATAAATTAAAAAGAAATGAGTATAATGTAATAAAAGCCGGGATAAGATATGTCAGTGAGGTCTTTTTTCAGTTTCTGAATGGTTTAACACCACCAACACCAGAGCAAAAAACATACTGGGAAAGCTCTTATTACTCAACACACAAGTTAACCAATGAGCCAATCTCCCAAAAACGTGGTGTATTTTTATAGATCACTCTCCACACCATGCTACAGGCCGAGAGGACGTGGCGGCGGATTACAATTGGAGGAGAGCTGGCGGAGAGTGGCGTGGTTGCAAAAGGAGTGAGTCCTGGTCTTGGTGGGCGCAGGAGGAGGAGGAAGAGGAGGATGAAGAGGTGGAGGAGGAAGAGGGAAGGAAGATGGGTTTTTTTGTGGAGGGAGAGGAGGAGGCTGGAGGATGAAGACAGGGGAAGAAGGGGAGTACAGTGGGGAGGAGAGGGTGGAAATGGTGGATGGGGAGGAGGGCGAGACGGGGGAGACGGGTTCAAAACCAGAGTGAGAAGAGGAAGAACCTGAGACTAAAACAAACAAAAGAAATAAAACAGAAATTAGTTAAATTAATCAAGGAATAAAAGACAGGGAAGATACATACTGGCTCTCAACCGGCATACAATATTTTTACAGTATTTCAACAAAATTATATTTCTTCAATGATCTAAAATTGGAAATTTTTGTGACCAATACTATCATAATAACTCCTAGATAAAGCAGCAACTTATCAAACAGAACAAACGGGGGGGTGGGTGGGGGGGAATTAAGAATATCGGAGTAAGAATCAATAAAACAAAGAGTGGGAAAGGTTTTCCTTTGATATCTGAAGATATGAGGGAGAATGGATCAATGTGAAAACAAGATAGAGGAAGCCACATCTCCCTCTTGATTCCATTTTCATAATTAAATCACAACCGACAGTGATGTTCCAATTATAAAAAGGCTATTAGAGGCACTATTAGATGAGAGAAGTGAATTGTTTACTGAAAACTACCAAACCCAACTGTGAGCGTGTGTGCCTACCAGTCTCTGGGTCACTGAAGTCAGGCAGAGTCATGGCGTTGAGCTGTCGTCTGTCTGCTATGGCTCTGTCCAACAGACTGCTGCCACGCCCAGAATCACTGCCACACAAACATGTGCCTGGGTTGATATACACACATGGTCTCCAAAAGCAACAGTACAACCATTCATTTTCTCAGTTACTGTCAGCACACCAGCCTAGTTGTAATGAAAGTGTTTACTAAGTGGAGATTTACCACTGTTTAACAAGATTAGACGATTTTTAAATTACATTTTAAAAAACACTATATTTTAAATTATAAAATATTTTAATACCATTATATTAAATAACTAAATAGCATCATCCTGAATAGAGCTGCACGATGTGAGGAACATCTCTATATCTATATATATATAGATACATATAGATACATATATATCATCTCTATATTTTTTTTTGATGCTGCCTTTCTTTAAATTAATGCTCATTTCTTTCTTATGCTGCACTGGAAACTTTATTCTGGTTTAGTGCCTAATGTTTCTATTTTGTTTTTAACTGCTTTCATGTGTTTATTGATTTTTAATGCTTATGACTTTTAACTGTTTGTACTTGTGTTTTATCTGTTTTAATGATTTTGTGTAAAGCACTTTGAATTGCCTGTTGCTGAAATGTGCTATACAAATAAAGCTGCCTTGCCTTGCCTTGCCTATATTGCAATTGCAATTATTTTGACTGTGATTAATTGTGCAGCCCTAATCCTGAAACACATATATCTCCAAGTATATATAGATTAAACATAAATAAAATGTCACACCTACATTTACAAAGAATTAGCAGCTAAGTTTAATATTTATTTTGGTGTGTGATGCTAAAGAGACTTCCCATACAGAGATGATTGCTTTTGTGCGTTTTTTTAATTTTATGGTGTATTTAGGCCTTTATTATTCGGACAGCTAAAGATGTGAAAGGGGAGAGAGAGGGGGAATGACAAGCAGCAAGGGTCGCACGGTCAGAGTTGAACCTGTGGGCTGCAACAAGATTGAGCATTTTTACATGGGGCGCACGCTGTACATGGTGAGGTATCCAGGAGTCCCAGGGATGATTGCTTTTGACCGGAGGAGAGGTTTTCCAGCAACTGATTACACATTCCAGATTACGTTTTTACTTGCTAAGACATATTTCGTTTTAATGGTGCAAACCTGATTTAATCCATTTTGAATGATGAAACTCCTGTCTGTGTGTGTGTGTGTGTGTGTGTGTGTGTGTGTGTGTGTGTGTGTGTGTGTGTGTGTGTACCTGGGATTGGTAAGGTTGTAAAAACTCTTCCAGATCTGCAGCATGTGTTTACAAGTGAGCAGAGCATCCTCCGGTCCTCTACACATCGATTCCAACTTCACCTTGGTATACAGCAGACTACAATACACAAATACATAAACACACAGTAAGATGAATTTTTGTGTGTGCTTTAAATGAAAGCATGTTGTGGAAGCATGTGGGTCTTACTTGAAGTTCTCAGGGTACTCGGAAAGCGCCATCTCTATAATATTCAGAGCGTCGTGGTAGTGTTTCTGAGCAGAGAGCAGCAGGGCCAGCAGATGAAGGGAGTGGACATCATCCCCTTGAAGCTGCAACGCCTGTCGTACATAGCCTAGTGCCTCAGGGATCTACACACACACAAAACACACACACACTACAGGTTTTCACTACAGTAAAAAGCACTACGTAAAGTGACATATACTGTATGTATATAGCTATATATGTACATAGTGATTTTAAGCTGTTATTACTAAAGATTGTGTTACCTGTCTGGACACAGCAAGCTGAAGTGCCAAGTAGAAGGCTGCTAGATGATCAGTAGGAGACAGACTCTGAGCTCTACAGAGAAAGACAGAGAGATTTGGTGTGTTCAGACATGCTGAATAAAAACTGAATTAAGGTTACATGAAACTTTAAAGATCCCTGTGGGGAAATTGGGTCGCTGCAGTAGCAGAACAGTAAAAGTGTAGTAAAGACAGCAAAGTAATAGAGCATGTCAAAAATCAAACCACAGAATATTTAAACATTTAGACACAATTAGACACTTTAACACTGTATTAACAAGCATATTGATAGTATATAAAAAAGAGGACATATTCCAGCAGTATAAAAATGTTGTAAAATATGCAGTGTGTATATTAAAAGGATTGTTTAGATTGATTTGAAGTGGGGTTGTATGAGATACCTATCCATAGTCAGTGTATTAGCTACAGTAGAAGGCAGTCAGCACGCCCCCAGTTAGGAGAAGCAGGCAGGAGTCCCAGCATAGAAGCTAAACAATGTACTGATGTGGACGGGAGCAGCAGCTAAAGATGTTTTAGCCACCTTAAAAATCTAAACTATCCCTTAAAGACTATTAAGAGCTTTCACCTTATTTATAGATACAATATACAATTTGTAGTATGCTCTGTGCATGATTAGTCACACTCTTAATCTCCAGGAGGAACAAATACTATCAATGTTTTAAATTATATTTGTGTTACAGCCTTATTCCAATATATCCCTCACATTTAGAACATATGTACAAATGCAAGTTGTCTAAGGAAAGTATACAAGGTCATATACTGTGTACATAGATGACGAACTGTGCAAGGTAAATACAATGGATTGATTAGGTGGTAAATTCAAAATAGTTTATATTTTCTTAGACGGAGAAGCAGTTTGTGCAGTGACAAAATCATTCTGAGGGAAATGTGGGTGTAAAAGAGAAAACAGAGAGCAGCATGGCTCAGTCCCAACCTCTGGAAGGCTCCCAAAGCTTTCCTCTGGTACTCCTCCTGTGTGCTTCGCAATGATGCTAAAGAGACGCAGGGAGACAGAGTCAAGGATAGAAAGACATAGGCACAATGCAGTCAGGCACATTATACAATAATACACAATGTGCAAGTGTTGTATGACTCAGTGGAGTCACTTGAAGTTCCGATGTGTCTATATGTGAAAACATCACATAGACAACAGGGACAAAAAGGGATGCATCCACTATTCTTTTTTACAGATTCACATGAGAAATGTGACTGGCATTCCATGTTGTCATGAATCACAATAGGTTGGCAAAAGGAAAAACTAAAATCTTTATCCTCAAGCTTATAAAGTAAGAACAAACCAAGTGTTCCTGATTATCATCCTTTGTCATCAGGGATGTACAAGAGCACATACAAACAGAGACCTACCGTCAGTGGCTTTGAGGCTGTAAACCAGCCCGATGGCCAAGAAGCCTTTGGCTCTGAACTCAGCTGCTTTCTCCCCCATGTCAATCACCATCTTAGCAAAGCACTCCCCCTCATCCAACTGGATTGTGGGAGTTTATAAACATATATTAAGAGATAATGGAGAGAAAAAAGAGAAGAGATGGAATAAAATTAGATGTTTCTTTACAAAATAAAGGGTGTTTTAGGGAAGCAATTAACAGAGGAGCAAATCGAAATATCTACTAGTGTATACACAGAATGGTAACTTAAAAATAAAACGTCAAAAAAGGTTTTGAGAACTGCTGAGATGCTTAAGCAACTAGCTGCATTTGAGTTTATGGCAGGATGGGTCTTACCCAGTGCAGAGGTCCGATACACAGCTTAACAGCCAGCAGTGGGATGGTGGGGTCGTCAGGTTTCAGACGAATACACTCCTTTAGGACCTTAACGGCACGAGCTGATTTCCCAGCTGCCATTAGTGACAGGGCGAGCTGGTACCACAAGTGGAACTCCTCAAAGGCAAACTTCATGGCTCTTTCCAAACACTGGACACATTATAAATAGGACAAAAGTATTATTATGGTATATGTAAGCTAGATAGATAGATAGATAGATAGATAGATAGATAGATATTGATCCCAAAAAATGGAAAATTATGGTGTTACAGCAGCAAACATACATCAGTCAT
>NC_045752.1:16164770-16213222 GCF_008692095.1 Etheostoma spectabile | reverse complement strand
ATATAAATATAAATGAAATACTAGGATACAATATACATATATACAATGTACATCAAATAATAATAATAGGAATAAAAATATAAGAACAAATATTTAAATATATAAAGGATGGAAAAACAAAATGTGCAACTGCTTAAATAGTACCTTTACCTAGCTGTGCAGCCACTTTAGAGAATTAGTTTGTTTTAGGGAAATTAACGTGAAAAAAAGTGTGATTTTATGTGGGTGTACTTTGGGTGTGGGCTTTAACACTTAACAGACATATTGACTATGCAGCCCACAGAGGAATTACTCACCTCTGATAGCATCTCATACTGCCCTCTCCTGCCCAGAGCTATAGTCAGCAGGTCATACACCACAGAGGCAGACTGCAGGCTAATAATACGATCATTGTTGTGTTCAGGAATTCTGCTCAGGACAGCATCACGGTTTGCCTAAAACACAAAAACAAAGATAGAGATGTAGAAATGGCAAGGTTTCCAGCACGAGAGTTTAGGATCCACAGCTAGTTGGAGAGGGTTGTGAAATTTTGTTCTTGTTTCTTACCATGGATTCACTAATGAGCAGCAGCAGCAAAGCTTCCTCTGTGTTCTCCTGAGGGCAAAACAGACTGCGAGAGAGACACGCACCGAGAGTCAGAAAAATTGAGTTGGACAAGGATGAGAGGGAAGAGAAAAGGAAAGAATTGAGAAAAAAAGTGATAACGAGGACATGGAGCGACTGGTTGGTAACAGTTTAATTTTAGAGCATGCTGGCTATTTCCCACAGTATTCCAACTTTAGCATCAACAAACAAACATTATCACTTACTTCTCTCCCGAGTACACCCGTGGGCGTCGGCTTAGGCTGTAGTTCTTGGTGAGAGTGTGTCCTTGCCGTGTGGGATCATCCAATGGTGACACAGTAGGGGGGTCTTCCAGAGGAGACCAGTAACTCTGTTCACACATTCCCCTGAGCAAGATCTCTGCAAGCTGTCTGGCTATGGTCTGCATTCAAACACACACATGCACACACACATGCACATTTGGCAAAGATACTCAGCAATCTGTTTATTTTGGGGCTTACTTTGCTTCAAATATAATTCGAAAACAAGAGTACAGTAATATTAATGATTTTACCCTCGTACCGACTGTCATCAGGATTCTTTTATCATCATAAACAGACAAAATCAAATATTGAATCTATTGCGAGAATTAGAGAAGAAAATTCATACTACTGTTTGGTAAATTTGAAACTAGTGCCAGCAACCGGTTAGTTTACTCCAGACTGGAAACAAAGGCAAACAGCTATCCTGTGTCATAAGTGGGGCTCTGCAGTTAATTGCAATTTTATCAAAATCTCAGTATGGACTAGTGCAATATCCAAATCGGGTGCAGGGGGGTGAAATATTTGTGTCAAAATACAATCCTGAATTAAGTATTATGATGCTGCAGCGATGTACTGGCCTACAAGTGATATTCTACAGACTTAAACACCTTTTGCTGATTTCAATCCAGCTCTGTATCATGGCAGTGTGAGCAATGTGTGCAGAAGAATGCTGTTTGGCTTCCTTTTGTGGCCATAGCGCACAGAGAAATTGCAATATCAGTCAAAATAATAGCAATGAGATATATTCCTCATATTGTGCAGCCCTGGTCAGAACTTAACAGAACCCTCCTAACAGCACCTGGAAAGCTTACTAATTATAACACGCTATATCTAGTTTGTTTAATTGGCACAATAACCAAAGCACAAAAGTTTGGGGCTGGAAGAGGACTTTCTGAGTTTGCCAGGCAATCAGCTAAAAACTAATCAAACTCTCATCAAGAAAGCAAACAAGTGTATGTTTCTATAAAAAAACAAAAAACAAAAAAACAAAAAAAAGCCAACCTTGCAACCTATGCCTCACCATGCGCAAGCTCTGGGTGGTTCTGTTCTCAACAGCCCGAAGAATCTCCCGAAACCGGCCCACGCCTCGTGTCAGGTTGCTATGGCAATGTAGTGAGAAAGCACGAAGAAGGACATTTGTCAGAGTCTGTAGTGTGTGTACAGTATGTGTGAATGCAAGATGCATCAAAACTTAAATATGTGCATGATCCATGCTATGTCCAAAACATTTTCACGTTTGTATCTATGTGTGAGTCAGTGAATAGGTGAATATTTAGTAACATCATTAGCAGATGTTTTTTTTAACCACAACTTTGCCAGTTTGCAGGATGACACAGAAAAAGCCGGTCTTAAGGTGATGTTGTAAAGCAAAATACATCCTTAACATTAACACTCACATGTCTCAGGATCTTTGATGTTTTCATGCTGCGCTACGCAATTGTGCATGCTGGCAACTTCAAATGAGAACAATTTTTTAATGTTACGGTCAAATATAAATGCTGAAGTTAGTTGACTAAATTTTCCTTTTCAAGTTTGAATTCAATACTTCCTATGTGGTGAAGTCTAAAAACTAGACACCAGAATTTAATTTGGGTGAAAGGGAACTTCTATATTGTCTACAATATATAAGTGCCCTCTCTTTCCCTCTCCTGACATTTAAGTGGAGCCATTGCAGACATAATGAGCTACCACTGGGCAGACATTTTACAGATTTCATCCAGTCCACTAAAAGGGGATTATTTCCAGAACAAGTCTTTACCTGAAACTATCCTGCTGTACTTAAAACAACAACACTGTAGGAACTACTCTCTGCTGCCCTATGTTGTTACTAAACTGTGTTCACACTTTTTTTCTTCAACCACTATAAAGTGGGTAGAAAAAAGCCCACAAAGGGTTGTTTGTGGTTTCTGTTTGGATATGTGGCGCCCTTTCTAAACTAGAAATAAGTTTGAAGTTTAAGCGTAGTGTATACACAAAAAAAAAGTATTTAGTATTTTTCTTTTAAAAAAATCGCTGTTTTGTGGTTCTGAAGAGACTGACAGGCAATTCTCTGGTCTCTCTCTTTTCCTTTCCTTTCTCTCCTGTACTATCTATCCACCACCACCCGTTTCCCTCTCTTACCCGTTCTTGAAGTGGATGACGTGAGCTCTCTGTAGGCCTGTCTCCAGGAAGTAGCCCAGTTCTAAGTCCTGAGCAGCCGGGCCAGGCTTTGGGCTGCGGTTCTGAATTCCTGCTGACAACGCCTGCAGAAACAGACAGGGATAAATAGAGGAATTACAGACGTTAACACAAAATTGCAAAAGCTGTTGTGCCTGAAAGCCCCCTCACCTATATAAATGTGTGAAATCCTACTACTATCTGTAAATGTTTGTCAATGCGGTAAACTTATATATGTAAGAACAAAAGGTTGGCTTTCATGTTTGATGCACCGCTGTTAGCTTAGTTGTGTAAAATCTCAGAGGAAACACTAGGCCTGGTGTAATTTTATGACACTAAGATTCAAATTGGCTCACTCATACCATTTCAATTCAACAGTGGCCTTTTTTATTAATTTATGTATGCATGAGAAATGTTAACTAAGCATGACACAGATGATCATATTTCTGTCTTTTGCAGCCAGTACGATATGTCAAAGTGGGACGGCATGAATAATTTACTTTAATTCACTATTGGTAACATTGGTCTACATTTCTGCTACTTGTGTTGAATTAGTTTTTCAGCATTGTCAAGAAGTTATGACAGGAGTATAAAATTGGGCTATGGTTGATAAATAAACCTGTTAAAACCTGCTTGTTTAATTTGTGTGGCATTTACAGGGAGGTGAAAAGTTACTTAAATGTGTTGTCAGATCACATGATGTTTATTTACAACATTTACATCTATGTACGGTGTTTCTATTTCTATTAATATTTCTAAAAGGACTTAATTAAATCATCTTTTTTTAAGCAAAAAACATAATTATAATCTCTGGTTACAGCTTCTCTGTTGTGAGAATTTTCACAACGGTAAACTGAGTATATTTGGGTTTAGAACTGTATTTATTATGGTATAACTATGATATTTTTTAAATATTCCTATAACTCAACATCACATTGTCACATCCATACTTGGTGATGTCCTTTTTTCATCACACCTTATATCAAACCTATAGCCTCATATTTTCTGTAGTATTCAGAGAAGCATTTATAGAATACATTTCCCAGGAATTTAATTATAGTTGTGTTGTTGGGATAGTTTCATTTGTACCCTCCTACTTTTGACTGCAGTTTACTGTTGTTTGCCAGCTAAGTCTGTGTGTCCTCTTAGACATTCTCCCAATAAAAAGGAAGAAATTTGTTTGCCAGTTGGCTTTGTTGGGTGGTAATGCATTAGTCAAACTTGCACACTGTCAGCAGAGTATTTATCACACACCCACAGGGATGGCAGAGCATTTGGAAGTCCAGGTGCTAAGAAGATATTTGGTGAGCATTTGGGTGACACTCAGCAAAAACAATGCAATAGAACATTGCATGGCACAAACATACACATACAAACAACACCTTTTCAGCCTCCTGCAGGTAGAGCAGAGCAATGTCACCAGACTTTTCATAGCAGGTAATGATTTCCTGCTCCCGGTCTGTTGTGCTCTTATTGGACGATGGTGAGCCAGTGTTCTTATTGGATAGAGATGGAGAGGCAGCTGGGACCTTCTCTAGGCACAGCCCTGAGGGGGGACAGGGAAAGAGTGCTCAGGGTGAAAGAAAATTAACAAAGAGTTAATTATCTGCTATTCATTTTAGCTTTTCAAACCATTAGTATATACAAGTTTATTTTCTGCTAGAGTTGTTTGGTGTAGTTTTTTTTAGGCACTTGGATGATTATCTTCTCCTAATGATGATTAGTTTTCAAACCGATCTGCTTTGTGCCTCCAAACATAATAAATAATGTAAAGTCATTGCATTCATATCTTCTCAATCATAAATGACAGGCAACGGTTACTTGAGTTACCAACTGTCCATGCAAATTGTATTAAGTTAAACGGATGAAGACTAGAATGACAACTCAATATCTTTTATTCAAGGGCAACCAGAGATGCCTGATGTATGACTGTGTGCATTTATTCATATTACAGTTAATTCCACTGTTGATAATAAGCAGTGACACAGTACTGCCATCATGTGGAGCAAAGCAGCAGTGCAGGGGTTGGGGTGACTTGACTTATGCCCTTTGAGACATAGAATGATGATTGGGTGTGAGAAAAGAAGAAACAAAAAGAAAAAGAAGATTGTTTATACCTTTAGTAGCGTATGCCTCAGCTATCATGGACAGCCTATACACAGGAGCCCCCCCCAGTTGCATGTCATCCAAGTTCACCCTGCTGTAGTGACCTGCCAAGACATCAATTATTTATCAATCAATAAATCGAATGGTACACCAGTATTTTATACATACCAAGGCATGAACATGTACAAATACTAAACACAAGTAAATACACCAGACCAGAGGTGCGTGTGTGTGTGTGTGAGGTGTTGTGGTGTTGTTTTGTGTTTTGTGTGTGTGTGTGTGTGTGTTACCTAAAGCGTCTGTGTATTCTCCCTCCACATAGCACAGTTTGGCCATCAACAGGCTGGCTTCCTGGAGGTAATCGGCCTGTACAGAACATAAGAAATGTTGAAATGTTATCTTTTTTTAATATTTTGAGTTTTTAAATCCATGAGTTTGGTTTCCGCCTTCCGATTTGTATCTACTGATTTTAAGAAGCTTGCATTAACCACATAAATAAAGAGGATGAATTCAGCTACATGTATGTGACAATAAATAATGGCCTTTAATTTCTAGAGTTATCGCTCAACAGCTTAATTAATTAAAAATTAATTAATTAATTAATTAATAACTGGATTTTAAATGACAACTGCTAAAAGTGACTAGAATCTAACAAAATAAGTCATTCAGTTGGTCAATTGTCTACCATCTTCATCCATAGTTACCTTGAGGTTTCCTCTGTCCAGAGCAGCAGTGAGGTGTTTCCTAACCTCCACCAGTTTAGGTCGTTGGCCCCTGGGACTGGCTCCCTGTTTAATGGGGTTCTCCTTCAGATACGTCTGAAGCTTGCATTCCCCCAGCAACAACTCTCCTAGGTCATCTACACACACACACACACACACACACACACACACACACACACACACAGACACACAGACACACAGACACACAGAGTTTCATTCATTCAAAATAGTGATTATATCAGGTTGCACCATTAAAACGTAAATATGTCTTAGCGAGTAAAAACGTATTATGGAATGTGTAAATCAGTTGCTGGAAAACATCTCCATCCAGTCAAAAGCAATCATCCCTGGGACTCCTGGATACCTCACCATGTACAGCGTGCGCCCCATGTTAAAATGCTCAGTCTTTGTTGCAGCAGCCACAGGTTCAACTCTGACCTGCGACCCTTTGCTGCTTGTCATTCCCCCTCTCTCTCCCCTTTCACATCTTTAGCTGTCCCAAATAATAAAGGCCTAAAATACACCATAAAATAAAAAAAGCGACAAAAAGCAATCATCTCTGTAAATGGGAAGTCTCTTTAGCATCACACACCAAAATAAATATTAAACTTAGCTGCTAATTCTTTAAAGTAATCTTAAAAAATAATAATAATAAAATATCTTTACTTAATCTAAGGGCATTATTTGGTTAATCAAAAAACACTGTGTAAGGTTTGAAGGTCAATCTGAGTTAAGTCTACAGCCAACCTAAGGGGGATCTAAAATTAGTAAGAAAATCTTCATGTAGGGAAATGCTGCTGTGCTCACATACCAGCAGGAATTACGTATAGTTTAACAAGCTTCAAAACCATGTGATTGTGTGTGTTTAGAGGTTCACCTGGTGAAATGAGCAGTAATCCAGTTACTGAACCCAGTCAGTGACCAGAGCTCATAGCTCTCACGTGCCAAATTACATTCCATGATGGCAGCATGTTTCATGGTGTTCAGAAACCATCTGAAACATTCACATCTTCCACAATTGTAAAATAGCAGATAACCTTGGTTTTGGTTACATACACAATAGTACTATTAGCATTTAGTCTAGAATATAATCATATATTAATTCTATGCGAGAATAACGTGTCGAAACATTTCTCACTAAGATAAAGATGGGAAAGCTCTTAATGATGTCAAAGCTTTCTCAAATGATTTCACTGAAAGTCAACAGACCTCATATGTTGTTTTTTATTTGGCAGTTTTTAAGGGTCACATTCATTTTTGGCTTACAACTTACAATGATCTAACAGCATTCCTGTTTTAAGACTATCATGCCACAAGCCTGCAGTTTCCCTCGCCCTACAAAGGGCAGCGTGGTGGCTCAATGGTTAGCACTGTGGCCTCACAGCAAGACGGTTCTAAGTTCCAAACCTTTCTGTGTGTATGTTCTCCCCATGTTTGCATGGATTTCCTCCGGGTCGTCCACCATTAAAAAACATGTACTAGGTTTTCCAGTCAGTGCCCTTGATCAAGGCATTGGCTCAGATCTGGATCCCTGAGCCCTGTAAAAGGCAGCCCACTGCTCCCTTGAGGGATGGGTTAAATGCAGATAATGAATTCCACTACATGTATGTGACAATAAATAATGGCCTTTACTTTCAAAAGTTATCTCTCAACTGCTTAATTAATTAAAAATTAATTAATTAATTAATTAATAACTGGATTTAAGAAACCACACATTTCTGGACCACACTGAGTTGGTTCAGTTGAACCAGTCGCTGATCGATGCCGCAGCATGCTTTGGCTGTCAGTCACAGTCTGTCAATTCACACAGGAGTCTGCCTGTTTGCCATTTATCTTAACTGACTGTTGACGGACAAGTCAGTTTTTTTTTTATTAGCCTTTATTTTACCAGGAAACAATCCAGTTGAAATTCAGAATCTCTTATTCAAGGGAGGCCTGGCCAAGACAGCAGTATAAAAGTTCCATAATAAAATATACAGTGAAAAAGAAACAACATAAACCAGAAAAAGACAGTTGGCAATTTAACATAATCTCAACATAATCACCAGCAGCGCTCAGTAACAGCACATGTGCATTTAGTGCTTTAAATAGTCCTTTATCCTACTTTTAAACTGTGTCATTGTTGGTAGGTAGTCTAATTTAAGATGATTCTGTAATTTATACCAGGATGAGGGTGCAAAAACTTTAAGGCACTTTCACAAAAAGAGTTTGTTTTGGTTTTTTGTTTTTTTTTGGGGGGGGGGGGCAAATAAGTTATCAATCACACTACAAGGCTTTATATATGCATTACCACCACAAGCAGTCAGCCTTGGTTATTTGATGACAGTCCAATTTAGTCCATTTGGATCTATTGGATCAGGGCAACCACCATGAGTGATATTTCAATTTAAACACAATGACAACAGGTGCATTTAAATTGCATGAAAAGATGGGATATGATGATATGATGCTATTTATATGTAGGCCTAGTCATCTTATCTGTTTGCACACAAGCCAGCTCGTTTTCACATCAAAAGGGTCAAGAAGGCAACTATAAAATCTCCGTGAAATGAACGCATCACGATGCACATGACGTCATATAGCGGTGCGTTCATTTCACAGGGTTTTGGCAGATGGGATTTTATTTCCATGAGAGTTTATTTTTTAAACGTTGGTTCAGATTACAGTTAGAAAAAGGGAACTGCCTGGGGAAAGGCAATATTTGTTTATTTGCAAAACTAAATGTTCCTCTGTCGTAAACGAGTACTGGCTAGATGAGCTGTAACGTTCCAGTGACGTTAGTGCAGTTAACATTTCAGCACCAGCAAGGAGTTGTTTGACAGCTAGCATGCGATCATGCATCCTAGCCACAAAGCTAACTGTTAGTGAAGCTACGGTGCGAAACCATCATTTAAAAATATCTGATGCTACATGTGGAAAATGTTAAAGCATATAACTAATATTCATTTCAGCATCATCACACTATAGTGTAAGACATGTTAGTAACACCCGTTTAGAGGTGAAACAACTATGTACTTTTGCTATTAAGGTGTTTGTTGGTGCATGCCAATAATAAGTACTTGGTTTATCATACCAGTCAAGCAACGACAATATTTAACTTAAAGACATGTGTTAGTATGTTTGAGTTATACTTAAAGGGGGAGCAGCGCGAGCCAGAACTGTTAACGGTAGACCACAGGAACTGAGCGAAGTTCTCCATTTCCTAAAATCAAAGTATCTTAGTAGCCTACACACCACACTGCCCAAAGGTGGTAAAATCCCCTGTGAAAATGAAGCAAGTCTCTTTTTTGACCTTTGCTAGCTAACTAGCTCTAACCAGAGCAAAGGGCTGGACATTTCCCAGCATCGGGTGCCGCTGTCAGGAAGTACCGAGGACGAGACCAGGGGAAGGCCTTGTATCGTTAGACTGAATGAACGAATAGGGAAACCCGCACATTTCTTACCGTTTGATATTAGTTTGGCTGAAAGCTGTCGTACTAACTCCGGTATCTTGTCCCATTGACTCTCTGAACGGCACCGCTCTATCTCAGTCTCCAGTCGTGAGCCAGACTTCCTCGCTGTCATTTTTGTTAGTGAGCTCCAGTGGACCAAAACACCACAAGAGGATCCCTCTCGGCTGGCTGGCTCCCTGCTACAATTGTCAAGCTACCGTGGGTGAGTGAAACACTGCTTCCGCTCACTACTTTCAAAATAAAACTTTCACTGGTTGAGATGACCGTTACATCCCAGTAAGAAAACAATGGAAAAAGATTGTATGATTTCTCGCCTCTTGATTTTTAGGCTTGCCAGCAGAGCATTTTCATTCCTTCAATGCCTGCTGTTAAAAAAGATAAATGATTCAAACTAAAGGTTTGGAGAAAAAATAGAATTTCAAATATTCATTATGTAGGCTGACTTGCCAACAGTCATCAAATTACTAGTTATTTTCAAAAGACTCAAGATATCCAAAAGGCCTTCAATAAAATTGCCATTTTTTTATGAATCATATTTTACCACAGAGCATCTGTCTAATGTATACTACAGTAAAGAATATGTGTAACCAGCATTAAATAATTCAGATGCTTTAAATGTAAATGTAAATGTGCTGTATTTATATAGCGCTTTTCTAGTCTTAACGACTACTCAAAGCGCTTTCACATCTACAGGAAACATTCACCATTCACACACATTCATCCACTGTGGCCGAGGCTGCCGTACAAGGTGCCACCTGCTCATCAGATACACACTCACTCACACACATTCACACTCCGATGCGCAGCACCGGGGACAACTCGGGGTTCAGTGTCTTGCCCAAGGACACTTCGACGTGGGACTGCAGGGCAAGGGATCAAACCACCAACCTTCCGATTGGCAGGCAACCGCTCTACCACTGAGCCACAGCCGCCCACTACTTATGTACAATAAGCAATAACAAGTAAAAATAATTGATTACAGGTAAATGTCCTGCATTCAGAATTGTACTTAAGTAACTAAATGTACTTAAAAAGTACTCAAAGAGAAGGCACAATGGTATCTGTCAGTGTAATTCACAATGCATCCAATTTTTAATTCTCAAACATTTCTAAAGTCTTATTTTTCAAAGAAACTAGAAACCACATCAGAAAAATAATTGCAGAGCAAATAGTACAAGATTTTTCTCTTAAAAGTAATGGAGGAAGTTACATGAAAAAAAATACTTAATGAAAGTACAATATTGTGCACTGTGAATAATTGTTTTTGACAGTTTTTTTTTATAAAATAACAAATCTATATATATCTATATTTTTATATATGTTTTTTTCTACATTTGTCTCACTTCCACCTAATGTCGGACTTATTACATTATTTATTTATTTGTTTTAATTTTTCTCTACAGATGCACACTGATTGTGCTTACGTGTATGTGTAAATACTGATCAACAATAGGTTTAATGTTTATTTCTTGTTTCTTGGTTTATTGACCATACAATTATTAAACAACATTTCCTTTAAGGAGCGTATGTAAACTTTCTTTCTCTATTGAAAAGTAGGAAAGGAATTTATGTTGTGCAGAACAGTTTACCACCAAATACAAGAATGTACAGTAGGGCTGAATTTTGCTGTCAAACAAACCGTTTTTTGCTCAAAAGCTTTTATTCTGAAGAAATCAGAAAGGAAGTGGTGCTAGCAGTAACCAGACAACCAGATCCCGGTGAGGTGGAAGAAGTGACTGTGATGGCAGATTTGTCGTTATATTTAACCAATGTAAACGTTTCAGTGGGTCAAACTATGGAAAATGATAAGGTTAGTCCGTGCGATACTACTTTCGCCACTTTTCGTGTTTGTGAATGATAAAATCAGACTTTTAAAAATTACTTCCTTAGCTGAGAAGCTAACGTTAACAACTAACAAACACAAAGTAACGTTAGCTAAAGTAAGCTAACGCTAGCTAGGTAGCCTTAACGATAACTTACGAACCAGTGCTTTTCATTGGTAACGTTGACTGGTTTCTATCATAAAATTTGGGACGATTTACTTTACTTAATCCACTGTGTAGTTAGCTACATTACATAATGAGGTAAAACGTATTACTACATATAACGCTTTTGTTAGGTATGTATTTGTTGTTTATGACTTCATTCTGCCAAAACATGCCCTGTGAGTGTGAGAGTGCACATTAAACTCAATGAGAATATCCTTTCAGCGCGCTTGTGCCTTGCTTATTGACACTTCGCTATTCATTTACAAATCAAAGAAAAGCTAATATTAATCTACTGTATATTACTACTAACAATGGCGTGGCATCACATGTTTTTAATGTTTTGACAGAGGACAGGAGGGGCGACAGACTTTGAGACGGTGGAAATTGGCGACTCTGCGGGGAGGCAAGGGAGGGTGAAGGTTCCCCGCAGGACCATCTTCTTTGCCAGTGGAGAGACCATGGAGGAGTACAGCACCGATGAAGAGGAGGAACTGGAGGAGCCTGTCAAGAGAGATGTCATCCCTGTAGATCCGGTAGGCTGAGATAAAAACGTCTTAGAGTCACTTGACTGAAACCATCAGGCTTTTACATAGACTAAAGCAACCTCAGTTGTAAGGCATATATCCTGTGGCTGGTGTTTGCATTAGAGCAACCCTTCGCTAAAGCATCCATCCAAATCCATTCCAGTCGTCAATAAATGTCAAAACAAGACGCAATGAAGGGCGATGTTTCTTATTACTAACTGCACAGCTGCTTTATGTAGACAAGTATAATTATGCTTTTAAATTATGCTTGGATGTAATCTTCAATTGTCAATTTCTTTCTTTTGTGTTTGACCAGAAGATGTGTGGTCTAATTGTCATGTTTTCTTCATATGTGTTTTAGTCCAAACTGACCTGGGGTCCATATTTCTGGTTCCACATGTGGAGAATGGGAACCTCCACTATCTCAGGTAAAATCATCTACTGTCTCAGTTGGCATTTACGCTGGCAAGGACCAATCACATCCTACTAGGTTCTGAAATATCACAAGTTTTCAGAGGTGTTTTCCTAGACAGAGGAAGTCAGGAAATGTTATAAATGCTCTGCAGAAATACTGGAATATTAGCAAACTGTGCAAATGACATGCTTTACAGGAATGTATCAGAAGGTATTTTACAGCTCGTGTCATACTTTTGTATTTGGTTGTTTTTGGTCCCTTTCATATAACGCCCCATGTGATAATAACAAAAAAAGATGTGCCAAGAGTTGGAAGATCTGTTTATTTTGTGTGTGTGTTTGTTTGTTTCCTGTAGTGTGTGACTACATGGGAGAGAGACTGGCCTCTCTGTTCGGCATCACTACTCCTAAATACCAGTATGCTATCGATGAATACTACCGTATAAAAAAAGAGGTAAGACATAGGCACATCCTTGAGTTTCATTGTCAACTTCATATGTAAATATAAATAAAGTCACACCTAAAGCTGTTAACTGTACACAGGCACACAAGAACACAAACATCAACTGTCAAAAAATTATTGGTAGAATTAAATGCAACACACACTGGTGTTCTCCTGCAGGAGGAGGAGGAAGAGGAGGAGAACCATCTGGCTGAGACGGCGGAGCGAAGGTTTGCGGAGCAAAGGAGAGGTGAGCAGGAGGATGCTCGGGGTGATCCTCATCCTGCTACTGTGGAGCAGCCAGAAGCGTCTGGAGCCTCCTTTGTAAACATTAGCTTTGAGCTCGAACCGGAACCTCCTCTCCACACTGCAGACACCAACAGAGTCCCTTCTTCCCTCCCTTCATGAAAACTGACACTCGCAGACAAACCGCTAAGAGTCACACATTTTGATGTGTTGGCAAAACCTTAAATTAACTAAGATGTGTAGATTAACTGTGCTCTTATTTTTCTATGTTTTTATTTTATAAAAAGACATCTTAGTACACAGTGCAGGGACAAATCAAAAGGGCTGTGGAAGTGTCTGTGCTTGCCTTATCTGTGAATGTAAATTTGTGAATAGTTTAAAATAATATGCAAGACTGAGAAACTATTTGTTGACCAGAATGGGACTGGGCTAAACTCCCTTTTGAATTGAAATCAATTGAAAGTAAAATAAATGCTGGGTGTTAATCTTATTGAGACATAGGCAATTTCGATGTCAACACAATATCCAAATACAGTACAGTATGGCAACTGACTCCATCCTCAAAGCTACTATACCTTCCTATTTGCTGAAACTGTCACTACATCCTGACAGTAGGACATGAGACAGAATAACTGAAAAAGAAATCATGTTAGTCTGCTTCCTTCTAGTGTTCAAAATGGCATTTGCAAGTTTCCTACGGCGCCAGTCTCAACACTGTCAACGGCCTGCTCGTGAACTGCGGTCAAACTGTAAAACTAGGCAGCGCTGTTCTTATGTTATAGCTGAACAGTACACTTAAACATATATTGTGAAAACATTTGAGGCAATAAATAGGAAATGTATCTTGATCCATATTTGATCAGAGTTGCTTAGTTTTCCAGTTTGCCCGCAGTTCACGAGAAGTCATTGGCACTGCGTTAGAGACTCCTCAGCTGTGATTGGTTGTTTTTCTTATGTCATTAGGAACACCAGGAGGAGGCAGAGGAGCGTGATTCTTTTTTAACAGATGATCTGAACTATGTACTACTGTCAGGATGTAATGACAAAGCAAAAATGACAAGCTATTTTTTATGAAAGTTACCAACTGTAGCTTTAAGCAGCACATATTTGCTGATTTCTGTGAACCTTCTGTTAAGCATTGTATCTAAGTCGTAGGAAATGGCACAAGTGAAACCGTTCAGTAGTTCTGCCTGTAATTATCTGTGCTTGATTTTGGTACAGTACTTGGGTCTGTAGTGTATCACAGTCTTCTCTATTGTAAGTGAATGAGCTCATAGTTATCAGTTGTAATCGATCAGCCGTGGTACTGGATGTCATTGTGCATAGCGTATTGATAGACTTGAAAAATCTCCTGAGCACTATAGTGTCTTTAAGATAAAGTTTGCTATGTCACAGCACCACTCGGATGCTATCGTGCAGGTTGATTATTGTGAATTAGATTTACAGCGGGGCAAGAAGAAGAAGCAGCTGTTGGTTGTTCAAATTGAATACAGACCTCAAAGAAATGATCTGCTTTCTTTCGGTTGACTAATAGAAACAACTTGTAGTGTGAATTGTTTTCTGAAGGAAATGCCCAAAGTGCAAATTGTTAGCCAATTTAGATTAAATACTAATTTAAATCTTTGAAAATCTGCTAGTTCTCAAATGTATTGGTGACTAAAGGCATGAAAAGTTCACACGTACCATGTTACTATCTTCATGTGTGTGTTGAGGGTTCTTTCTCCAAGTGTCCTTGTGGAAGCGTTTCATATGAGAGTTTAGCTGCGCAGCAGGCGTTAGGCAGAGAAATGACGCACATCTCTTTGGAAAATGATCTCGTTCAAGAAGACATTTTCAAATGGGCTTTAAAGATGTAATGAAAGTGAAATCCCAATAAATTAGACCACAGGTATGTTAATAACACGTGGTGGTCTTTTACTAGTCAATAAAGGATATTTAGGCTTTTTTATTTGTAAAGGGCAAATATATGCAAATGTTATTTTAACAAACCTTTAACTAATATGTATACATATTTATATTTTCTTGTGTTAATAAAACCTTTACACATTCAAAAGGTTGACTTTTGTTTTTTCATTATGCATAATATGACTTCTTTCACAGTTAACCCATTGTGTTATAAAGACATTAACCACCTGTTTTACTTCTTAGAAAGTTTCATTAAAGGGGTTGTACTCGACATTCAGAACATTATTGATATAGCAGGAAACAAATATTTGCTACGTAAACATATAGTGGAGTAATGGTGTCGAATCTTACTATGGCCACACCAAGACCCGCCCTTCAACATCAGCTCGATTGGTTGGCGTTAGGCATTGAGAGTGGTTAAGGTTAGGATAGCCGATTGGACAGGGTATAGGACCTGTACATGTAAGCATGGACGCCCGGCCAACAGTAGTGTGTGAATGCTATTAAAGGGTGGGTATTGGCGTGGCCATAGTAGAATTTGTAAATTTGCGTCCTCCTGAGCAGAGAAGTCACACTCTGTGTATTGTGAATAACGCCTATTTCTACTGAGCAGGACATGTTTTACTGGTTGTACAGTATAAAATAAAGAGAACAGGACACAACTTTTCTTTCGCTTCACTGATTTGTCTCGTTTAGTTCTCTCTATCAATTTCTTCACACTGTCACTGTTGAAACATGCACACACGTGGTACGATACATAGGGTTTGTCACGTAGTGGCCCTGTGAGCTGACGTGCACTAACGTGCAAGTGGCACAGTAACTGGCCAAAGGAGCAGGATCATTAAAGCGTTTCAAGCAAGCTCTAAATCTAAGCAACACAGTCAACAGACAGGATGCAGCATTCCACAAAATAAACAAAATGTTGCATACTTATCGCGACACTATTGATATATCGATAACATTATTGAGTCAATATATCATGCACCCCTAAATCCCAGCCCCCTTTTTTTTGCAGTATTTTTAGTACAGCCCCTTTAATGGTAGCTTTATCATGTACGGCATTAAAACAAAATAAGACATGGCAGTAAAAACACGCTGTGAACAAAGCGTTGGTATATCATCACCCTTAAAGTTGATATGGCAAACTTGTTAGAAAAGGGTTGGACGTACGTAAATGGGCTTTTTTTTGTCACGCATGTTCAATTTGAACGGGTGTTAATAATGAGATACTTCCTTTATACAAAGAAAAGGGAAATATTTATTTCACAAAGGGGTCAATGACAAAAACGTGGTCTTTACAGGAGAATAACAGGCAGGAACACAAAGCATTTTGTATAGGCTTTTCTCTATTCTTTTCTATTCATTTCCTCAAGATTTTCACAATGTAGACATTGTTGAGTGCTTTCAGGTTGGGAGTGAAACTGTGACCTATTGGTAACAAGAGTGTTCTACAATTCAACCCCAAATCATCTTCAGGTGTCGTCGAGATCGGCTGTGTTGCTTCCGTCATTGTCGTTGGCCACCAGCACTTCTCTGTTCTCATAGGTCCAGAAGCCGTTGAGGTCAATCAGGATGCTGGTGACGGTATCCCCCTGGCAACTGTTCACCAAGTCTTGGAGCGTGATCTTATAGGGGTCTTTGGGCTTCACCATGTCAAAGATCTCATCCTGAGGAGAGGCAGTGATCAAAATGTTCATCTTTTCTTTTTTACCCCAAAACTAAGACTGTCTCTTTTTGGCATAACAGAGAGTCAACAATCAGTACAACTTGGTTGACCTTTGACAACTAAAATAAATGTAAGTCATCCTCATTAGCCATGTCAATAAGACATTGGAAGACTATGATTGAAAGTATTATTGGCATTATTAGAGAAAGGTGGTGCAAAAAGATTGTCGTGTAAAAGAAACTTGGCTGAACTGTGTGTGTGTGTGTGTGTGTGTGTGTGTGTGTGTGTGTGTGTGTAAACAATATACCTTGACATCCTGGAAGGTAACAGGCTCCTGGCCGTGGAGTTTCATCTGCTCCTGAATGGCCTAAAGAACAAAGCGCACAGCAGTATCATGAAACACGGACACAACACATTGTGTGTGTGTGTGTGTGTGTGTGTGTGTGTGTGTGTGTGTGTGAGTGAGTAAGTGATCTTGTATTTCCGATCGTCATAGAAAAGAATACAAGCTAGGTCCTAGACTTAACGAGGGGGTTAGTCAGGAGCTAGAAGGAGAATTTACCCTGAAGAAATAGTTGAGGGAGAAGACGTTGAGGTATCCTTGATTCTCCATGTCCAAAAGTTTGAAAATATACTGTAACGCTGCTGGCTCCTTCCTGTTTTCCAACGCCAATACAAAGTCCAGATAGGTCTTATAGTCCTAAGACAGAAGAAGAGGAACACAATAATTCTTACTGTAAATATCCTGTTTAGAACCAGCACACAGAAATCTGCAAAACGAAAACCTAACATTATGCACAGAAAGAGATTAAAAAATAAACTTTTGTTTCACAACAGAACAGAGGAACATCAAAATATATTGACGTTCTGATAAATTAAATGTATAAAAATACAAACTTGTGATATAAAATTTGAACTCCTTTGAAGAAAAACAACAACAAAAATTAAATGAGTTGCCATTAGGGACGTGATACAAGTTTATTTTATTTTTTAAATATTCATTTATCGGCCATTATAAAAGCCGACATACCAATGGTTTAGAAAAATATTGGTCGATAATATCGGCCCGCCAATAATATCGGTCTGGCTCTAATTTGATAGTACCATTTCTCCATCGTAGGTGAGACACTCCTGAAACACTCTGTCCAAGAAGACTGAGGTGAGCGTAGCTGTGCCGTAGCGTGAAAGCTCCTCTTTGCTCAACATGCCGTTGTGGTCCTTGTCCAGGTTGAGGTACTGGCCTGTAGCGACAAAAAAATGATTTGTAAATCCTCCAGTAATAACAGAACCACAAACTCAGCCACAGACAGGCTGCAGTCTGTGATCTTTACTGAGCTGGTTTCTTACATAGGAACTTTATTTCTGTTGATCCTGAATCCCAGATTCACACTTCGCCCACCAAAGTATTTTAATTTAGCTGGCAGATATACAATACTACATCATTCCAGAGGAACATTTAACATCATGAACACTTGATGTGAGATTGGAAAGTTGATATTCACACACAGACGTTTTCTCACCATAGACTCTGAGAGCCGAGGGGGCTGAAAACCAGTTGGACTCCTGGCTCTCTTTAGAAAGCTCCTCGTCTCTTAACTAAGGGCACGGAGGAAGAGGAATAAGATTGTAAGAGAGCATAACAAGAAATGACATCAGCTGGTCTTTACTTGCGGGGGTATCGCTTAATAATGAATTTGCCTTGTAATGTCGGACCATTTCATAATAATACAGAAGAACTGCATTAATTCATACAACACAGCTACAAAATGACACATCTTTCGGGGAATGTATTACCATTACAGTCAATTTCTATATTTGTCCCTATAAAAAAAACATTGTTTGCTGGTAGAGTAAAAAAACCTACTTGTGACGTATAACATTTTATTACATATACTTACCCAATCGATTGCAAAGTATGAATTAATACAGCAGGGGTTGTGGGGAAAAAAAAAACAATGGACTTATAAAAGGTTAAGAAATGTAAGTGGTACAAAAATTCTACCTCCAACAAGTCGTCCAGAAAACTGCAGGCCAATATATCCTGGATTTTAATCTTTCCTGAAGAAGAAAAAAAAGCAGAAACCCAACACCCTCAGTAAAGTAAAAGCTGTTGACTTTTGTTGTGGAAGTTCTCTGTAGAGCAGCAAGTTTTCTATTGGTCATTTATCTTTAGCTGTTAAAGACAACCGCATAATATGATAATAATACATGAATATTATAGAAGGGTATATGAAATCATGCTTAAATGTAATTTTTTCCCATTATACTTTGTAAACTCTGTCTCCGTAAACCCAAAGTGTTCTCTTTATAAACACATTATAGCCACAGATATTACTCCTCTCATAGACATGTTTCTTCACCTATTACCTCTGTCCGTATTGACCGTTTCAAATAGTTAATACTACCCTTTGACATCTATTATTTAACATTTTACGGTAGAGACACATTTTCACCATGTGTGAGGCTCAGGCTCACCTGTTCGGAGGGGGTCGAGAAAAAAAAAGAACTTGCGAACAGCGGTGCAGACGTAGAAAGAGTAGAAGGACTTCTCCAGTCCATCCAATTGAGGCAGAGTGGGGATCAGCTCCAGGATGTAGTTCTCAAGATCCTAGACAGAATTTTTTTTTTTATTATTACAGTACTAATGCAAACCACTATTCTCCTTTTTGCTGCACATTTCTTTGAAGAAAAAAAAAAAGTAACATTTTCAAATGTATGGTCAGTGATGGAAATACTTACCGACTCTCTGAGGTGACCCTGTCCTGCTACATCATACAGACTCAGACCTATCCTGGTCTGATGCAGCCATACTAGATGCACAGAGGGAATAGAAATGAGCAACATTCAGCGACAAGGTTGTTTTTTTTACCCGTTCACATAAATGCAGTTGAGTAAACTAACCAAACCAAATATCGAGGGAAAGATTTTAATGTGTTAAAATGTGTTTAATGTTCTATCTTCTCAAGATATATTTTACTTGTTTATCTGTTTAGATTTTTGCTCAGTGCTGAACATATACAAAAGACAAGAAAATGAAGGGCCAGACCTTTTCTCATTACGTAGTTAAAGAACTGCATGATGGAGATCCTGCCGTAAGGGTCGCTGTGGAGCAGCTTGGAGTACACTCTGGCTGTGAAGAATTTTCTGACAGAAAGAGAGAAGAGAAGAGAAGAGACATTGTTACTTATTATTACCTTATTCTTTTTTTATCGGAAAGCCAGGTTATCCCCCTTTTACATCTATTCAATTTCAATTCAATTTTATTTATAGTATCAATTCATAACAAGAGTTATCTCGAGACACTTAACAGATAGAGTAGGTCTAGACCACACTCCAAAATTGACAAGGACCCAACAGTTGTAGTAGTTTCCTCCAGAGCAAGCAACAGTGTGACAGTGGCAAGGAAAAACTTCTGCTATTAACATAGTTTTTATAGCATAAAAAACACATAAAACAAGATTGGTCAGGGGGTTTTACTGAAACTGGGCTGTTGCCAGTAAACTAAACTATTTTTGTGTTACTTACGTGCACTTGGGCCCGGCCTTTTCTCCCACCTGTAAGTAGGCTTCATAGCTAATCATGGCCTCCTCCCCACTCACTGGAGGCACTTGGTGCTTATCAAGCAGAAACCACAGATTCTACAGAAAGGCAAGTAAAAAAGACAAAAACGTAGATGTACACACACTAAGTATCCTACAGTGGTGTTAGCATGCCTAAGTCATTATGTTGTGACTGACTAAGTGTGTGTGTTTTACCTGTAGTTCCTCATTATCCAGCAGTTCTCTGCTCTTCCTCTGGAGGAAGACAGCTCTGGATTCCTCTCTCAGTTTCTGAAGTAATACTTCATCCTCTGCTGGTAGCTGCAGAACAACATCATCATCATCATCATCATTACCACCACCCTATTTTCATTTCTGCACATCTCCTTCATTAAACAGCAAGCCTGTAAGGTGGCACCTTGTGCTTAGCTGGCAACTACACATCAGTAATAACATGATCGACATCATAATCTTCATCAGCACTACCCCCATCAATATTACTCTCGTATCCCATTGTAATGTAAGAGCAGTATCGCCACTGTTAAAATCCTCACTCTGTCAAACAGCTGAGTTGTTGAACAGGCCATTATTAGAAACACACCATGCAGGAAAACTGTAAATATATAATAATCATATATGAATAATATAATGTAGGGTGGCCTGCCATACAGTAACTTGTCCAAACTAATCTTGTAGGGATATTATTCGGGGGCACAAATGAAATTGTTTTCTTCAAATAGAAAAAGGACATTTGTTTGGCAGATAGTGTCATTTAGTGATGACTCAGAGTTTAGTTATTTGTCTTGTACCATAACACAATCAAAATGACATGACTGACAACACTTTTCATCGGGTTTACATATGTTGTGTATTTCAATAATACCCTGTAGTAAAATCGTGGGATGTTCTTGTAGGACTTGTCTTTGTCGCCTCCCCCCTTCCACTCTGTGTAATATTTGGTGAACAGCTCAGTTTCTTCTGCTTTCTTTTCCTCGTCGCTTTTCTCATCTGTACAGCAACAGGGACACGGATCAGTAGAATATTATAATAATATGTTGACTTTGCTATCAATCCAAAGTAGCGAACGTTAGCCAGCATAAAACGCTAGTTTACGTTTTGTCTCACCTTTTTTGGTGTTTGCTAACCTCCTTTTCAAAATATCCGACCATTGAGGCTGTTGTTCTTTAGCCATACCTGCTGCGAAGTGAATCTTATCTTTCGTCAGTTTAACATTTCTATGCTAAAAGTCAAAAACAGTGTAAAGCAGACTTGTGTACAAAAGTAGCCAAGCTACCCGAAATATGGGACATCGTCAAGTTGCTGTATAGACAAAAACGTGGCTTCCGGTTTGAATGACAGACTTCAAAGTAAAAGCGTAATTTAAATACACTGGCAATGCGAGACTGGGGAAAACGCCAACCCAACAAAAAACGAACAATTAAGCAGCGAAGCACATGTATTAGGTAATAACAGTTTTTATCAATTGAAATAAACACATTCATTGCAAAGTCGTCACGGCAATAATGAATTATGGTCTCATAGTAAAACCAACTTTCCTGAGAGAGGAGGCACAAGAAGAAGGAACTTGATGTGGATTCAAATTTTTCCAAACTATTCTTCAAATATGTTTTATTTGTTGCGTTTCAAGCATAGATTATATTAAAATAATCTTTATACACAATTTACAGGTTTTAATAGATAAAAAGAAAAACATATGGCTTATTCCGGTCGTTCTCTGGTTGTCTTTACAAACTTGATGCAGTTTACCCGGAGCTGTCGTGTGTTGATGACGTCAAGGTGTGCGACTCGAGTCATGCCCATGTCTACAGTTGTGTTTGTCCATGAAGTTATGGAGGAAAAAAGAAACTAGGTATTTCATTTGGATATCGAGGGAAAGTGTGAGTCTCCTTTAAATAGTTATATTCATACCTAGAGCAAACGAGAGAGTGATAGTCATCTTTAAGTAACTAAAGGCTTTTGGAAAACAGCAAGGTTAGCAGGCTAGGCTCGTCTCCAGGTTATTGATCCGTGGAACTAACAGCATGTGATAATCTGCGGTCAGTTGATTTGGGAAATACGTGTTTCTACAGTTTGTGTATGTCTTTCAAATTAAGGATTATAGCTGGTTTATAACTAAAGTGAATGTAAAGCTTAGTAATTTATAATCCACATTAAGTTCTCACAAACCCAGAGGCCAACATGGGCTCCACCTTTATATTAAAAGTCAGAATATGCCTAAACCCGTTAAAGGCTTTCTTTTACCGGGGAAGTTTAGCTTCCTTCACACTCAATCCTTCTCTGTGCAAGTCACCACAGCTGCCTCTCTCAGCACGCTTTCTGTGCACCAGAGACACTAAGTCCAACCCAGGTGGCAGGCAGACAGACAAAAGCAACAGTGGACGGACTGATGGACAGAGTGGAGTTAATAATGGCACCATCAGATGTAGGGATGAAGAATTATGGGATGGTGCTGTAAAGGGAAAAGATAAGAGCTCCACTCTTTGGCAGAGGCCTTCCTTCCCCAAATCAGTGTTTGCCGCTGGGACGGCGAAGAGGACCGCAGAGATGCTGAGGAGGAAGCAGCATGTAGGGGAGCCTGAAGGGAGGACAACCAGAGGAGCAGGTGGGACTGACTGGAACTGTGTCACTTAGTAGCAGTGTGTCTTTTGACATGTAGCAAAGCCATGTTTCTCTTTTATAGTCAGACTTTTTTTGTGCAAAATGCATTACAGGAAACAAATAGTGTACAGGAACCAGCCAGTTCAAATACTTACACATGATTCTATATTTTGTTCTTGTTGCTAAATAGGCACTCAGATGAATTCTAAGTATTTTAAATGATGTTTTCCTTCTGCCTTATAAAGTCTAAATGAATCTATGAAAGTGTTTGGTAAAAAATAGTTTCAGTTTCCTTCACCGAAGCATAACCGTTTCACAGCCAAGGTGCATCCTCCCGACCGGCCGCTCGCTGCTGCAGAGTGGAGGAAGCTGAAGGAATCTCTGGGAAATCCGCAACGCTTTGACATCCAGATGATGTGTGCGCTCTTCACCTCCGGGGCAGATCTGGATATCGCCAAGTAAAAGCAAATGAGTGTTTATGTGTCTGGGTTTCTGTTGAAGTCCATTTGTCCTTACAGTAAATAGGAGGTTTTTTTTACATTACGTCTGTTCCTTTCTATGCATCTTGTTTTTGTCCAAGTGGAGAAGAAAACCAGTGCTACCTTATTTTTAGCATGTTGGATTAAATGTCAAGAACTATCATTTGAATGTCATTGCAAAATACCATAAGCAAGACAGGTGTGCCATAATGCTCAATGATTTATTATGAATCAGAAAGGAATTATCGCCAAGTAAGTAACACTCACAAGAAATTTGCCTTAGCGCATGGTGCATAGACAGTCCTCAGTCCGTACCGCAGTGACCCATGTTCAGTTCCAACCCGCGGCCATTTGCTGCATGTCGTTCCTCCTCTCTCTCCCCCCTCTTTCCTGTCTACAGCTGTCCTATCAATTAAAGGCAAAAAATAATACAGAAGAATAAGTATGTTGTTAATTGTGTGTATGTTACAAAGATCTACTGCATCATTCTACCACAGGTCCCTACTGACTTTTGTAGCAATGGAAACAGGAACCCTGTCTTATGAGCTGTTACTACGGTACCTGACGCTGTGTGTGAGCAGCGGCCACGACTCCGAGGTGTTCGATGTCTATGACATTATGCGTGGAAGTTTCCCTTCGCTGGACACAGGAGCATCCAGCCTCTTTATCAAGTCCTTCTGCCGGACGGCAAGGTGGAGGGAGGCTCTCAGCATCCTGCACGAGGTTAAGAAGGTGAACAGGGTTTTGATTGTTGTTACTTAAAAATAACTTTAAATTTATATTGGGGGGGGGGGGGGGGGGGGGTCTCTAGCTCACTCAGTAAGAGTGTTTGCCCCATGTTGGCAGAGTCCTGCAACGGCGCTGGTTTGAATCCAACCTCCTGCGTTTCATCGCCCATCTCTCTCCCCCTTTCATGTCTAACCACTGTAACTTGTGATAAAAGGAAAAAAATCCCAAAAATAGAATCTTAAAAAAAACAACAACAAAAAAAAACTCATTGGAGTTAGAGGACAGGACCTACTCTATCTTTACCTGATTTTACTGCTATCCTAACAGGTCTTTACCCCATCACCCCGCAACTATGGCGACATCATCACAGCAGCGATGTTAAATGGTGACACGACCACTGCCTGGACTCTTTATGAGGAATTAATTGAAAAGGGACTGAGCCCGCATCCGGAGACCTGGGACGCTCTGTTTAAGGGAGTGGGGAAGACAAATGAGACGGACGCAGAGAGCATGTCTCAGTCTGAGCACCAGGAGAGGCTGCTGGGGATTCTGCTCTACATGAGGAACAACCAGATCTACCCCCAACACAGCCTTGCCAGCAGCATTAAGACCTGGTTTGAGAGGTACGGGAGAGTGATAAAGACACTGAGGGTTTGGTGGCAAAAGGAGGCTGGATGCATATAATACAATTTTCTAAATTAAGCAGCATCCGGTCTTTAAACTGTGGCTTTAAATATGATGATATTGTATTATATAAAAACATAACAGATTGACTGAGAAGCATTTGATCAGTAAGGAGTTCAAAAGTGCTGCTTTAAAATATGCCTTATGAATACATTTTAGGTGATTTTACCTTTTCTCTCCTCCCTTTTATACAGATTTAAAAAGCAAGATAAAATTAAAATTGTTAATGGGAACTTAACATGATCTCATGTATTATTATCCACCTTAACCCATAACTCATCACTCTCATTCCTCTATTCTCCTTCTCTCTCCTCCTCTTCAGTCTCACAGGACAGACATGGACAGGAAGTTGGACCAGCACCACCCCAAAGTAATTGCACCACTTCCTACCTCAAAAGGAATCTTTATAACTTTGGGTAGAATAGTTATTGATGAATGTGTGTGTGTATCTGTGTGTGTGTTTAGGGGTGTGTGTAGGTGTTGTGGGTCTGAGTTAGAGTCCATCCAGCTGACTGTTGAGGAGTACCAACAGCTAAAAGACAGAGTGATGGCTGACATCATTCAGGGACGAGATGTTTTTAACAAGACTACACCGGAGGTACGCACACACGCACACACGCACCTCAGAGTTTCCATGGGTCCGTAAGAACTATTTTAGGCATCCAGTAGCAAGACAACCATAACACAACAAACCCAGATACACACGTATATATCACACATAAAATAAATAAATAAGTCACTCAAAATGTTTGGTTTGAAATAGTGAGTAATTGAAAAATGTGTAAGAAATTGGCCATTTAAACCAAAAATCTGATATCTATTTTGAGGCTCATTTGTCTGCATTAGCTTTTCATCTCCTTCTCTTTAACTTCTGCTAGAGGGCGTCATTGGTACACATGCAGCACTAGGCTGGTAAGGTTAGTTGAACTCTAGCAACCACTTTCACTATCTAGATGAATGAGAGTAAAACAACTTTGGTAATGTGTTGTTTTGGAGGAAGTTAGGTGTAGCGTCAGGCACAGTGAGGCTGCTGTCTCTCCATCTGGTTTAAAGACTACATTTCTCTGGACTGTTATGACTATAATATTTAGTAATTAACCCCAGACACAGAGGACGATACTCCAGATACTTGCTGAGTACCGCTGTTGTCTGCACTTTTCAAGCTTGGTAGCATAACAAAGTCATTATTAGCATCGTAACAGCTTTATAACGTAGTTTATCAACAACGATGTAGATTAGCTACATTATTTAGCTAGAATAGCATTTGATACAGTTTAAAAATGTAGCTAAACAAAATTAACTTTTTGGTTGGCTAAGCAACATTACTATGCTTCCTTAGATGGTAATAGTTTGTATTACATGAATTAAACAAACCACAAATTGTCATTTCAATGTGTATTGTATGGATTAGACAAACAAGACATAGTGTGGTATTTATGCTAGCTGTTACCCCTTTGTTTTTTTAGTCTTTATGCTATTAGCTTCCTATTTGACAGACCGATACGAGAGGGGTGTCAATGTTCTCATCACAACGCATAAGCACATTTCCCAAATGTCACTATGTCATTAAGGTAAACTATTCTGCTGCTTTGTGCATTAGGTTGGCAATGTTTTACATGAAATTGCATGATTTGAGGTGGCAGGGACCCTTGTTCCATCTCTTTATCGGAAACAAACGTGGTGATTATTTATCAATAAGAGTATTAGTCATTTAAGTGTTTCCAAAACGAACAGGACTCACACCCCCTGTGTAACAGCCTCAGCTCAGAGACGATTAGAATCTTGATACTTTCAAAAAGGGCAGCACACACATGCATGCATATTGCACTGTATGTGTGGAGAGAGAGCCAGGACACAAGCTTTTCATCACATTGGAATGTTTTTTTTTAATTTTTTATAATGGCAATAAACCTAAAAACAAGGTTGTTCACTTAAAATAGTTCAAAAAAGAAACTTGGCAGCATTAGCAACATGTAGTTATTAATATGTAAAATTTCATTTATGAACAGAGAGAGAGAGTTTGCATGTTTTCCTTTGTGTTTTTCGGTAGTCAGGGGGAGTTTGTTTGTGCAACAGTTAGTTAAATTGAGGGGATTTCCAGCATGTGGAGCACAATGTGAAACTGGACCACAACTACCTCCCGCATAGGAGACAGGCTAAGAAAGACAGACAGACAGACAGACAGACAGACAGACAGACAGACAGACAGACAGACAGACATGCTCAACTTTAATTCCAAACTTAAGGAAATTCATTTTAAGGGCAAACGTGGCTTCAGACTACAGTGAAGCAACAAATGCAGGAAAGGACAGAAACAGATTTGCATCAATGCAAAATAGGAAGAGGAGCTGTGTTTGTCTGTCTGTGCTGATTACAAGGTTGTCACATCAAGCAGGAAAGCATGATCTAATTCAAATACAAATACAGAGATAGATAGATAGATAGATAGATAGATAGATAGATAGATAGATAGATAGATAGATAGATAGATAGATATAGATGGTGAGACACTGAGCTCAAGTCATCAATTTTGACAGTACGAGTGCCAAGAAATTAAAACCCCCTGTACAATTAAGTTAAAAATAACACAACAGCCATTATTTACCACCTGTGAAACCTATTATGCTTAACTCCCCTCTGACACACAGTTTCAACAAAAATGTACAGTTTCCAGTGGTGATTTATTGCATTGCGTTGTATTAAAGGACATTTCTAATAGTTTTGGTCACCCCTCTTTCTGTATCAAAAATAGAAAGTTTGAAGTTCCCCAAAGGTTGCATTTTTGATTAACTGTTCTGCTTTATTGCATTACATTGTACCTCCGTATAATTGCCTTTTTGTGTTTTTGTGTCTACACTGTTGGAGCTAAATAACCTGCCAGCATTCAATGTGTGCTTCTACCAACAGCGGCTTCATGTGTTGCGCAGTTACAAGCCTCAGATACCAAAACAAGAAAAGAAGTTTTGTCGTTTTTCATCGTTTTATCACACACAATACAGTTTTCTGCCGTTTTTATTGTAACCAATTTCAGTTCACTAAAATGCAGATATTGTACTTCAATACTAAAAATAATAAGTAACTTTGAAATTCTTACATAAAATATTAGCCTCTATATTGATGTCTGGTATTGCTGCTTCTGCTACTATTGTGCTGTAGGGTATGTATACAGAACACTATCTTGTGTGTGTGTGTGTGTGTGTGTGTGTGTGTGTGTGTGTGTGTGTGTGTGTGTGTGTGTGTGTGTGTGTGTGTGTGTGTGTGTTGTGTGTGTGTGTGTGTGTGTGTTCCCTCTCTGTCCTCTGTCTCGCTGTCTCTCTGTCTCTCTGTCTCTCTCTCTTCTCTCTCTCTCTCTCTCTCTCTCTCTCTCTCCTCGCTCTCTCCTCTCCTCCTCCCCACTTGACACGCGTCCGCTCGACTCCCCCATAGCCCACCGAACCGCACCTCCCTACCCCTCTCCAACACTGGTGTCGGGGGGGGGGGTGGGGGGGGGCGGGCGGGGGGGCTCGGTGGGGGCCCCCCGGGGGGGTCGTGGGGGGGGGTGGGCATCCAACGCCCACCTCCCCCCCCCCCGTCGGCCTGTTTTCCGCCCTCGGCCACCCTTTTCGTATTGTCCCCCGCTCGCCCTCCCCCCCCCCACTAACCTTCTCCTACCTCAATTTCCCTAACCCCCCCCTCCCGATCTCCCCTTCTCCTTTCCCGCCCCTCAACGAATCTTCCTCTCGTCTCTCTCCCCCCACTCTCTCCTCTCTCCGCTCCCCTCCTTCTCTCTCTGGAAAGTCCCTGGATAATTATACCGGACTTTCTCTCAATCTCACACTTCCTCCTTCTCCTGCTCTTATTCTTTAGTTCTTGTTTTGTCTTTCAGCACCCTTTCTCTACCCTAACCAATCACTCTCTTTATCTCCACACTTCCATCTGTCCATCATCCATCAGTTTTTTTCTTTAATTCCTTTTGCCTCCCACCCAAAACACACATCTGCCCCTTCTCAACCAATGCCAGCCTCCACTGCACATTGTTGCAGAATTAATTGTCCGATACTGTGCGTGTGAGTGAAATCAATCAAATAGATACTAGAGCATCAACAGGCGTTTTATCTAGAGCACAGTTCACCAGAGGAGGAATTTTACAGCCTTTTTTACATTTTTACAGTCACAATTTGATTGTGCGTCCGTGATGGGATGCACGCAGTTAAGTTTCAAGTCCAGGGGAATTCACTGCAACCTATTTCCATACTGCCGCTATCTAAAAGTGAAAGTTCTCACAATGTTCCCGTGCTGAAGGCCTATTCTGTGCTACAGCACTACTTTCCTGTTATGATACAAAGCTAAAGCTAACTAAAGATAAAGCCTACCTTCTGTATTCATATTACACAGATGAAACAAAAAATTCAACAAATTGTGACTTTATTAGCTGCCTTTTCAAGTGCTGCTATACATCTTTCCACATCAGACGTTTTACTTACATACTATACGTTAGTCTCTTTGGAGGAAGTAGGTATATAAAGTGTGACCAAATGTAATACAAACAATACAGCTAACAGTGCCCTGACAGTAGCCCCCTTCACATTTTGTCATATTAGTGAGTCTAAACTAAAATAAGTTTGATCCAACAGAGAAAAAAAATGTCCCAGGTCCTCAGTTTGTACATTTTATAAACAATAAACTTTAACATAAAACAGAGTGCTCTATTGTCAATGGAGTTGCCAGCTGACCCTCTGCCATCTCAGTGCCAAGAAGGAAAAGCCAGGTGGATTTATTACTGGCAGGCCTGGGATCAGTCAGTGAGAAAACCAGCCAACCATCAACCAACCCTCTCACAGGTGGGGTTCAGATACGCTCCACACACCACAAGAAGGAACAAGCCCCTGATGTTGTTTGAGAGACCTGTGGACATTTGTGTGTACTTTTTCAGTACTGTACATAATACATCAGACATCCAGTTAATCAGCCCGCCAATTTGTACATTTACTGAAAATTAGGAATTCAGCCACTATACCCACTTGTACTGTTGTAGACTGGACTTTAGGGATTTTCTTTGTTCAAAAGCTCAGCTTTAGGGCTTCAAACTTTTTATTTGGCCAATACTTTAAATGAATGATGAAATTTGTGCAAACCTTTTTGTGTTAAGTGCCAATTACTACATGTTACCATGTTAACATGCTTAGTTTAGCTGGTTAGTTTAGATTGTTAGTACAGATAGTGAAAACTTTAGGTACACTGCAACTTGTGCATCACTTATTCTTCACTGAATTTGTCTGTTCTCAGCCATTTTTTGCATTTTCATAAGTTGCTTCTTTTAACCCTGAGTCTCTATGGTTAAATGGCAAAAAGCAGGAATGTCATGGAGTGTAAACTCAAGCGTTTTTGTACAATACAGCACAATGTTCAGGTATAACTTTCCGATTTTTATCGATTTTTATCAACTGACCAATGTTTTCTCACCATATCAATCTATCTATCTATATGTCTGTTCAGGAGTTGGAGAGGTTCAAGGCGTTTGTGAAGAGGAAGCCGGCTTTTGATGTGGTTGTAGATGGACTGAATGTAGCAAATACCAACAAGGACAAAAGCAGGCAGTCAGAGACGGTGAGAAAACACACATGCACATGCACAACAAAGAGATTAAAAGAGTAAAGCTTAATATTTTCTACCAGTCTAACTGCACTTATTCAGGATTCTCTCTGCATATGGCATGCTCACACACAGTTTTACAGCCTACTGTTGCTTGAGATGTACTGGTTTCTCCCTACATACAGTATATGTCTGTCCAACCCATGGGCTTTTCTGCCGGTTGCACTATGACTAACCTGCGGTGTGTGTTAGTAGATGTGTGTAGGAGGTGCCTTTTATAACTTGCTAATACCTGATTTTAACAACACCTAGTCTATTTGTCTGCCTACCTACATGTCTGTCTATCAGGATGTGTGTATGTGTAAACGATGTGTACTTCTATCTCTGCATTAACATATGTCACATCTTTCTCAGATGTTATCTGGCTGAAAGACAAAGCCAAGTACAAACAGTCAAGCCTATTTCCCCATATATTCATCCAGTTAATAGGAAAACTCAATACATTATTAAAATGAATAGTCATATACATTAACATAAGGACCACTGACAGAAATGTTTATTCAAATAAACGACACAGCTATACACTCACCGGCCACTTTATTAGGTACACCTGTCCAACTGCTCGTTAACACTTAATTTCTAAGCAGCCAATCACATGGCGGCAACTCAGTGCATTTAGGCATGTAGACATGGTCAAGAGAATCTCCTGCAGTTCAAAAGAGCATCGTATGGGGAAGAAGGTGATTTGAGTGACTTTGAACGTGGCATGATTGTTGGTGCCAGAAGGGCTGGTCTGAGTATTTCAGAAACTGCATCATACTGGGATTTTCACGCACAACCATCTCTAGGGTTTACAGAGAATGGTCCGAAAAGAAAAAAACATCCAGTGACGGCAGTTCTGTGGGCGGAAATGCCTTGTTGATGCCAGAGGTCAGAGGAGAATAAACACCCGTTACAACCAAGGTGGGCAGAAGAGATCTCTGAACGCACAGTACGTCGAACTTTGAGGCAGATGGGCTACAGCAGCAGAAGACCACATCGGGTGCCACTCCTTTCAGCTAAGAACAGGAAACTGAGACTACAATTTGCACAAGCTCATCGAAATGGACAATAGAAGATTGGAAAAACGTTGCCTGGTCTGATGAGTCTCGATTTCTGCTGCGACAGTCGGATGGTAGGGTCAGAATTTGGCGTCTACAACATGAAAGCATGGATCCATCTGCCTTGTATCAATGGTTCAGGCTGGTGGTGGTGTGTCATGGTGTGGGGAATATTTTCTTGGCACTCTTGGGCCCCTTGGTACCAATTGAGCATCGTTGCAACGCCACAGCCTACCTGAGTATTGTTGCTGACCATGTCCATCCCTTTATGACCATAATGTACCCAACTTTGATGGCTACTTCAGCAGGATAATGCGCCATGTCATAAAGCTGGAATCATCACAGACTGGTTTCTTGAACATGACAATGAGTTCGCTGTACTCAAATGGCCCCCACAGTCACCAGATCTCAATCCAATAGAGCATCTTGGGATGGGTGGAACGGGAGAGTTCGCATCATGGATGTGCAGCCGACAAATCTGCGCAACTGTGTGATGCCATCATGTCAATGGACCAAACTCTGAGGTACTCAGCACCTTGTTGAATCTATGCACGAAGAATTGAGGCAGTTCTGAAGGCAAAAGGGGGTCCAACCCGTTACTAGCATGGGGTACCTAATAAAGTGGCCGGTGAGTGTATATGAAATATAAAAATACTTGCTGAATTTGTTGTCAACATAAGCACTATTAACACAGTGAAAGCAGTGTCGATAGCTGTCCTTGAGCTAAATGCTATTTTCAGCATACTGTGTTGATGTTTACCAGGTAGTTATCAATACACAGTAAAATATATGCCAATATTTACCACATTTTACCATGTTCGTTTAGCATGTTAACATTTGCTATTTAGCACTAAATACGAAGTAGAACTGAGGCTGATGGGAAGGTCATTAGTTTTGCAGGTATTTGATAAACAAAGAATAAAGTATTGGACTAATTATTTTTTTTAATCTGATGATTGTGCTAGGTAAAAAGTCAGAGATTCACCAAAGTTTTTTTTTTTTTTTTTTTTTTTTTTAAAGATTATTTTTTGGGCATTTTTAGGCCTTTAATCGACAGGACAGTTGAAGACATGAAAGGGGAGAGAGAGGGGGAGTGACATGCAGCAAAGGGCCACAGGCTGGATTCGAACCCGGGCCGGCTGCGTCGAGGAGTAAACCTCTATACATGGGCACCCGCTCCACCAACTGAGCTATCTGGGTGCCTGAGAATCACCAAAGTTGGGACATGAACATCTGGAACAGAATGGTAGACTGACTAACTGATCAACATTGCCTTCTATGGAGCCGTGCCACAAGCATGGCTAAGAATTATATATATACTGTATATCAACCTTTTCAGGGTCAGATAATATATATTTACAACATCTAAAGGCTTCTCCAGGGCCCACATACTCTTTACAGCCATTCTTAACAGCTTAGCAATCGATTCCTCAGATTTCATAGTACAGTGCGTCTCTGTTTAAGTTCTGTTCTGTTTAAGAGTGGTAGTTTCTGCTGTAGCAATAAGTAGATTTATCCAGAAACAACTAACCGTGAACAGTTACAGAACTGTGTGTACGACTGAGGTTCTCCTGACTCTCCGATTTGAAAATCTGACTTCAGGAGGTGTTCCAGGTGAAATTTCCAACTTTCCAGTTCAAAGAGAACGCCCGATTAAATGCTCTGTTTCATCGCCTGGCTCCCCCATCCCGAATAGCCCAGTTTGCTCTGATTGGCTTGCGAGAAAAAAGGACACTCCTTTGCAAAGGTAGCTGGAGGGCAGTACATTCCAGCAGCTCACAAAAATTGACTGGGTTGACTTATTTCATTGTTTGTGGGTTGGTAGGCACTCCAGATATCAATATGTACGTGCATATGTTCACTGAAAATGTGAGTTTATAATGATATGTCCCTTTTAATATTCCCATTCCTTTTGTAAATATTAATATAATACATGTAATGAGGGATGTAAATGTGTGTTTCAGTTGTTGGCGGTGGTGTCAGAGCTGGTGGGTCAGGGCCTGACTGTTCTGGTGTTGGGAAGGAAACACATGCTGCGGCCCTCCAGATCCTGGGAGAGACACAACATGAACCTCATCCAGCAGAAAGCTCATTGCTTCTTCACTGAAAACATGTGAGCACCTGATAACAAAAAAGACTAAAAACATTTACACAGCAGAGGCAACACAGACTAATTACTTTTAATGAGCAGCGTGCAACATGAGGGATGCTGATTTAATAGAATAAAAACCACAACAGGGATTATGAATTTATATATCATTCAGCACATTGTTATTTGGCTATGCATCTGTGTATTTACAATCTTTTTGTTAATTTTTCACAATGTATTTGTAATGAGTGTACCTCACACCTTTTGGTCTATGTGTCTGTCAGTTCGGAGGATGACCCCTTCTTGCTGTATGCCACTTTGCATTCTGGGAACCACTGTCGGTTTGTGAGTAGGGACCTGATGAGGGACCACAAGGCCTGCCTGCCAGACGGAGCCAGCAGGCGGCTGTTCTTCAAATGGCAGAGAGGCCACCAGCTGGTAGTAAATGGATCCGTCGCAGCAGGCAGGAGAGTCCGATTTCAGGTGAGGAAGAGGAGGAGCAGGAGGAAGAGGGAATGGTATGAAAGGAGAGAGTTGATAATGGGGCATGAATGAAAGAAGCGTACCAATTAACTGTGTGCATGTTTGTGTTTGTTTAGAGTATTCTCAGCTACGACACCATTGTCCAGACTTCAGCGGACTCGTGGCATGTTCCCTTCGACGACACAGAGGGCAGGAGCACCTATGAAGTACCACAGCGATGGCTCTGCCTCACCACAAAGCACTGAACACACTCACACTGATCATAACTCCTGCTTTGTTTTTAACTGTATACTTGTAAATAAATCATTTATCGCAAATAACTAAGTGGCCAGATCTCTTTAACTTTGAGCTATAGAAAATTGCACTTTGATTAGCTTTGAAGTAATAATCAAGCATCGGTGGCATCTTATTGCAACATGAAGCGGTCACTAATGACATCAATGAGTTTAAACCCTCTTTAACTGGCTGTGGTGTAAACATACACCGTTAATATTAATATATACAGTCTATGGGTGTAAACCACAAAGCTGCGAAGTTGACCCGGATAAGCGGACAGATCACATCCGGTGTAGATGTTAGCCATGTTTTGGATCTGTTGCCTCTTAGTTTAGTTTCAAATTCAGTCTATTGCTAGCTACCAGTTTTGCGTTATATCAGTTATTTTCAGCCGTCATGTCTCGGGGGTCAAGTGCAGGATTTGATCGTCATATCACTATTTTCTCTCCAGAGGGAAGACTCTACCAAGTCGGTAAGTAACTTAGTGACAGAAATGAACAAAACTCAACCTGCTCTGTCATCACTAGTGGCTAACAGGCTAACTTTAGCTAGCAGCTTCCATCTAGCAAGCCCATTTATAGTCCAGTGTTATTTAGAAAGGAAATCTTGCAGTACCTCGAGGTGATGTTAAAGTACATGCATGTGTATATGATTATCTATAATTGAATATAGTTATAATAATTATGTAGTAATTGAACTGTTTTGGTCCAGTTATGCTAACGTTAACGTAATTGAACTGTGCAGTGCTACCATAAGCTAATGTTTAGGTACATATTTTTGTTAGATTTGAAACGAAGTTCCTATTAAGGTAATCTAGCAACCAGTTAAGTAAATTTAGCACACTATTTACCCTTATTCTCACAATTTATATTCGTCAATCTCTTAAACCAGTCATAACTAAGCTGTAACACATGTTAACTGCGGAAGAGTGTGAAACTAAAATACCATTATCCATAGGTTACAAAGGTATACCTTGTATAATACTTATGAGAGTGTGTGTATGTACAATTAAATGTAAAATTAGCTAGGTTGGTTCCTTATTTAAAAAAACTTATTGCCCGCAGTGTCGAAAAGTTTAAAGTGCATTCTTGAAGCTCATGAGCAGTCTGTTCTTTTCCCCCTGCTATCTGTCTTCAGAGTATGCCTTTAAAGCCATCAACCAGGGGGGACTAACCTCCGTAGCAGTCAGAGGGAAGGACTGTGTTGTGGTCGTCACGCAGAAGAAAGTCCCAGTCAGTATACATAAATGCATGTGTATAAAGGCATGTGGTCAGATTCCACAGCTGTCCTGATTGTTGCATTAGTTGTGGAATGTGGTGTATATTTCTCTGTTGGCAATCTCTTTGTCTTGTGTTTTTCTCAGGACAAGCTGTTGGATGCGGTGACAGTCACACATATGTACAGAATTACAGAAAACATTGGCTGTGTTATGACCGGCATGACTGGTAAGCAACGTCTTGTCCACCTGATGGGGAATATTAAAAAAATGAGCCATTTAATGATTAAGTTTCTGTCAACCATACATGTTAGTAACAGATTCCCACTGACTATTGCCTTATTGCCATGTTACTAATGTTCTTGTTTAAGATAGAAATGCATCAGTTAATACAATTTTAGTCATGTGCCAACTCTAGTTACAGCAGAACATTACATAACACTAGTCAGAACAACCACCTAACAAGTATTATAAAGTTGCAAATGCATTGTAGCTAGCAAAATAGAAAACTTTAACCAGTAATTTAAAGTGATATGATTGGGTCATAGACTGCATTGTGTGTGACATTGATGTTGAGAATAGTGATTCATCAATCTCTTCTACTCTGTTGTCTCATGGATCAATTTACATCAAAACATGTATCATTCTTTCACTGTAAAACATTGACGCAACTTGTTTGTGTTATGTTCATTCATTTATTGGTCCGATCTTAAATTAAGTTGTGTGAAATGCTTTTTTTGCCTCTTCCTTCATCCAGCTGATAGCAAGTCTCAGGTGCAGAGGGCACGGTATGAAGCAGCTAACTGGATGTATAAGTACGGCTATGAGATCCCTGTGGATATGCTGTGCAAACGAATGGCAGACATCTCCCAAGTCTACACACAGAATGCTGAGATGAGGCCGCTGGGCTGCTGTAAGTAGAGTGCATGTGTTTGTGTGCACCAGAAATATCTCCTTAATTATTGTTTGTTATATAGGGTATAGCTAAGGCCGCATGGTATAAGGAAAATATGCAAGATCCGATAACGTTGTTGTATATCACAATAGCGCCATTACTTATTAAAGTTTATTCAGTTCTGCTGGAATACAACAAATTGCTTGTTGAATTTAAATCAAACAAAAGGAAATCATTTTTAACATTTTTTTTATTGAATAATTTGAACATTGAATTGAATAAAATAGGCACCACTAAAAAAAAAAAGGGACATCATAAAGTGTAGTGTTCAACTTCTTTCAACTAAGACAAAAAATCTCAGTGTCTGTCACAATGTGTTTATTGCGGCAATTGATATTGCGATGAAGATTTAAAAAAAAAAATGTACTGGGCAGCTCTAGTTTCAACCAAAACCGGCCTGTTTAATATTCAAAATCGTTTAATCCACTTTTAAAATATTATATGTTCCTCTACAACCAGAGAGCTGATGTATTAAGATGTAGACTGAAAGTTGTTTTTGTGAGACTAAAGTGTTGTATGAGTAGCATTTTAGAGGGTTTTCATCACCGATTGATTTTGAATATCAACACAAAAAATCTGCACCACCAATTTACATACTATTTCTTTGAAAACTGATGTTGATCTAGCTGTCATGTTCTTGCACACGGCATTTAAAACTGTTAATGTGTCCTCAGGTCAATTTTCATCTAACAATGAAAATTCTCATGTATTTTGCAATGCCTAAACCAGATGTTTAAATAGATGACATTGCCTCTTTCTCTTTGTTTCTACTGTCCTGTCTTCATTTTCCTCTGTGTCGGGTCCTTCCTCTAGGTATGATAGTGGTCGGACTGGATGAAGAGTTGGGTCCGCAGCTCTATAAGTGTGATCCAGCCGGCTACTACTGTGGCTTTAAGGCTACAGCAGCTGGAGTCAAACAGACTGAGGCCACAAGCTTCCTAGAGAAGAAAGTCAAGAAGAAACTGGATTGGACCTATGAGCAGACCATAGAGGTAATACGCACGCACACACACAGAAATGCTACTCACTGATCTCCCACTCATACTTAGGGATTTCATTAACAAGTACAAGCAGCCCCTATAAATACATTATGTACCGTATTTCAAGATTTTTTTGAGTTAGGGCTGTGCAATTAATCAAAAATTGAAATTTTAATCGTGATTACAATTTTGGCTCCCGATGATCCCAAACACTGAATAATTGAGAATAAGGATTATTTTTGCACACTACATTTTGCAAGTAAACTCTTATTTTGTCTTTTATTCTGAATGAAAAAAGGGAAATTTGACAGTTTTCACAGTTGATTTGTTTAACTTTTTATACTGTTTTTAAGTTCAATATAAGCAGCATTTCCATGAGTCAAAGTAATCATGTAAATTAATAGTGACTTCAATATTGACCAAAATAATCTTAATTATGCTTTTTTCCATAATTGAGCAGCCCTACTGTGAGCTCCTGTTTTCAAAGGCATCTATATCTTAGATGCAATGTTTCATTTATTTCCCTCTCCTCTCCCTCCTGGTAACTCCCTCTTTTCTCAAAACAGACGGCTATCTCATGTCTGTCAACCGTTCTGTCCATCGACTTCAAGCCCTCAGAGTTGGAGGTGGGAGTTATCACTACAAAAGAATCTAGATTCAAGTGAGTATTTTCTTGACACAAAGAGTGAATATATTGACAACATGATTAAGGAATATGATCCTGGCCACAGGTAAAGGACTTTTTTATCTGCTCAGCTGCTGCTGCTGTAAACCGTTTTTTCAGAATTAACGTGAACCTGAGCATTGCTGAAAAAGGCAGAGGGATTTAGCCAAACTTTTGGGATACATTTTACAAAATAAGAATAATCTTTGCTGATCAACTAAACACACAGCTCTGAACAGATACCACTGCTTCTGCATGTAGAATCTTGCATCTTTGTGCTGACACTGAAAACAGTTAAATTGCTAAAACATGGTAACAACTAGTGTTGTAATGGAAATTCCCTAAAACTAAACCAGGGAAATAATCAAAGAAAGGGCGTACAGGGTTGAATGTTCTCAACATGTCCATGTGTAAAGCCCACAAAATCCGGCATAACAGAAATGATGACCGTTGACTTGTGTGTTTGTGTTCCAGGATTCTGTCAGAGTCGGAGATCGATGTCCACCTGGTAGCTTTGTCTGAGAGAGAGTGAGGATAGTTGGCATCTATTTTGCCGCCGACTCTGAAAAGGATGAACATCAATACCAGACCCCCCTACCCCTCCACACAAAGGTCTCATCTAGTAAGACGATAAAGGAGGAGTCTGTATTGTCTTGTTCAGAAGAGGTGGTGCTGTACACTGAGGTTGAGACTAACAAAAAGATAAACAGTAAAGAACAATATGGTCCTAATTACCAGGTGGGTAGAATGTGTTACCCATCTGCACTGGCCCTTACCCCTCCTCCATCCTCTCTGGTCATAGCCAGGACCTGACTGAGCACAATATTATCCACATATCGACCCCTATTGCATTTTTCTCACTGTAGGCAGCTGCCAAATGTCAAAGAGCCTGGAAAGATGCTGCACATTTAAATTAGTCCACCATATGACCTATGGGTCTGATTTGCTCCTTTCTCTGGATGGAGCTCAGCCCAAATGACTTCCGTTGATCAGTGTGACATGAGCAGATTGGAAGATTGGGTTTCACTACAACTACACCACAATACCTCTGAATACCTCTTAATGTTATGGACTTGGTGGTCCTGTAGCTATTTGATTCACTGTATTTCAACAGTGCTTACAATCTTTACTCAGGGCTGCAACAATGTGTATCTCTCATTTTATTAATCTGCTTTAAAGTCCAGCTGTAGTTCCAGGATGATGTTTATGCTCTGGTGTGCTTTCATAACCCAGGGGACAGCTGTGGGAATTCTCCATGATCACTGTCATAACCATCCTGCGTTTCTAGGTCTGCTCAGGTCAACATCAACAGGAAGTCACCAATTATTTAATTTTATCCTCCACCCCTCTGCTGCCATTGCTGTACATTACTGCCCATCTATTAAACACAAATGTTTTTAATGAACACTTCAATTCCTGTTCCGATTCCCTGTTTTTTTTTTCATCTTTGCATATGCGTATTGCCATCTTTGCTTTTATGTAAAGATGAAGCAGCCGATTACATGAATCACCAGACCAGCATGCAAAATTGCGAAATACGGTGCCTCTCTGTCCGGGTGCAATGTTTTCAGATTTAGCATTGCCAATTGAAACATATCTCCACTTAATCTAATTTAGCATAAAATGTTTGCTGAATACAGCTTCCTGTGATGTATTTTAAATGTAATGTCAAAATGAATTTGTAATGACATTATTGATTATATTGAGGCACTTTGTGACGTTCTACTCTTGAAAGGTGCTAAATTAATTAATTTAGTTGCATACATTAATACATATTTGGTCAGAAGTCAGAAAAGTCCTTGAGTTAAGGGAGGAAATATCACTATAGTTAGTTATAGTAGCACTGCTGGTATCATATTTGGATGTAAAATGGACCTTTGATGTGCCACTGTTGTAAACCCCTGAACATTGCATGTGTACAGCTCTTTTAATATGCTTTTACTCCAAATACTCAATCACGAGCAGTCTACAGCAAAACAAAGATGCCTTTTTAATTAGGGAATAAGATGTGGTGACTACGTATGTATTTAGGTACAAATTAAAAAGGTCTTAAAATATATTAGTATTTTAATGTACAATCCATACCGAGCTGGTTGACATGAACCTGATCTTCGTTACAATCAGAATTGCATAAGTGCATTAAACAGTGTGGTTTGAAATTTGTATTTAGGTAAGCTTCCTTCTCTGAACTTTACTAAAGCATCTTGTTCAGCGGAGGTTCGCTTTCCTGAGAAGCAACAGTGTCGGAAACCGCTGAGTGTTCTGTTTCTGGGAATTTCCTGTCTCTTCCGTCTTAGCCCTACCCTCCCAAAAACTTCTCGATTTAGATTCCTGAGCAATCGGCGTCATTTCACACACACGGTTCCCATATGCCGCTTATCTCTTATCACTCACACAGCAGGAGGAACTGTCACAGATTGTCTGCCAGTTCCTCATTCAGTGGAAACAAATTGTGAGTCAGCCCTTTCCTGCATGACTGGCATTATATGAGAATGAAAAGCTACTGAACTGAAACTCATCGGTCATGCTATGATGATGGCATTCATACAAGCAGACACATACTGCTGACAGCAGAAAGACACGTGGTTTAGGTCATTTCTTGCATATTTGCAGCCTTGAAAAATTGTCAGGCGTTGTAGATTATATTTGGAGTTAGGGTTAGTTATGTGATCTTTCTTTTATGTTACAAAAATTATTATGTATTAGGGCTGGGCAATATGGAGAAAATCAAATCTATTTTTGGTCAAATTCCTCAATATTAGTACCGTTACGATATTGTAGGGTTGACTATTGGTGCTTTCACAAAAAATGTACACAATGAGATTTTTGATAAATGATAATCAGTAATGTGGATATAATAACTAAATGGGTAAAGGCAAATAGAACAGTTACAACAGTCTGATAAGTGAAGCAATGGACATTACTTTACTGTAATTCAGCCTTTAAAACCGGGAACAGACAACACTGATGCCATCTTACAATATCCAAAATCAAAGATATCTAGTCTCATATCACGATATCAATATATTGCCCAGCTCTATTATGTACATGTGTGAAAACATTTTCAACTGCAATCTGTTTCCCCTTCATCCCAGTCCCCACAAATATACTCACAAAAGGTTTTTAAATATGAGTGTCTTTAATTTAAATGAAGTGTGCTGGACTGTTTGCTTTCTGACATATACAACCTGCTCAACTGTACACATTCACAGCTTCCATAAAAAATACATCTTTGTATACACAGCATTTACAATATCATACAGCAGAGCTGTTGCAGGTACATCTGTGCGGATGAATGTGTGACAAAATATTTGCAGTGTCAACAGAATACAAGCAATCCTGTCATCATACAGCAAACTCATCCCATCTTAATGATCATGTGTTCACATCTCAGCATGTTTGCACTCCCGCAACCTGGAGCGATTTAAACATCACATCTCCGATTATCTTTTGCAGCTGCCTGTCCCGTCTGTTTCGCCAGCGCTCACGCCGTGTCACCCGCACTACTGGGCTTGTGTGACATCATTGCAGGAAGTAGTAGACGTGCCGAGCCATTTCTCTTGTCCTTTACCGTCATCATCACAGCCTCCTCTCTTTCTCTCTCGTTTCCTGCTAATGTCCATTCCACTGAATGTCGTCATAACCCACCTGCAAACACACAGAGGATAGAATAATGGATATACATTGGCCAGAGAGCTCATTTTAATGTTAGAGGGGAAAGCTCTGCATCTTTCTCACACACACACACCTCATCATCATCATCAGACTCCTCGCCCTCCTCTTCCTCGCTGTCGTCTGATTCGCTGTCAGGCAGCTCCCTCAGGTCAGGATTGGTCAGTGAGTACAGTTCTTTCCGGATGTCGTCATCGTTGCGACCGTATGTGAGGTGGAAGGGAGTGTGGCCTCCAGAGGTCAGGAGGTTGGGGTCTGCTCCTTTCTTCAGCAGCAGTTGGACCAGTGACAAATTCTGCTGGTCCACAGCCAGGTGCAGTGCACTGCGGCCGTTACGCTGTTCCTATAGGACACAAAGAGAGAGAGAGAGAGAGAACACAAGATCTTATTAGCACCAGGTAGCACGGTGGGTGCCGGTTCTCAAAATGAATTATTAATTATATACTTCTATACTACTTAGATGTAATCCTACTATGTAATTCTATTCTCCGTAAGTATACAAAGTGTTTATTCATTTCTCATATATAGATATGGTGCATGTGTTTACCTTTGCATTAATGTCAGCTCCTAAAGTCACCATGTTCTCCACCAGTGACAGGAAACCCTGAACTGAGGCCAGATGGAGGCAGTTCTGACCTGCAAAAAAACATCAGTGGAAGAGCTTGAGAACTGACACCAGACAAGCATACGTCATTGTATTCCTGCAGTTTTCTTGGAAAAGTCCAGGATCCACAGATGGATTTCATGTTAAAAAAAAATAATAATTTAGCAAGAGATAAATAGTATTTGTCTGGACAAATACTATTATTGGTAAGTAAAGTATTTAATCTGGATTTATTTTTATTCTGCCATGTCAATGCCATTTAGGAAACGAAAGCAGACTTTTCATTTTATATTCCAAACTCTGTTCAGGATTTTTTTTTATATATTCAAAAACTTGGTTGCCTGAACAAAATCACCAAACCAGCCATACTTTAGTCTTAAAAACAGTCTATGCACAAGTCTAAATCTATTTGGAGGCTTAGCATCTAACATTATGGCCCTTATAATAGATGGGTTGTCTTCAGGATGTGATGGCCTGACTGGCTATGGCATTCCCTTTGCTTAAATGGTTCCTTTCACCCAACCATGGTGCTCAGGGCAGCCGAAATGACTTATCGTGCCCACCATTCATCTGTTTAAATAGCAGTTAAGACCAGCAGCAGGCTGTCCGGTGTCTCGTCTGCTTCCATACACTGAAGGTGGGCCACCACAAAATGGAAATTACCACCACTGCTCAAGGACATACTGTTCTAATAATGTTGAAACGTAACAATTTAGCTTACCCCTGCCTAACATTTTGTTCCCTAACACAACTAAAAAGCCTTTATCAGAAATGTTATAAAAAGTAAAAGTTCAGAATGTTCAAAGTGGGAAAAGTCAAAACCTCATCAGTTCAGAAAGGCACATTGTTCTCGTACTACAATCTTACCATGATAGTTGCAGGCAGCCATCACCGTGTGTAGATGCTCTGGCTGACAGTTCTGTGTTAGGACGCTGAAGCACAGCAGGTTACCGTGGCGACAGGCGATGTGAAGAGGCGTGTCCCCGCTGTCATCCACAAGCGTGGGGTCGCAGCCGGATACCAGGAGGCGCTGACACACGTCCGCCTGGTTCGTTATTACTGCTAGGTGGAGAGGAGTCTAGGATGGAAATAAGTTTGGAGATGTTATGTGATGACTTAATGCATTAAAATGTGTTATTACTACAGCCTGGTGAATAAGTTGTTTAGATAGAGCAAGTTCACAGAAAGAGGTGGAGGCAAACAGAGATGAGAAAGATGTGACTGGGTAAAGATCAAGATTGATAGATAGATAGATAGATATTTTTTTAAATCCTCTTCTGTACCTGTCTCTGGTCATTTTGTGTGTTGAGGAAGTCTGTGTCCTTGGACATGTCTATCATTTTTCTGATATAGTCCTTGGCCTCGTGGATGATGGCCAGGTGGAGCAGCCTATAAAAGACAGAGAAGAAAGGTAGAATCCCTGTTATAATACAATAATACAATACACAACCAAAATCTATATTGTAACCAGTGACACACTGTCACATGACATTTTGTAACAACAAATTCCTCTGATTGCGTTTTGGTCATCTACATCTAACACTGTTACTTTTAAACAGTGAAAAAATGCACAAACCTAAGGTTAACGATGCAGAATAGTTACTTGAAAGGCAAGAAATACAGAAAAGACAACAGTTTTACTTTGTGCAAAATCAAGCCCATGTACAAGTGTTTCATTTTTATTAGAACATAGAGATTTCAAAAATCAGCCCTAAAAAAATGAACACCCCGTGTTTGACTTATATTTATGTCCTCTGACAGAGACACACAGTAATGGTTCTTTAAAAAAAAACTGCCATCTGTAGAAGTGTAATCCTTAAAGATAAACTTAAAGTACATCTCTGGATTCTTCAATACAGCAGTCCACCAGTTTCCACGTCTCTGCCTACTGTTACATCCAATGAGACATCCAACATTTAAAAAAGTCTTGATTTGTATAAAATTGTTATTTTTTAATCTAACATTACACTTAAATCAATCTGATAGTTTTTTTTTAAGTGTAACACAGCAGCCAGTTTTACACTTTATGTAATGGGGATAATTTCCTACCAAAGCCATTAGGACCCCTTTAGAAAATGTTATTGACCCCATAAGAGACAGCTCCGGTCCGGTTTGAACTGATTATGAAGTCTGGTGTTTTTACACATCCATGATGAAGTCACGTTGTTCAATTTAGACGCAATAACGTCATTTATTATGCACGTGGCACGATAACAGTAAAAATACTGTTAGTTTGAACTATGTTTCTCGGCTGGTAATTGTGTTCTAATAAAATAACATTTAGACTCGCTCTTAATGTTATTCACCTCGGTGTTATTATAGCAGCAATACGCAGACACGTATTGCAGAAAAGAGTTTCGCCCTTAATCTCCACAGACTTTTATGCAATTTAAAGTAGCCTACTTTACTTGTTTTTCCTTCTTCTCCCTGCACGGGAGCGCGCCTCGGTTAGACTCCTTGGCGGCGCGCCCGGGACTTTCCCAGCCTGACCCGCGGCCATAGTGTATTCCCTCCTGATAATAGCCTTTTGTTTATGTCCAACACCACCTCGTCTGTCCGCAGCCAGTCCCAATATTAAACCGGACACCAGTCCTGTGTATTGTTAACACTTCTTCGGCGTACTTTTATAAACCGTAATCCTAAAGTAAACTCCAACCCGGACTAAATTAGGCCCGGGCCCGGGCATTGTAATTACAAGCTAGAGGCAGACATTCCCACAGGAAAGAGCTCAAATTACCTCCAAGACCAGAGCTGGGCCTACTCAGGCAATACTACAAGCCTAGCTATACCTTTTGAAAACTCACAAATATCCCAATGCTTAACTCCGTAACGTTATTCCTGGTCTGACTTACGTGTCTCCGTCTTCTGTGATCTGGGTTTGCCATTCGTGCAGTTCTCCGGTTACGGCGAGATGTTGTTTGTGCTGCGGAGGCTCACATTCCACCTGGAGCCGACGGATCTCGTCCGCCACAGCCTGGTACTCCTCCTCTTTCAGCGAGTCCAAACCGCTGTCGAGCCGCTCCTCTGTCGACGGAGCTGGCTTCCCTTCTTTGGAATCCCGGCTGTAATCCATTTGGTTTAATACACTGGTCCGGTGAAGGTCCATGGTGGTTTGTTATTCGGGATGATGTGCGTTGGGTTTTCTAGTGTCGAAGCTGTGCAGCAGTCTGTAGATGCCCTCTGTGTGGCTGCAGCGGGGCGGAGCTAACAACTAGGTGGGGGATTTCCAGAAAACTGTCACTCAGCATACAGATCGCTGGCTCCAGGAGGGGATTTCTATTCAGACACATATAAATACACTCCTCAGTTTGTCACCAAGAGAGCAAAGTCATTTTGCAGACATAAAATAATAATTTCTGCAATATTTCAGTTTTTACATGAGTGAATTTTTGTAATGGCACATTTCCTCAACACGTGCAATCTAAATCTCAAACTTGAAATCAGTGGTTACTTTGAAAACATTTTTTCAGTTATTGTGCAAACTGTATAGTATTTCATCAAAAATGATGCACTTCTGTCCTCCTGGCTAAATGTATAAGAAGAAAGGTCAGCCTTAAATGAGTGCTGCAATGTCAATTCTATAAAAAGGAGAACACTGAAGCCTAGGAAATCAGGATAACTCAAAGCACAGTAGTGTATGTACGGTTGCACATGATTTGTCACATTTAAGAGTTCCTGTAAGGGAGGGATCATTGAATGGAAAGTCCTAAAACTGCACTTATGTATGTTCATGCTGAATCACTTGTAATGTTGTTCAGCAGCCCCGCAGTGCTTGAGCGTGTGGAAAGATCTGCATGTGGGGGGGCTGCAGCGTGCACAGGAGTTTCCTCCAAAACTTTTGGTGTGATTGCAACGTGATTTCAGTTTGTTTATCATGCCATAAAAAATAATACAATGAACAAAAGAACAAAGCAACAGGTCTGCAGTGGAGTTTCACCTAACATGGTCAACTGTATGTTTGTTAAAGATATATTTCCTTACTGTTTGGGGTCTGTTTCCAATTCCAGTACATACAGGTACTCACTAATATCAGTAGAAAACCAGTTTCTTGCAAGCATTATACTAACTGTGCTTATTCATTAACATAGCAAAGTATGCCTCTACTGATTTTATACTGAGACAAGGATTATACTCCCACTCATTCTGTCCCAGTGACTTTAATAACCCAGTATCAAATCACTCATTCAAATCCTCTGCAGATAAAAAAAGGAAGGACTCCAATTTCTCGATAAGGCCACGAGACTTAGCGAGGCTGTGACCTATCCCTTTAAAAACAAACATCAAGTTGAACGTGATGTTCTGGAGGCCTGAGGGAAAGTCCAGGCTTGTTTTACCTCCCATTGTTCAGTTTGGTGTGACCAGTTAGACTGGGAAGCTCAGGCTTCGCTCTCAGCACATTTTTACTGTCACGTTAGCAACTGTTGAGCAACATATTAGGACTCATGCAAAAGCACAGTGTTTCAACTAGAGAACAGTTTCTGTGCAGAATCATGGTCACCATTAACTAGATTTAGGTATTTACCATGTTTTAAAGTGTTGAACTAAGAATAATTTACTGTGCAACAATTGCATGGCTCAGTTTAAAATGGCATTCTGCGTCTGTATATCAGTTTCTGAAGCAAGAATGTAGAAAGGGCAACAAACCACACAGGCCACAGTCCCTCCCACAGTTAATTCTACATACATATTATGCACAATATCTAGCCTGCTGCTTACAATCAGCTTTGAAGACACAGTGAAAGCAAGACCTCTGTTTGAATCATTATAAGGCAGACAAATGGCGGAAAAGCAATGCACATAGCAGGCTGACAAAGCAGTCCCACACACGTTTGCATAAAGCTATTTAAACAGGAAATTTAGTATTTCGAGAGTATTACAAAAATATACAAATCTCTACTTCAGGCTATATCATTCAACTTTCCATTTGGGAATTATAGTTGTCTTTCTATGTTTTTAGTAACTTTAGAGTTCTTTTTCATTTTATGTCTACTTTTCAGGATAATAGGGCGGCTGTGGATCAAGCGGTCGCCAATCGGAAGGTTGGTAGTTCAATCCCTGGCCCTGCACTCCCGTGTCAAAGTGTCCTTGGGCAAGACAGTGAGCCCTAAGTTGCCACCAAGGCTGCACCATCGCAGTGTATATGTATGAGTGTTTATCTGATGAGCAAGTGGCACCTTGCATGGCAGCCTTGGCCACAGTGTGTGACTATGTGTGAATTGTGAATGGTTCCTGTAAAAGTGCGTTGAGAAGTCGTTTTCGAGTCAACTCGTTTGAGTAGTTGACTAGAAAAGCACTATATAAAAACAGTCCATTCAGATGAAACAGACAAATATCATTTGATAAAGGCTAATCAAACCAATCTTAAGAATGACGTCTAAGTAGATAAACACTGTAAACAATGCATCTTTTTCTGTTTAAATTCCTATCTGTGTGAAGGGTGCTGATATGGTTGGTCCAGTAGAACTGAATCATTTTTTTACTGGAAACCAGTCAGATGAAACCAGTGCAACCGTCACAAACATCTGAAACAACTGATACTTATACTTACCTATACTACAATAAATAAACAAAATGGTAATACATTGGACACATAGCTAAATATTGTGTAAGGCAAGGCAAGGCAATGCAGCTTTATTTGTGTAGCACATTTCAGCAACAGGGCAATTCAAAGTGCTTTACACAAAATCACTGCCTTAGACATAAAAGGAAGTAACTACACTTGCAAAAGTCAGAAAGGATTCTGGATTTTTTTTTTGGGGTAATCAGTGTTTTTCTGGGGTGTCTCCCAGCCGGCTTTTCTGGGCTTTTCAAAATGTCACCCGAGTCACCACCACTTTGTTGATTTCCAATTGGTGGTTGGATTGTGCTGTGACTGGAAAACCTGGGAAAGTTAAACTGAGATGGCGTGATCAAGTCTGCGAGAAGCTTGTGATTGTTCGGTCCCTGTGGTTTTGGAGAAGGATTTAGTTTTAACTCGCTACAGTCAATTTTCCAGCAGATCTGTGACTTCATTAAGAAAGTATCATTTAAGAGGACATTGTATGTTAAAGCAACCTCTTGTGCGAATTGCTGTGAAAAGCACGTGTGTTTCAGTCTGTGGGGTGACCTTATGGAAGGGACTGAAGAATGACATCAAACAGAGTCATAATATCCTTCTGTTCAATAATAGATTCAAGAAATCATTACTTGACCAATACAGAAAAGAATACATAGAAACATAGGAACGTAAATGTAATGTTAAGGTATTTTTGCATATTCTTGTATTGTTGTAAGTTATTGGAACATCTGAAAGATTGTATGCTGT
>NC_045752.1:16163810-16164760 GCF_008692095.1 Etheostoma spectabile | reverse complement strand
ATATCTATTTACTTTGTAATAAGATGATTTTGTGAAAAAGGGGCAGCATCAAATAAACTAATTTCTTTTGCCTGCTCCTGCTCGAACTAATCCTTTTATACTGTATACATTTCTTTTTTTCTGTTTTTCTTGTCGTTGTTGTTAAATTCTGATTGTTTTTGGTTCATTCAGTGGTTTTAATATTTTGTTTTGTCTTGCAACAGTGTTGATTGTTCGAGATAAATAAAATAAGTGAAATGGTTGTGCTGATTTTAATATACTAGTACATATAATAGTACCGTGCCCGTTCAAAATGTGTCTGTTTGGAATAGGCCTGTGTTGTTGCTGCTTGAAGCTTTCTAAAGAACCATTGTAACCCAAAATTGCTTACAGAAGGACCCCAAACCCCGCTGTATAGCCTATTGACTGACTCGCTACACACTCACCGGTACCAACTCATTTACAAATCCTTGCTGTACCTACGCTCACTGGTCACCATAGCTTCACCCACCTGCTCCCTGCATTGACAGTTACATCTCCTGGGTCACCCAAAAAGCCCACACCTCCTTTGGCAGTCACTCCTTCAAGTTCTCAGCTGCAAACGATTGGAATGCACTTGAAAAAGCACTGAAAATGAAAACCCTTATCTCACTTACTGCCTTCAAAGTACGTCTGTCATCATTCATGCTCAGCTCCTGCACCCCCTATTACATTCCTGCAATCCTTTACCTCAGTCACACCCCACTGCATATTTGCACAGATGCACATCTCCTGCATTGCTATTATATTCTGTGCGCCCTCTTTGCACTATACATTCGGCCTGGTGTGCTCAACTGTCATTCCTCCAACCTTTGCTGTCACTGAATTTTTGCACACGACAATCTGCACTAACTGTATATTGACTCTGTCTTTTATCTGTTTTTTTATTTTTCAACTGTTTTTTAAATGTTTTTGTGTAAAGCACTTTGAAT
>NC_045752.1:16149375-16163800 GCF_008692095.1 Etheostoma spectabile | reverse complement strand
CTGAAATGTGCTACACAAATAAAGCGGCCTTGCCTTGCCTTGCCTACATTTCAGCATTTATATATTCTGTCTATTCTGTCCGTTATAACTGACTCAACACCACTAACTAGATCATATCTTCATCTGTTCATGTTTTGTTTTGTTTGGCTCCTTGCTACATGTCAGCAATGGAATAGACTGCTTATTCATGTATACTGCGTTATTACCGTATCACTTTTGCATACCCTTCATCCTGCTTGCAGATCACCTTACACTGTTTTTGTAATGCCTACATAATCTGCACTTTATGTAACCTCTTGTATTCTATATTCCTGTATTGTATTGAATGTTAAACTGTATGTTGTAATGCACTCTTATGCTTTTCTTGGCCAGGTCGGCCTGGCAAATAAGAATCTGTTCTCAATGGCCTACCTGGTTAATTAAAGGTTAAATTAAACAAAATTAAAAAAATGTGAGCTACAGTACTTCTTTTGAATATGCTGGAAGAAGAAAAGCTATTGGTACACAAATGTGTAACTATGCATGTGTGCGTGTGTCTTGGGAATCCCTGGACATTCTGGATCTCAGACATGTACAACACAGAATGACTCATTATGAATCACTCAATCAACCACATACAGTAAAATGCATAATGGTGAAGGGGCAAAGTGAACAATGACTCATCAAATCACAATCTGAACTTATACTTAGAACAAAAGCATGACAGAGACACAAAACCCCCAGAAACTCTGAACTACTGTGGAGTTTAACTGTTCCACCTGTTTCTTTACCGGCTTCCTACTTTTTTTTCAACTTCCCGGTTTTTACTTTTATCAACATGCTATACTATGAGTTATTTATGACATACTATACTATGACTTTCTTGACACGCTATACTATGACTTTCTTGACACGCTATACTATGACTTTTGTTACTTTTTTTGACGCAGGTTACTAAACTATGATGTTTTTAAGACGTTCTTCAACACATTATATTATGACTTTTTTCAACTTAGTAACTATGACTTTTTTTAAAATACCATACTACGATTTTTTAAAGACTTTCTTCAACATACAATACTATGACATTTTTATGACTTTTTCGACATACTATACTACGATTTTTTTAAGACTTTCTTCAACATACTATACTATGACTTTTTTCAGCATTCTATACAATTTCTTTTGGACATATGACGTTTTTGACATACTATACTATGACTATGAGTATGACTACTACTACTTTTTTTTTTTTTTTTTACTATTTTCGACATACTATGCTATGAGGTTTTTTTTCAAAAAAAATTTTTGACACAGTACTATACTTTAAATTTTTTACGACATACTATACTGACTTGTTTCGACATGCTGCACTATGACTTTTACAACATGCCTGACTATGACTTATTTTTAACTTTTCTTTGACACATTGTACTCTGCCTTTTTTACTTTTGTCAATCTACAATACTATGACTTTTTTAGACATGCTATACTATGATTTATGTTTTTCGACTTACTAACTATGACTCTTTCCGGGTTAGGGGGTTAGGGTTAGGGTTAGGGTTAGGTTAGGGTTGGGGTTAGGTTAGGGTTAGGGGTTAGGGTTAGGGTTTAGGGGGTTTAGGGTTAGGGGTTAGGTAGGTTAGTAGGTTAGGGTTAGGGTTTAGGTTTAGGGGTTAGGTAGGTTAGGGTTAGGGGTTAGGGGTTGGGTTGGTAGGGTTAGGGTTAGGGGTTAGGGTTAGGGGTTAGGGTTAGGGGGTTAGGGTTAGGGTTAGGGGGTTAGGGTTTGGTTAGGGTTAGGGTTAGGGTTAGGGTTAGGGTGGTTAGGGTAGGGTTAGGGTTAGGGTTAGGGTTAGGGTAGGGTTAGGGGTTAGGGTTAGGGGTTAGGGTTAGGGTTGGGGTAGGGTTAGGGGTTGGGGTTAGGGTAGGGTTAGGGTTAGGGGGTTGGGTTAGGGGTTAGGGTTATGGTTAGGGTTGGAGGTTAGGGGTTAGTAGGGTTAGGGGTTGGTTAGGGTTAGGGTTAGGTTAGGGGGTTAGGTAGGTTAGGGTTAGGTTTAGGGTTAGGGTTAGGGTTAGGGTGTAGGGTTTTGGGTTAGGATAGGGGTAAACACCACTCTTGATGAAAAATTTAATAGACAAAACAAAAGAGATAGATGATACCCAGCTCCGCCTCCCCATTTTGGGGGTCTCTGGACACGCCAGAAGTGTCCGCTTGTCTCTACGACTTACGGTTCTCGAGATATGAAAAAATTGTCAAAATTTGACGAAAAGAAAGTTCATAAGTCCTCGTAGGAAGGTCGCAGCCAGCTCAAACTTGGTTCTTTGTAATCCTCTCCTCAAGCCGGAGTCTTAGACACCCAACATGGCCTACTTTCGTGACTTTGTTTTTTTTCCATTTTGTCTTACTTTGACTAGGACGATTGTATTGCGTTAGGGTTAGGGTTAGGGGTTAGGGTTAGGGTTAGGGGTTAGGGTTAGGGTTAGGGTTAGGGGTTAGGGTTAGGGGTTAGGGTTAGGGTTAGGGTTAGGGTTAGGGTTAGGATAGGGGGTAAACACCACGTCTTGATGAAAAAAATTTAATAGACAAAAAACGAAAGGAGATAGAGGGATGAAACCAAGCTCCGCCTCCCCATTTTGGGGGTCTCTGGACACGCCAGAAGTGTCCGCTTGTCTCTACGACTTACGGTTCTCGAGATATGAAAAAATTGTCAAAATTTGACGAAAAGAAAGTTCATAAGTCCTCGTAGGAAGGTCGCAGCCAGCTCAAACTTGGTTCTTTGTAATCCTCTCCTCAAGCCGGAGTCTTAGACACCCAACATGGCCTACTTTCGTGACTTTGTTTTTTTTCCATTTTGTCTTACTTTGACTAGGACGATTGTATTGCGTTGGGTTAGGGTTAGGGTTAGGGTTAGGGTTAGGGGTTAGGGTTAGGGTTGGGGTTAGGGTTAGGGTTAGGGTTAGGGTTAGGGGTTAGGGTTAGTTAGGGTTGGGTTAGGAATAGGGGTAACACCACGTCTTGATGAAAAAAATTTAATAGACAAAAAACGAAAGGAGATAGAGGGATGAAACCAAGCTCCGCCTCCACATTTTGGGGGTCTCTGGACACGCCAGAAGTGTCCGCTTGTCTCTACGACTTACGGTTCTCGAGATATGAAAAAATTGTCAAAATTTGACGAAAAGAAAGTTCATAAGTCCTCGTAGGAAGGTCGCAGCCAGCTCAAACTTGGTTCTTTGTAATCCTCTCCTCAAGCCGGAGTCTTAGACACCCAACATGGCCTACTTTCGTGACATTGTTTTTTTTTCCATTTGTCTTACTTTGACTAGGACGATTGTATTGCGTTAGGGTTAGGGTTAGGGTTAGGGTTAGGGGTTAGGGTTAGGGTTTAGGGTTAGGGTTAGGGTTAGGGGTTAGGGTTAGGGGTTAGGGTTAGGGGGTTAGGGTTAGGGGTGAGGGTTAGGGTTAGGGTTAGGGGTTAGGGTTAGGGGGTTAGGTTTAGGGTTAGGGTTAGGTTAGGGTTGAGGGGTTAGGGTTAGGGTTAGGGGTTAGGGGTTAGGTTAGGGGTTAGGGTTCGGGATTAGGGGGTTAGGGTTAGGGTTAGGGTTAGGGGTTAGGGTTAGGGGTTAGGGTTAGTATAATCGTAGTATAGTATGTTTTTCAACATACTATACTACGATTTCTTTTAAGACTTTCTTCAACATACTATACTATGACTTTTTTCAGCATTCTATACCCTACCCTATACTATGACGTGCTTGACATGCTATATTAGGACTATGAGTATGACTACTACTACTTTAAAAAAAAAAGGGGTTTTCTTACTTTTTTCAACATACTATCCTACAACTTGTTTCAACATGCTGTATTATGACTTATTTTTTAACTTTCTTTTCGACACACTATACTCTGCCTTTTTTTACTTTTTTGACTGGGTATACTAGGACTTGTCTGTGACTTTTTTTGACATACCATACTTTGAATTTTCCGACCGAAATACTGTACTATGACTTTTTTTCGACATGCTATACTATGATTTTTGTTTTACTTTTTTTGACTTACTAAACTGTTTATTTCTTACTAGACTTTTTTTTCAACATACTATACTTTTCTTACTAAGACTTTTCTTACTTTTTTCGACATACTATACTATGACTTGTTTATGACTTTTTATACTACGACTTGTTTCAACATGCTGTATTAGGACTTATTTTTAACCTTCTTTTCGACACACTTTACACTGCCTTTTTTACTTATGTGAATCTACAATACCATGACTTTTTTCTGCATGTTATACTATGACTTTTTAAAAAACTTTTTCAACATACTATAATATACTTTTATTGACATTTTATACAGCATATACTTGTTTAAGAGTTTTTTACATGCTATACTATGACTTTTTTTTAAAAACTTTTTTTGACATAAGACTTTCTTCAACGTACTATATATGATGCTATAGTGTGACTTCACTGAAGCAAAGCTAGGACTCTATGGTGGTAGAGACCTCACATCTGTTCCAGATGGGCCACAGGTCAGGTTCAAACCCTCAGCCAACAGGGGGACAACACTCTTACTGGGTGAGCTAGAGGTCACCCCAGCAATTTTACTTCTTATACTTTAAGTACATTTTGCTGTCAATACTTTTTTTTTGTACGACGTACAATAAGACTACTTTTAACTTATATTTCCCCTGTATTGTAGTAAAACAATGGCACGCAGCAGAAGGTCATATGTCGGATTCGAACCCGGGCCCGCTGCAGCTAACACGGGGCGCACGCGCTTACTGGGTGAGCTGGAGGACGCCCCACGTTTCTCATTTATAATATTACATGAGATGAATATAGTGGCGTTAAGGATGAGTCAGAGACTGGGTAAGTTTAAAAGATATGTTTCCAAACATTGTAGGGATATGCTTATATATAGATTTAAAAATAATTATTAAGTTACTTTTAAGTGCATTTTATCTGCTTTTAATTTATAGACATCCCATAACTAAAATGTTATGGAGTAGAAACATATTTCATTTTCCAATATGTAAATTTTTTTTAGGTGCCAACAGTTGCAACCAGTGCAGTAAAATAGCTTTTTATCTAGAAATTATTAATTCAAATAGCAAACCCTAAGGCGTTGTTCTGATTATTTCGCAGTAGTGGTGTTAACTTATTTGTTGATGTACCTGGATTTCGCTGAGTCCGCTTTAATGACCTGTGGGGTGGGGGTGGGGGTGGAAGGGGTTCTGCAGTCAGAAGTGCAAACTTCCCTTTTGCTCAAGCTGATGTTTTTTATTCCTTCTATTTTACAGCACTTTGTTGGCCGAGTTGATAAACTTGCACATTTTTATGACCCTGCACAGATTCACAGATCTAGTTTTCTGATATTTAGCGCTATAGTTGACAACAGACAACCAGAATCAAATGTTTTATTTTTTGGAGACCGCTTCAGCTTCTGGGTGCATAGACGCCAAACCAGGCCAAACCAGGCCGACCAGACTCCACCTGACACAGTCAGGACCAGGGTGAGCCAAAAAGGAGGATGGAGTGAATGGAGGCAGCTTGCTTTCTTCGCAGACAAGCTCTCTGTCAGCAGGGGAAGTAAGAGGGCTGATGTTTCATTTGGGCGTCAGTTAAAGCTGTAGTGCGTGGTTTCTGTCACCCCCACGAGGAATTCTAAGTAACAACGCGGCGCGTCCACATGATGGCCTACAGCTTCCCGTGATCGCGCACGCGCCCCACCTCCTCCTCCACGCAGTTGCTAGCCAAAGACTTTCTTTCACTGTCTATGGCCAATGACGACAGAGACGACACGGAGGGTATAAAAAAGATGGACTCTTCAGAAGACGTTATTATCTTCACTTGAGCTTCTGCGCGGGAAAGTCACCGGACGAAACAATCGTGGAACACAGCCAATCCAGAGAGAGCCATGTGGCGCTGATAGTACTAATTAGCTTTGTAGCAACTCATTTGGCAATGGCTTGAATTTAATGGACCTTCAATAATATCAAAAAGTTACGCACTAAAGCTTTAATAATAATAATAATAATAATAATAATAATAATAATAAAAACAAGCTAAAAGTCCATCTGCTGATGAATACGGTTACGGTTTAAAGCTAAGACCTTGAGTTAGATTTGTTTTTTTCTAACTACAATTTCCAAAGTCAACAATCCACCTAACTGAATCATCCAGTTATGGCATTTCTAAATGCTCTTGGTTTGACCAGAAAACATAACACCTTCAGTCATTTTGCTACAAGCTGTCAATCTGTACCACTAGGTGGCGACAGATGACCATTTCATTGAGATATGACAGCATGTTCATCACGTAAGAGCTGATCAAGGCAATGAAAATGAGATACTTAATTAAACCTTTATCCAGTGTTACATTTTACAAAAACTTGAGTCCTACAACTTAACTGCCAACACTATAAGCATGTGAAAACACACCCACACACACACACACCCACACACACACAGACTAAACACAGACTGTGTTTACTGTGTAATACTGCAGTACTTAAAAAAGGCTTGTAACTGAGAAGCACTGAGACTGACTGAGATCAATAGAGTAATTTTCAACTCTAGAGAGTCTGGATTATCCACCTCACTGCTCACTGATGTGATGCAAACGACACACACTCAAACACACACAACACACACACACACTTCATGTCCTACAGCCTCCTCAGATTGTCTGTGGATCCATATTTGTACAGGAAATTGACATTTTCCTGTTCTTTCTGCCTGCCATGTTTTCTCCTAATAAAGGGTTTGATCACCTCAGAGCTCCTTGTCCCAATCCACTTTTTGGCTTATCAGTACACAGTAATTTGATTCAAAATGTTCATCAACTTACCAGATATAATGTGTTGTCATAATGTGGAAGCAATTATGGGGGAAATAAGTAACGTGAAATAAATCAAATGCCTTTTAGGTCAAAATTATGAAAGAGCAGAAAGTGAAAAATCTTTTTTTTGTTAGTTTCTCATTGTTCTGACATTCCAAACATGTCATCTATATTAAGTTTTTCCCTTTTTCCTGACAGACATGGGCTTCTTTGTGAAAATGGTATTGTAATGGTATGACAAGGCTTAGGCTACAAAACCAGAGGCCTCAGTCCCTCTTTCAGTCAGTCAGGTCAAGAAAGACTGAACCTGGGTCAAGAAGGTTCCTTTATTGGAGACATTAATTAGCGGCTAACATTTGCAATTAAAAACAACCAAACCAAAGACCAGCAAGATTGGTGCTCAATTAGTTTTTAGTGTTGAACTCTTCACCGCCCATCTCATTTCTATTCTCATTTCTATTCCCCAGGCGGCCCTCGTCAAGCCAACAGCCCGACCCTAAATCTCGTTCTCACGCTCATCCGCCTTGATTAATTTCCAGGGAGCGACGCCGGCTGGCCTGAGCCCACTGGCCGAGCTATACACCGCCTGGCCCGCGCTGAAGGGCCGGGAAAGCCCGGGAGGAGAGGTTGGATGGATAGATGAATCTTGCTCCGATCTCTTATCAGCCAGAGCAGCTTCTAGTGGGAGGCCGGGTGTGAATAGTTCCTACTACCCCCCCCACACACACACACACAATATCACAATCAGGATCACCATCTTTTCGTTCACTTCACGCTGTCATTCTGTTCTGCTGGGGAGATAACGCCACGCATACACGCATGAGCACACGCAAACACATACACACGCAGAGGGAAAGCTAGCCTTTGCCTGAGGTATTCCCACCACAACAAAGATTTTAAGACACTTCAGCAGGGCGGAAACGGTCATCAGTAGGCTACTGACTGTCAAACTGACTCCAACACACACACACACACCTGATTAGATTTTCTTCCTGAACATATTCCGCTGACAGATGAAGGCACATCAGTGAAGATCGTCAGAGAAGATCAGTTGCAGAAGCTCATCAACGTTGGAACAACAGCAATATGTTATTTTACACCACATCAAGCAGCTGAATAAAAATTACACCACTGCTAAACTGAAAGAAAACTCAATGAGGATATTTAATTAATGTGAATAATAATAATAATAATAAATAGTTTTATGTAACAATAATGTGAATTTTTTTAACCTCTAAAATCAGATGTGAATCCTCTTTTCAAAAATGTTAATCAGATAAAAAGACTTGCAGCTGGCCTTTTATTTCAATAACCAAGTGGGCCCCTTTATCACATAAAATCAGAGACCAACAGTAAAACAATGTCATAGAATGACAATAGTCACATGAAAATTTAAATTTGCATAAAATATAGTTTTTAGTTTGTACAATGAATCCAACATTTATGTTCATGCATGTGGTTGATTCCTCAAAATTTGACTATAAAAGTCTCATCGGACTTCATAATTCTAGACTCGGCGTTTAAATGTGAGTGCACATTTCTTCTTCTAGTTGTTATTAGGCTAATAGATAGAAAGACATCATTTTTAAATCATATTGGAAGTTAAACTAAACCAAATATCCTTTTGAAGTTCATGACAGTGTCTAAATAACGCTTTCAATAGGTAGGCCTATGTTAAAATCTGATATTAGCCTACTAATATCATTTTGGGGGTACACGGATACTGTGTGTCTGTCTCTCTCGTGCTCTCGTCACACCTGCGCGCGCTTCCCTACCTCGCTCTCCTCTCTCTCTCTTTCTCTCTCTCTCTCTCTCACACACACACACACACACACACACACACACACACACACACACACACACACATAGGCTACTCTCCTCTCTCTCTCTTCTCGCCACTTCAAATCTCTACTTTAAAGTGGACTCGAGACAAGAGTTGTTGTTCTTTCCGCCTGGTGGTGCCACGCGCCGAGCATCGTCATCATCACCATGCCTCGAGGATTCTTGGTTAAGAGAAACCGGCGATGTTCAGCGTCACACCGGTCAAGAAATAACAGGAATAACAAATCTGTAACATATTACGCTGAAGTGACAAAACCGGAGGCAGTCAAGGAGAACGATGTGTTAAATGTTGCTCCGTTTGAACGGGCAGATGGACTTCTCCCGGTGTCCCGTGAAGACTCCGCCGGTGTCAGAGAAGCGTGGAGCCCTCACGTGGAGTCCGCCCTGGAGGCCGAGGCGGACCGGCGCGCGCAGTTACCGGAGACCGAGCAGCAGGTGAGCGAGGTGGACGTTTTGACTCCCGATAGTGATTTCTCCTGCTTCTTCCCAGCTCCTCCTCTACCCCCACGCGACCTGCCATTAACAGAGTCTTGCAGCCCATTTAAACCGGTCGGCACGAGACTACAGGAACACCAAGAGGAAGGAGATAAGTTGTTCCCCGGGAAGTGCCTAACATCCCCCCCGGTGTCGGAGTTACCGAAGCTGCCGTTCCTGGTGAGCTCCACGCCAACCTCTGTGTCCGCTTCTATCGAGAGGCTCCTCGCGAGCAGCAGCCGCCACGCACCGTCCTACGGTCACAATGACAAATATGAGCCGAATATTGGCCATGTTCACTTGTTCCCGCCACTGACACTGATGCAGGAGCAGCATCACGCAGCGAGGAAACGCTCGTTCATTGAACAGGATCAACGCTTGAACGGCAACAGACACAACAAACACTCAATGGGCAACCCGTCAAAGAAACCCAAAGTGAACCGAAAACTCAACTTCGAGGATGAGGTCACGACCTCGCCGGTTTTGGGGCTGCGGATCAAGAAGGAGAGTCCCGAGCTGAGGAGGCAGCGGGAGAAGTCGTCTGCTCTCAACGGGAATCAGCCGCTGGGAGAGTTCATCTGCCAACTTTGTAAAGAGGAGTACCCCGACCCTTTCTCCCTCGCGCAGCACAAGTGCTCCCGTATAGTGCGCGTGGAGTACCGGTGTCCCGAGTGCGAGAAAGTCTTCAGCTGTCCCGCCAACTTGGCATCCCACCGCCGTTGGCACAAACCTCGTCCGGTAAACAACTTAGGAGCAGAGACTCAGACAAACAAGAGCCAGCTGTTAAAAGAAGCACGAGGGCTTGTTCAGCCGGTAGAGTTGGAGGGCAAAGAGAACGAGCTGCTGCGCGTGAATGCCAACCAGCACCACGAAGCACGGGACAGTTCCCGCATTAGGCGCGAGCCGTCTCTGCTGCTGCTCCACGGTCGGTCTCGGGACAGCCCCGACAGTGACAACCTCGCGCCTCCTCACTATGATTCCTCGCTTCATTACCGGAACCCGGTTGAAGGCTGTCAGGACATGCAGCAGCAGGTGAGAGCGGCAGACAGCCCGCCCTCGAGCCTCCTTCTACTGAACTGCAACCCAGAGGAGAGCGTGGACCTGCAACAGCAGCCGTCACTTTCGCATCCTCCTTTACAGTTTGTCCAGTCCTTACCGGAGGAGGAAGTGTACGAGTGCCGGTTCTGCGGAAAGAAATTCCGCCGACAGGCCTACCTAAAGAAACACCTGGCCGCGCACGAGATGGCAGCGCGAGGTTCTCCGCCCCCTTCATCTTATGGCCAGGCGCGCGAGACCAGTGGACAGAGCCAGGTGTTTCTGTGTCACCTGTGCGGCGCGCGCTTCCCGTCGGTTGAAATCAGGGACAAGCACCGTCTGTGGCACGCGATGAGGGACGAGTTAATGGCGGGAACATTGGGAGGCGGACTCAGACCAGACGTGTTCCACACGCAAGGAGAGGAGAGCAACACAAGGGAATGCGAGCAGCAGCAGATCTTCCCGTGCAAGCACTGTCCGTCCACATTCTTCAGCTCCCCGGGGCTCGCGAGACACATCAACAAATCTCATCCCACAGAGAACCGGCATGTGATGCTGCTGCAGATGACCGTGCGACCGTAAAACGCGCGCGAGATATACAGTCACACTCAAACAAGCCAACAGATTGTTCAAAAGAAAATTATTAGTCATTGTTTGTTACCACGGAGAACCTTTTAACTGTTGTAAATTGTATATTGTGACTGAGGCCTGTTTTCTCAGCTGTAGTCAAAAAGCAAAATGTTATACGGTTGAGTCACTATATGCCTTTTGTGTAAGGTCAGTAAGCATCTTTAACTTCTAAATTGTTTTAAAAAAAAGTCCACTTATGATATATTGACACCAGAACGATGCAAACATTGTCCATAGTCATGATGAACTGATGAAGTCAAGAGCAAATGTTAACAAAACTTTGCTGTTTTGCTGACCCTGGATACTTGTAGCCTGCAGTATATAACGCTGTCAGTAAAAAGGGAACTGTCCACGGTGCTGAAACTAAATAACGACCTACTGAAACCACAACCCCTGCCAGGCTACTTACACCATGTCTCCAAAAACACACTTCTGTATTCTTCCACAGGTTATTCAGTCTTTATAACAAGCAGGATTCTAATACTACCACAATTAGTGAAACTATCTAGCTTTTTTTTTAGGGACAATATCATTCATTGGACAGGTGACAAATCTAACATGATTTCTTAAACTAACAGCAAGATTATTAAAATGACATGTTTTTTTAAACCGGATGCAAATTAAAGTGACCCTAAATCCCAAGGGTTATTTATCCTACGTAAGTACTTAGAGCAAAACACATTATCTCTCAACATTAAATTGTTGTAATAAGGTAGTATTACAATCATAAGTCAGACAGCGTTTGTCTTTCTTTCAACTCTCATTTCGAGATCTCACATTATGCCCAGCACTCTGTAAATTATTTGACATTTAATAACAGCAACTGTTGTGGTTAGTGAAAACTGGAGAGACTGGAACAGACTGGTTTGACAGAAAGTACATTTTGATTATGACTAATTAGAGCAAGAGGGGGTTATTTTACACAGAATATACTGAAGCAATGATTGACACAAGTCTCTCTACGTGGCAGACATTTAGACTCATGGTCAACATACTTCTAAAAGGTAAAGTAATCCGATTATACTGAAGCTCAGGAGGAGTCTACTGTGTTACATTGAGAAAGTGACCTTCCTTACCCCAAGAACTGGAGACTGAATCAATGTCCTAACTCTATTTCAAAGACTATTTCATGTACAGTAAACAATAAAAAAAGAAAATAATCAGATAGACCATAATATGCCTTTTATAGTAAATGTACCAGTAAGCTTCTCAGCTTGAAAATATTTTCATACAGAAATGGAACATTTAATGTTAGTACTGGTAGTAAATAAAAATGTCTTTCGTCTTTATTGAGTATATACAACTGTGGATATATTTGCTAAATGCCTTCATGAAAAAAAATCTAAAAATGTAATTGTTGGTTCAATGAAGCCTATTTTAATATGCTTGAAGTTGAATGTGAAATTTATTCTAAATGATTGTCAATAAATGTTAGGACACTATGATTAATGGGGAGCCTTGCCTGGTCAACTCATTAATGTGAATAACACACACACACACACACACACACACCAAGTGGTACAAATCATTTATTGTCAAATTCCATCATCACACATTCACGCTCTCTGTGTCCAAAAGAGACATTACACATTTACATATGACAGGTCTGACAGTAACATCGTTTGAGGAGTATTTGTGCGTGCATGCGTGCATGTATGTGTGTGTGTGATACAGCTGTTACATGATCAACACATGCAGTTATTACTGAACTGGTGTCATGCAGTATGTGCAGTCAGTAGTTACATACATCAGCTTTGTCTCCACACTAACATCTGGACAACAGCTGAACCTGCATCCATCACAAGCCTCACGTTCAGAGCATTCATCAACACAGAAGTTCCAAATTTTATATGAAGGGACATTTCTGCGGCTGACATGCAGACGACCAAGATGTCAGATGGGTCAAAAAGGCTGACAAATACGTCAACCTTGACAATCTGATTCAAAAAATCCAGACAGACACTTCTCAGGGAATTTGGTATGTTAATTCTTTATAATGCTGAAAGGCTTTGGGTTGCTGCTAATCAGGGTTTCTGAGTCCACCAATCCTCAGGAGTACTTACAATCTGGAAAACAAATTTGAAATATGAACTATGTATATAAAAGCAGCATCATGATTTTTTTTTATCCAAAGATTATAAAGGTACAGAGTTTAGGATGTAGCCTGAACAGGTTCCGGTTGTCAAAGTGTTTACAGGATGTAGTCAGGGACTTGCAGGTTAGCTGCATTCTACATCCAGCATGTACAGATCAGTCCCAGAGTGCAGGGGGGCTACTTGACTAGTGTCGCAACCAATCAATAATGCTTCAACCTCAGTAATAATAATAATAGTAAAAATTGTAACAGCAATAATTTAAGGGACAACTCAAATCTAATCTGACTTCTAATATTCACACACAAAGTAACACAACATGAATTTGATCTCATTTTACACTGACAAATCTTTAACTATTTCAGCCCCATGGAGGGGTACAACAAACATTCCCTTTCCTTTCTACAAAGAATCTATGGTGGAAATAAAAAAAATTAAACAGTAACATAAAATACAGTTGTGAATACACAAACTTTAAGCAGTGACGCATAATGCAGAACCGTTAACTCAGATCTATATTTTCCAATAAAGATCTTTATCGTATGTATGTTTTCTTTACTAGGGATCAGGCCACGGGGGGAAAAAAATTAATGGAGACATGAGGCGAAAGAGCCATCATGTAAAATGAATGGAAGAACGTTTAATCCTGATAACCACAGCTGAGAGCATTTATAAAGAAAACCCTGAAGTGCATAAAAAATATAAGCCAATTTCAAAACCATGTCAGGTTTATTTGAGTTGAGGTAAACTCACGGGAGTGCTGAAATGAGGAAGTTAAATACATAAATGGTAGTGTTACATCTTTCTGGATTGTGATTACACGAGGATCCCCTCCATCCAGAACTGGAACTGGGGATGAGTCTAAATATAAGAGCGGAGTTTAAAAAAAAAGAGAAAAGAAAAAAAGAAGCAGCACAAAACCATTGCTATCTACATGTAAGTGATGATGAGTTGACACCTCTTTGGCCACGGCTCTACAGTATCTCACCTTTACGTGCTTTGCTTTTCCTCCTTTCACTACCATTAGGATGGGGAAAATGTTTCACCAATATTAGCCAAACCTGCCAGAAAAGCCTCTGGGCCCAATCTGGCTGTGCTACCAAGGTCATCAACAGTAAAGAAAAGTACATGCGCTAAAATGAAATTACCTTTAAAGAATGAAGTGAAAACTGGTTATGAAAAAGATAAACCGTAAACGTAAAGCATAAAATCTTGTAGTGTCAACCCAATTTAAGCGGATATTAAATAATGTGGTTATAAGTCAAACCACAGTTTGGCTTTGGCAGCTATTGTTACATAACAGTATATACACAGCAACCATCCTCACACTGTACACATCCCTATAGATATTATGTATCTACTATATATTTATATTTATACTCATACATATATAGATATACAGAATATATATAGCTAAAGGAACAAAAAGAAAAGCTGTGGTTCCTCCTCAGATGATGGAGTGACACTACAGACAGCAACATTCTTGTTCGGGTCAAAACACATTTTACAGTAAAAAAAAAAAAAAAAGGAAG
>NC_045752.1:16143953-16149365 GCF_008692095.1 Etheostoma spectabile | reverse complement strand
TAAATGCAATGAACATCAGTGCTTGTCCACATTTTACAGCAAGAGCACAAAAAAGTCAAAACTTTATGTAACAAGTGCTTTCTCTTTGATCCGTTTCTGTTATTTCATTTTCCAGAAGGCGCTTTTCTCTCCTTTATGACAGACAAATAATCCCTCCCTCGTTCTTACTTTACCGCTGATTCTCACGTGTCTTCACCCAAAGGGTCAGCTGTCAGCCCCAGGAGTTCAGGGAGGGGATTCAAACAGAAAATATTTGGCTTGAGAGCGTTGCCACATCCACGACCAAAGTTTTTGTTTTATTTTTAGCAAATTAGCGAATTTCTATTTACATTTTACGAGGACCAACAACAAACTTACCCCTGCCCTCATGTTTCTAGGCCCAATATACTGAGAACAAAAATATACTTTTATTCTTGCTTTCTCCATGCAGCACTATAGGTGCAACCATTCAGAATTCATTCTTTTTTTATATCAAAACTCATCATTTTGTCTGTACACACATGGACTGACTATAGTACAAATATACAGATTCCCCAAAGCGACGTTCAACCTCTCTCTGTTCTGAAGTTTGATCTCACTGAAGGAGCTCTCCAAAAAGAACAGTGTATGATGTGGCACAGATTAAACTGGAGTTGGTGAAAATGTCTAACATGGCACAGATTATTCTGAACTAATACTGCACTGCTCGGGCTGCACTTGTTCTGCTGTTTCTACTGTGGCAAAGATTAGCATGCTGCAGCACGGACTCAACTGGTTTCTGGAGTTGTTTTCTTTTAGAACAAAGCGAAGGATAAATTCAGCAGCTGTGAGCATTTTCAAAATAAAGTTACAGTGTAATATAGTTTACAAAATACTATTACATGTGTTTTTGAGAGTACAACTGGGTGACAAAGCATTAAGCTTTGTTGACACCATGCTTTGTGAATAAAATTCTACAGTCACCCCTGATGGTAACGCTCATTACGGAGAACACCACCCAGTTTTTTCCTGTTGGATATCATCATATCATCATCATACATAATATCATTCTAATCATATAATCATTTAATCACCCATTGTCAAGTTTAATTTCTTTTACTATTAAGCACAACTTTAGACAAAACATCTTTCCCAGACTAAGTGTCTGATTGCTTGTTCAGTTTGGACGGGGCCATACTCTAAAGATCTTAAGTCTTATTGGCTGATCCAGAGGAGCGTCGCAGCTTCATGGACATGCGGCTCTTGCTAGTCCGGGGAGACATGGGGGACGCTGAGTCGCTCCCGCCCTCCCCAAGAGCCGGACTTTCTGCCCGAAGAATCTCTAGGCAGGAGCCTGAGGAAGAGGAGGAGGCAGGGGGAAGGTGTGGGGTGAAGGGGATGGAGAGATAAAGGAGAGGAGGGAGGAGGCAAATAAGAGGATGAAAAGGAAGAAGGGACAATAAAAAAATTACATCACGCCCCATGATGTTCTACAGAGCCAGGCTTCACAAACCTCTACAGTCACGCAGGCAGGACAGACAGAATGACGGACAGAGACAGACACAGACAGGACAAGAGACAGAAAACAGGCAATGTACTACACAAGCTCCATTAGTATTCTACACTGGGTTTGTTTTTAATTTCTACTGTGTACTTCCTGGAAAAATGGACTTTATTTTTTAAAGATACTTTGGGGCATTTTTAGGCCTTTATTGACAGGACAGCTGAAGAAATAAAAGGGGAGAGACATGCATCAAAGGGCCTTAGGTCGGAATCGAACCTGGGCCCGCTGCGGCAGGGAGTAAACCTCTATAGGCGCCCAGCTGCTCTACCAACTGAGCCACCCGGGTACCCAGAAGTTCTGTTTTAAGAGGTTTCTTACCTGTGAGCACCTCTGAGACTGTATGTGTAATTAAAATCTACATAAACCAACTTTTCTTGACATCATATGTTTAACACCTGCCTGTTGCTAAATGTATCTGCTGTTTGGATTTAGTTTAGGCCAAGTGCTGATGCTCCCTGAATATCAGCTGAGTCTTCTCTGGACAGCTCTCAACGGCTGTTATTGGTCAGTTTTAAGAGGATGAATAGCTCCATGTAGATTTGTGTTGTAACATGCTGTTGTAGTGTTAACGACGGACTGGATTCATACGGAGACTTTTGAACCTGCACTCTACAAGATTGTCTGCTAAACAGTCATAAATACTAACGTCATTTTACTAAACAGTACAGTAACTGTGTTTAATATTTAGGTAAACAGGGTTTATATACTTATCTTACATCTCTTGTAAACATTTTTTTTCCCTTTCTTTTTTAAAAATCGGAATCTACAATTTTTATTAGTTGCAATTGAGCCAAGAGCTGCTTACTTCTGGCTAAAACCTTCCATGTGCGCTAATGGGAAACCAGACATAATTAGACTAGATACATAAAATAAAATGATATTTAAGAACACAAGGCAAGAGACCTCAAGAGATTTTCTATCTAGAAAGCATACCATTCACAGCTAGCATGAAGGACCTTCTGCTTCAGACCCTTCCCCTTCACCCTGAGCAGATTAAAGCTGTCTAGTGGTTTAGGGACCATCATACACATATCACTATGCTCCTCTAGAGTAGTGGAAGAAGAGGAGGAGGAGGAGGAGGGGGAGAAGACAGGAGAGGAAAGAAAGTTGGGGAAAGGAAACAAATGTAAAGGAGAGGGTGTTCGGTAATAAAAAAAGGCAAGAAGATGAAAGCCGGGAGGATACGGAAAAGATTGAAAAAGAGAAAATATAGGGAAAGGAAAGACAATTAAAAAGAGGAAAAGGAGAAAAGAGAAAGTAAAAGAAGGAGAGGACAAAGGAGCAGTAAAGGAAAGTGAAGGAGGGGTGGTTAGAGAAGAGAACGAAAACAGAAAAAATGAATTAAAACATAGAATAAGAAGTTGCCACACACATCAAAAGAAAAACAACTGAATACACTCGACAGACAGAATGGAAAAACAACACAAAAAGTTGGACGACACAAAACACTTCCGTACAAAATGTAGACATATATATATATACATATATATATATATAAAAAAATGATACATATTATAATGAATACATCTTAACTGCATTATATTCATGCTTAACTTTGCTTATCCCCACCACTAAGATACTTATTTCAAACGTAACAATACATACAAGTCTACCGAAGAAGAAACACAACTTTAATGTTAGTTTAAAGTTAGACATTCAATGTGTGTTTGTGCGCACAGTCCTACAACATATCAAAATCAGGAAGAGAGGAGCGGACAAAAGGTTTGAGGTAAAGTTTCACCAGGTCAGTGTGACATCGCAGGTTAACAGAAACAAACAGGATAATGACTGAGTGAGTGAACAGGCAAAAGAGCAGAAATCTCACATTGTTTTAAAAAGGATATCTCACTTTCATCATGCCCCTGAGTGTAGTTTGGTGTGAAGCACATCAAGGCACACATGGTGTTAAATAAACTGGAGGTATTTTAAAGGTGCTAATATGTAAGTGCTTTGTTTACAGCTTTTTCTGCTGCCGCCGAGTGACAAAAAAAAAAAAAAATCTGTTAATGGAAGTTTAAAATAATCATAGCATTGACAGCATTTAAAAAAAAAAAAAGCTAATTTAGATCAACAAGGGCCACTGCCTGTGGGCTAGTTGTTACAGTCTAGATAACGATTAGCTAGGACATAAACCTGATCAGTGGGAGAAAGACTAACAATACACATCGTGCTTTAAGACTAAAAGTTACATGTGGCCAGGTTGGCTCAGTGGGTAGAGTAGGCGCACATATACTTCGATGTTTATGCCTCAAAGCAGACGTCCAGGGTTCAAATCCGACCTGTGACGATTGCCTGCATGCCTTCTCTTTCTTTCTAACCTAGCTGTTCTATCAATTAAAAGTGGAAACGTCAAAAAAATTAAAAAAAAAGTTACATAATGAAACCGAGTTAATTTCTAAGCTCAAGCAAATTACTCTTTTCTTAATCCCATACCTAGCAAACTATAATGAGTCATACCGAACAACACCCGCAGATTAGATGAAAATGACACTTCCTTTTAATTAGTCGAGAACTAGAAACACATGCAGACCTGCTTAAACTGTGGAAAGCACGGAGGAGAAAACAGACAAATCAAGAAAACACAATATAGCGGAGGAATCGAGGAAAGCAGAGGTTAGGCTGAAATGTCAGTTGGAAGAGCCAATCAGAACGGGGCGAGTCATGTGACCAGGCTTACCTTTTAGCTATAGGCAAGTGAGACATTACGATCTAAAGGAAGGGGGGGGAACAAACAGAAAAGAAAAAGAAAAAAAATAGATAAACAAAAGTAACATGAAAAAAAGAACGGAGGGAAAGGCAAATAAAAACAAAACAGAAAAAAAATAAAACAAATGAACAAAACAGGTGAAATAAAAAAAATAAAAAAAAAACAGAAAGAGAGAAGAATATTTGATCATTGTGCTGTTAAGGGAGGGGAACCTGTAAGTTAATATAGGGAGAGGGAGATATAGATAAGGGGAAGGGGGGCTGTAAATTTATTACAGAACACAGGATTATTAGGCTGTCGAGATTGTCAAAACACACAATCTAAATTCTGAACTTTGAAAATGATTTGCATAATAGGACTCAGAATCAGGCAAATTGAGACGTGCAACTACTGAAATCTCTATCTTGTTATCTGACGTTTGGATCCTGTGTTCTGAAATGACATTTGGAGCTGAACAACATACTGACAACCCAATACAGAGCAAAATACTTCTGAGGATTTCAGTACCACACAATATTCCAAATGGGAAAATATCTCGGGTTGTGTTGAATGTTATTCAGCCTCAAAGCAGGTTGAATATTATTGTACAGTTAATAATATTTTTTTGACACAATAGCTGGTGAGATGAAGAAAAGTTGGATGAGAAAAAAAAAAAGTGATCAATTAGACAAACACTCTCAGTCATGCCTCTGCTTGACCAGTAAGAAACAAAGCAAAACATCATGTCACAGTTTTCCTACAAACGTTTACATCAATACACTGATATGTGTGTAGGCCTTCGTCACACAGCTGCTGCTTCATGTACCTCTTTATAAAGTGAGTGGCTTAGCTGCAAAATGAAATTATTGTAAATAACTGCAGCATTGAATAATTGGATTATGTGTGAGTCAAAGGACAGTACACTATTTTTAAATTACACCTAACCAGACACATTACAGACAAAGATTATTAGTATCCGTCTAATAAACTTAACAGGATACATATGAGAGTCATACAGTAGACTATAACTCCCATAAGCATGCCTGGCATCTCTACGGCTACAGCTAATTCCTCAGAGATGCTCTGGAGACACAAGAAGGCTGAAAAAAAGCTTTGGACAGAAAACAGAACTCATCAGATAAAAGATTGTGAATCAGACTGTGGGCTGCCAGTGTGAATGTGTGTGTGTGTGTGTGTGTGTGTG
>NC_045752.1:16137929-16143943 GCF_008692095.1 Etheostoma spectabile | reverse complement strand
TGTGTGTGTGTGTGTGTGTGTGAGAGAGATTGGGGCAGCTCTGTCATAAAAAGGCAGAGAAAGAGAGAGATGCTGCTTGTTTGGTTGTTTACAGTGCAGCATTAGTTCTTAAGGAGGAAAAAGCTGTAAAGCTTAGAGATGTTCCAACACCATTTTTACCTTCACGATTCAGATTGCGTTGTGCAAAACACAATTATATAACTTTTTAACAGCTGCATATTAGTAACCCTGTATGAATGGGATCGGATTACTGTCATTGTTGTTTGGCCTGGCTCTTTGTAAAACTACATTCAGAGAATGAATGGCATAGAACTTTCTTTTATCATTAGTTTGCAAGTCAGTCATATGGGGGAAAAAAACATAAATACTTTTTTTGCAGGTCTAAATCATGTGGTATTGGATAGACAAAGACTCACATGCTTGCCATTAACAGCTTTTTAGGCAGCCCAAAAACTGATATTGGAACAATTCTAGTATAGTATAGTTAACCTGCCTTTTTTTTAGGGTTACATCCTTAAATCTTTGTGAGTAAATTAATGGAGAATAAATCTATGTAAACTTATCCACAGAAAAATGAATATCCCAAAATATAGGTTAGGTCAGGGTACACACACAAGTATTCAGTCATTGTGTGTTTATTATGCATATTTTAATGTCACTTGCCTTCAGTCCTAAATTCTCCCAAGGATTTGTGGCAAGGGACTAAAAATAGCAAGAAATGTAAGCAGTGTGTGCATTTGGCCACCAGCAGCTTCATTACTGATCAGTTCTGTCAAAGCCTGCAACCAAAGTTTTGATTGACAGGTGCAGCTGTTGTGGTGGTGTAACATTTGTCTGGTTACTGTGTGCTACACAGAGCAAAAGGTTGTGTCTTACCTGTGTCAGAGGGCAGGTGTGTGCAGGGAGCTGGACTGTAGACTCGAGCCGCGTAATCCTCGAATGTGGTCGGCTCCTGGTGGTGCTGTACGATGGTTTCTAGGTACCGGGCTCGCTCCTCATAGCTGAGGTCAAAGGTCAAGGCCAAACGAACAAACAAAAAATACACAGATACCAACAGAACATGAAAGAAGCAAAACGATGGAAATAGTAATAAATAATGGATAATAATATAATAAAGTAACAGAATAGAAAGGTAAAAACTGTGACAAAACTGAAATTGATACTGTAGTACGAGTAAAGTAGATATAAAATAAGAAAAAAAAACATACTGAATTAAAATAAGTAAGTAGCATTTTTCAGATAAAACACAAGCCAGTTAAGTCTATATACCTAGTTTTCAATGTGAATCTACTCAGAAAAAAAAGGGAAACCAAAGCTCTTTTATCACCTGCTATTACAGCCTTCGGCGATGAATTCAAAAGAGAGGTGCAGGGATCCAGAAGACTGAAAACTGTCCATTTATTAGAGGTAACCTCATTGATAGAATGACATTTACCCTCTCTTCCTTAGTCCTACTCATTCATCCAACCCTAATGACAGCCATATGCAGCAGTTATTGTCTCTTGGACACACGCGCACGCGCACGCACACACACACACACACACGCACACACACACACACACACGCACACACACACACACACACGCACGCACACACGCACGCACGCACGCACAACTGAGTCCCATCATCTCCAAATAGTATTATCATTTGCTCAGTGAGCTCCAATAACCGAGGATTTCAATGAGAACAGAGTGAGTGAGTGAGTGTGTGTGTGTGTGTGTGTGTGTGTGTGTCTGTATTTGATAAGAGTGGTTGTGAACAGGCACAATGTGTGTATGGAAGTGCATGTGTCCCTGTTTGAGTGTGTGATGGGATTAGGCCAATGAATCTTCAGAATGAAAAAAAATGTGTATTTGTACCTCTGTGTGTGTGTGTGTGTGTGTGTGTGTGTGTGTGGGGGGGGGGGGGGGGGGGGGGGGGGGGGGGGGGGGTGTATGCGCTGTGAATGGGTCAGCCATCTGTAATAGCTCCCATGGGTTTTCTATTGGGTTAGAGAGCTGGTCTATGGGCCTCAGAAGGAGAAAGATTCAGGTCTAATGGTAACTGATCCAGTTAGAGACAATGATAATAACAACAATATGGCTCCTTTAAAGTGGAGGGACAGACTGTGCTGGCAGAATTAAAGAAAAAGGAGGAGGGTGACGTGGGGGGAATGAGTGGAAAAAGCTGGCAAAGCAGAGAGGGAGAATCTTTAATAAACTTTGGACGGATTACGCAGTTTATCTGAAATCTTTCTGAAATCTGCCATACTTGATTTCACAGGGAACTTCCAAGGGCTTTTAGATGTAAAAATATTAGTTATTCAAATGCTTGCTGTCAAAGGCAAAAAATGAAGGGGCGCCAGTCAGAGAAGAAACAAAGGAGGGGGAGGGATGAAGGCTCGAGGTTGAAGCAAGATGCTGAGGGAGGACGAGAACTTGTAAAAAGACAGGAAGGAAATAGCAAGGGTGAAAAGGAAGAAGGGTGAGAATCCTGCAGCAAGTCACAGTAGAGGTGAAAGGGGAGGACAGCATGTGAGACAGGGGAAGAAAGGATATTTAAGTAGAAACATGATGTGGTGAGTGTGTGTCTCCCATAGAGAGCTGAGAGAAACGCAGCAGTCACACACAGAGCGTCAAGCCAGCGTCTCTCGCACCAAGTCTCTACGTGATCTCACCGTTTGCCTTTTCCCGCTCCCCTGCATCACACTTAGGTGAATGATATTGTGTGTATGTGTGTGTGGTGTGAGAGAGGGGGAGAGATGTGTGGATGGTATGCAATTAGGACCAAAAACTAATATTTGTTCCTGCAAACACAAAATTAGCTTTATATATTTAAATAGTGTGTAGTTGTATGATGAAGCAGCAGTTGGGAAATAGTTTTTAGAATTGCACTGCCTTATAAAAAGGCCACTGTTTCATTATTTCTCAGAAGGTGAAAAGGTTTAAATGACACCTGCAGGGAAGAAAGAAGTCTACAAAGGCAGGAGAAAACTGAAAGGAGGAACAAGGAGAAGACTGAGAAATAAATACATTGTACCACTGCTGAGATAAATGAAAGGAAAATGATTTACTTTTCTTTACTCTTCCTCCGTCTGCCTCCTTTATATCTCTCTCTCCCTCTTTCTTCCTCTCAGTGTGACCTCGCTGCCTGCGGCCTTATGTCACAGTGTCACAAACACCAGCTCCCCACTTGGAGGAGCAACATATGGAGAGAGATTGATGCACGTTTAATGCAAAACATTTTTATAAGCAGCACCCACAGGTGTTTTCGATTACTCTGTTTAATTCGACAGGTGGACGTCTTCTGGGAATTGCCTTAGGCCACCAAACTCTTTACGCTAATAACAATATGCCTTATTTACAGAAAACATTTGGACATGTAAGCACAGGTATTAAATTAATGATAGCTGGGTTCCCTTTAGCTGCTTGAGTTTTAGGCTCCTGGTATTGTGGGTGCTGGCTTGCTGTCACACTGCCATGTCTTACTGGGACACTTGAATAGAACAGAGCCATCGTTAATGCTATTAGGAGCACCTGTGCTTTTCCTACTATGACAAGTCTGCTGTGTGACACAGGTGTAAATGGTGTAAATTGTCCTTCATGTGCAAAAATGGGTACAAGGAACTCCGTCCCATCTACAAAAAGTGAAGCACTGCATTGTGGGATAGTTAGCAGGCTGTTAGGACACAACCTCTTTTTCTTTCCAAAGTTGAAATGTTTGAGGGCACTATATAAAGCATAAATTTGAAAAGTGCAGCAGAGAGCCGATTCGCGTATGCTTCCGGGATGCGCCGTGGCGCAGCTGGTGGATTATCAAATATTTCCTTAAATGACCCCGATTGTGCAGACGCGCCTTGTGGAAATTAGGGGTTACTTTTAAAGAGGATGTACAGTAACCTATGCTTGTCTTCCTCTTGGTGCCAACTGGTCTTTGGCATTACTTTTGTGCATTTCATTTCCCAAACTGCACATGTTCATCTTTGTGCTCACTATCTCGGCTGATTACATTTCTGATATAGGGAGTATGCAGGTGCCAGCAGATAACAATACTTATGCTATTCTCCAAACTTTTTTTATATTAATTCAAAGCAACTTTTTGTGGTTGAGTGTTCAAACCACAAAGGCTAGCACATTGAGCATTTAAAAAATAAATAAATGAAAGACTTTTTAATGTGGTGTTTATTTTATTTAAAAACTTTTTTACGGACACCAAATATGTTTTTTGTGAAGCATTTTGTGGTACATCTCGGCATTAAATTATTATTACTACTATTAAAACATAGAAACTAATGAGGTCAAAGAAAATAAGACTTGCATTGCGTTCACACATCTCTTCCTTCATCCAACCCTGCATCCAAATGGCAGTGGCCGCTATGACATCTACTGTAATTGAATTTCAGATGGCTTCTCTTATTAAGTCATTAGCAGAATAATATCTCTCTTTCAAAGAGAGAAAAGCAAAGAAAGAGGGAACATTATAAGGGGAGGAAGAGGAAAAGGTTGGTGAGGGAGAAAAAAGAAAAGCAGAGCAGCAAAAGGCAGACAGGATAAAGATAGAGGAGAGTGGGGGCGGATAAAAAGGTTCTTTTGTATCGAATCAGAAACTCATTTTCTTGTGCATGGCTGAAAAGAGAGGAGAGTGCAGTGTTCGTGCCTTCTCCAGCTCTCTCTCACCCCTTTTCGCTCCCGCTCTCTCTCTCCCGCAGCGCAGTTCATTGTGGTGGCGTTCGTCTCCTGCGATCACTTGAGACTGAGGGAGACTGGAGGAGAGGAGGCGAGGGGAGGAGAAAGGGAGCTTGTTAGCGCATACGGAGCTGGGCCCACCGCTGGGATGTGTGTGTGTGGGCTGATGTTTGTATGGAGAACTGTGTGTCTGTACGTAGAATACGGTGTGAATATACTGTATACATGTAGCTGAAAATCTTCAATACCACCGTTTATACGATCTAAATGGGATAATTTATATTTGATTATAATTGTTATTTACAAATTGACACAGAATGTCGATATATGGGGTTTTAATTTACAGTTTAAAAGGTCCCATAATGTAAATGTTTTATTATAAATGCAGGTCAGGGTGCTATATAAATATTGTAAAAGTATTAAAACCAGGGACGGACTGACAATCTGTGGGTCAGGGAAAAGTCCAAAATGGCCGTCCAACCAATGGCACGAAATCAGTCTGACAAAGCAATATTAACGGTCAACAGCAGGGGCGCTAATACGATCACTAATGTGCTACATGTAAAAAAAAAAAAAAAAAAAAAAAAAAAAAGAGAGCCATATTAACAGTAGGGGCGCTAATAGAATCACTTTTATGCTACGTGTAAAAAAAAAAAAAAAAACCTTAGGAAGAAGAGTCGGCCTACTATCCAGTTTGCAAAGGTCACCAGCTGGAGAGGCAGATTTGTAACGGGAGTAGGTTAGGAAATAAAAATGTACAGTTTTCCAGCCTGAGCTTCAGGGCAAAATCAAATCGCCGGTGGAATGGCTAGCAGAAAACTTGGATGGTAAAAAGTAAAAGAAAAGAGGGCCAAGTCTCTCGAGACTGATGCCTGCCTGAAGACTGTCATGATGAGGGACAGACAGCAGAGTTAACTTCACATCAGCTAGAGGTACTGATTACTAATTAGATAAATAGGCTGCCTTTACCCTATATCAGCAAATTGCATAGTCAGCTATTAAAATGGGTGTTCATCATGATTATGAAAATTATTGCCCCATTTTGTGCCGTCAAATTTAACGTGTTCAATAATTTCTGTTAGGTTAATTTGCAACATTAAACGTGTTGTAATGAATTGCGAGTTGACCGCGATTTCACTTGGTTGTATATGAGAGGTTGTAGTGAGCTCAGTGTTTCTGCTAGGATGAAGACTATGGTATTGAATTAAACAGGAAATCATCAGGCATACACTGGTACGACTCTAAACATGCTAACAAACAGGAAGGGAGGCTAAATGATTCACTAAATTTAACCAAAAGTTTAACCGAGAGTGCAGTTTCTCCTTGTCTTTCATATTTGCGTTTACTATT
>NC_045752.1:16135848-16137919 GCF_008692095.1 Etheostoma spectabile | reverse complement strand
GGCAAAGACCTGGTGGTTGTTTGTGAAGGCTTCCCAGACACAAATGATACGGCCTAGTCATTTCATCATTTCACAACCTTAATATGAATCAAAAGTGTAATATGACATTGACAACATGTATTAATAAGTTATTCAATGCTATTTCTTTTACACAAAGCAACCGGATTATATCTAATAATAATAGCTAATAACCTATCTTTAAAATAATTTGTTTATTGAGGTTGAAGATAGTTAGGTATAGGCCTACAATATATCTAATCCCCACGTTCAGGTACAGCAGTAGCATCCTTTATTTATGAAAGTGTTGTCAGTGTTACTCTGTACTGTTTTATAAAGAAAAAGTTACTGCTGCATTGGTGATTAGAAACTGGAAAATGTACTAAACTCACTTAAGTAACTTAAAGAATAATACTGGCATATATCCTATATTTTTTGATTAAACTTTTTTTTTTGTTACAATTCTACACAACAAACAAACAGTATGTTGGTCTGTTTCTCAGTACTTCCTACAGTAACTTCCCTACCCTGTTGGACTCAGGCCCTAAACCCACTAGTTCCTTCTGAAGACGTAAAATGTCTTTAAAAACACATCACAATATATATTTGTTTAGCTTTTTTAAACGCAAGGCAAACTTAGCAAATGTTACTCACAAAGAGAAAAAACAAAGGATTTGATGGGGACTATTTTTAGTTGCAAATTAATAGACATTTGGTGCTTGAAAAGTATATTTATTAGATTGACTCAAAATAAACTACAGCTCCCATGTACATAGTAATAAAAGGAAGGATAAGGGAACAGGTCACCCAGTGCAATGAGGCTCTTGATGGGTTTTGCTAGTTTTTCACTGGCAATCCAGCCCTATGGCACAGGTGAATAAGCTATATCAGGCTTTGGATACACAGTAGCTTTGCAGTTGGATGAAGTCCATTTGGAATATTACTAGCCTTATTGTTCGCCCATGGTCGTTTCAATGGACAATACTGTATTACAAGTAAAAACAAAAAAGAAACTACAGGATGACAAATTTAAAGCTTTGCATGTGGCATCTCGTCAGCTGAATATACACAGTCCTCTCGTGCTCACAAGGCTAGCTGGTCTGCTTTATATTAAAACATACCAAAGCGATAAGAGAGTGAGGAGCCAACACTGACGGGTCCAGCTTTCATTTAACAGTGTTCACTCACTGCTATTCAGATTTTCCCTCAAAGTTTTTATGAAGAGTTTCCTTTTGCCAGACATGTGAACAAATCCCACCACAATTCAACTGGGTTATGATACACCAACATCTCTATGAGCGTGAAGTACGACAATCGATCCTGTTGTAGCAACCACTTTGTGTGATTGTGAATGTAAACATAGCCAAACTTGTACAGTATGTAACAACATGCTATGATGAAGTTTGAACATCAATTTTCAAAGGTAAAACAATTATGTTAAAGGTTCACCAAGACAACCTCTGTCCATTTTCTATAGCGTGTCTACAAGATGTCTCTTTTCACACATATACACTAAAACACACACACAGTATCTCACTCTGCATCTCACACACAAACACCCACCCTATCTGTCCTCTCCACCCTAGGCATTGGAACAGACAACAGAGAAAAGGACATCAGAGGGATAATACAATTGGAAAAGCTTTACAGCGTGTAATGATAAACCTGTGTGTGTCTGCCTGTGTGTGTGTCCATGCCCAAAGGAAAAAGCTAATAGGTTTATATCTTTCTGCGATAGCAATGATATGAAGACTTTGTGATCTCATTAAGAGTGTGTGTGTGTACGCCAAAGATGAGGACAGAGATAGGTTAGTTTAATGCACTACTAAATGTTAGGGGCCAATGTGCATGGAAACCATCCACCCACCCAGAAGAAGAAAAACAGACCCGATACATTAATTGGCCCCTTGTCACCCCACTATTTCACCTTTGTGCACACACAAATGTCAAAGAGAGAAATACACACAAACACACCCTCCTCACAGTGACCGCTGGGGAGCCCTAAAGCTGCCAGCGCAATTACAAGCTTTATTTAACACACACACACACACACACACACACACACACACACACA
>NC_045752.1:16109250-16135838 GCF_008692095.1 Etheostoma spectabile | reverse complement strand
CACACACACACACACACACACACACACACACACACACACACCTGTTGGCGAATGTCACAGAGGCCATAATAATAATTCTCTGATTAAGGAGATGGATCTTGTTCTTATCTGCAGGCTCTAACAACAGTCAGACAATATTCATCCTCCGCCCACACATATGAATCCTTAATATGGATATGAGAAGTGACACAAAAGTATTTGCTGAACTCCCTGGTGTTTTGTACAGATGTTAGTTTTTTTTCAATTGCTAAATCACAGTGAGCACAACTGGAGTCACATGTGCAAAACTCAAACTACAGTCTGCACTGCAACAGTTCAAGTGGACCAAACTCTAGTTGATTTTCATTACTAGAACAGTTTTCAAAACTCTACACACTTAGCCCATGGCTTAAACCACGACCTGCAAAACACTGTGGATTTACAGCACTTTGTTCACAGGTGAACCACACATTCAAAACAGAATGGATTTCAATCAAACATCGATCAAACACTGCTGATTACAATTTTAGGTGAAAGACTAAGCATGTGTCTTGTTTTATACTTGTTAGTGGTCATTTACATTGAGAAAGCTCAGAAAGCCTTTTTTTATAAAATCACCAAATAACAACAATTATACACTTTACCGTTTGAGAAAACAGTTAAAAGAGCAAACATGATGTCAGATGTCTGAGATTACATACCCCGCTATAAAAAATGTGAAAAACATATATAAAATATATGTTAATATATCTTTACAATAGTAAATCTGTGTTCTTACTGTTTTTCAGAAAGTAATGGAGGTGAAAGCAATGGAAACACATTCATTAGTAGTTAGAGATGAAGCAGACATCCAATGTAATGAAGACCTGCATGATGCTGGAGAGAGGACGGATTAGTCACACTATTCTTTCTTACCATTTGTTTTTTCCAGTAATTCCATAAATTACTAGAGACAAAATACTATATTGAAACAAACTGCTGATTTTCATTTCTTCTTGTTTACCTTGAGTAAAAATTGGTATATTAAAAAATCTGTATCTTTTCTTTTTTGGTCACACTGAACACAACGGCTGGAATATACTGTCACACTTATTAGCTGTTTGTAAATGTCTCATCAATTATCTCTTTAAATAGCTACTCGCAGCCTCTGAAGACCCAAATCCTCTTTCTGTCTTTTCAAGGAAAAATCTCTTACGGCTGTTCAAGCTTATGACACACAGTTTGCTGTAATGCATTTGGCCATGGTCGTGATCATCAAATCGACAATCCACGCTGAATTGTAAACACCTTATCACATAAAATACTTACAATCACACACTGCCATAAAGTGCATTCACATATTTACACCCACACATCCGCACACACACATGCACACGCGCACACAAACTACACTACAGATTAGCTTGTTTACCAGTCAGAGGGGGGTCTGCTCCATCAAAGGTGTGATCAAACCACTGATGGCTACAACTCATGTGTCTGCACAGCTCTTGGTGACAAGGCATGTATGTGTGCACACACAAACACACAAAGTCATTACATGGATCATCTATTTTGGAAATTAGGATGAAAGAAACATATTATAGAAAATGAGTAATGTCTAAAGTAATAGTCCTCACAAACCAGCTTTGATAATTCAGGCCTCAGACCTATCTATGGACTCTGCCAGTCAGACATCTATGTGTGTGGTGGTGAATACCCAAAATACTTAACTGCTACTCTGAGTTAAAACATCAGTACTTTTTGCTTGTGTGACAAACACTCCTGCAAGTAGTCATTGTGAGTCCAGGGGTACGGTCTAAAAATGTCCTATGAGAAGCACATTTCTTGTTTTATATTTTAATCAATGTAATCAATAGCCTGTTGATGGTGTACCATAGGTCTTCTGTCCAACTATACACTCTAGCTGCCGTTCAGCCTTCACACACCTGTTTTCCTTTTTTTCTTGAAGAATATTCCATCACTTTATTGAGTGATTTATAACAAACATAAATCCACATAATAGCAGTCTAACTGGTGTATAATAAAATGATGCAGATGTTAAACAGCATCAAACACCCTGGTGCTTAATGTGTACTTGTGAAACAGACTGAGATCCTGAAAAAGCATCTCGCACACACAAACCACACTCACACACATTTCCCCAAGGAGAAGTGGGAGAGATTAGCCGTGACCCCTCCTCTTCACCCTTTTCTTTTCATTTCCTCTATCTGCCCAACAGGAAACAATTAACCACAATCACCTCCCCCTCTGCACACATTCCTGTTCTTACTGTCAATAATACAAAAACCCTAAACCTAATCATAATTTAAAGCATCAAATACCACAACAAGCGGTGCTGATTTAATGACAATTTTTTCAGAAGGGGTCTTGTGTGAATTTCTGTTGCTTAATTATTCACATAAAAAATAAAATATTATAACATTAGTATAATAATGCATATTTTTCATGATATTTCAAAGAAATTTCAAGCACCAGCATCAGCAGTTGCAATTATTTTTTCTCACCGATTTGTTAATTGCACAATTACATCAAATGCAGCAGGATGTAACTCAAAGACCGGCAGCAGCGCAGCTTTCTTTGAAGTCAAACAAAGTGCTCTTTCCATGGCTGATGGGTGTAGTGGCGCTCTGGGGAGGTTAAGGATAACATGACCCCATTTCAGCATCAGCAATAACAAAATGTCTTCAATTTGTAAGGTTTTGCCCTCACCTTTCTACTATGGTGAGGAACACACACTCGTTGTCACACACAGACAGATTGTAGCCTTAGTGGGACAATAGGCTCTATTGTGGGAGCTGGCAAAGAGAAGCCAGGCAGGCCGCAAGGCGTTTGGCTGCTCTTGGTGCATGTGTGTGCGTGTGTGTGAGAGAGTGTGTGTGGATATGGGGGATAATAGCGCTACATGCCCAGAGCTGCCATCATTTCACTGGGAACAGAGTGTGAAAAAGAGGGAAAGGCAGTCATACACACGCACAGAAAACACACACACACACACACACACACACACACACACACACACACACACACACACACACACACAGCCTCGCTCTACAACTGAGCCATATGCTGACCCCAGCCTCAGTGCAGCTATCTTTGCCAATCAACTACTGGGGGGGATTTCCGCACACACACGCACACCCACAAGCTCTAATCCTTGAGAGTGAAATGTATACACATGCAACATAAACATCATTAAATAGAGTGTAAATGAAGTGATATACATTTAAAGATTCATACACACAAACTTGCTGGAACTTGTGTGTGTGTGTTTGTGTAGCAGCTTAGTGTCTCTCCAACATTGTTCCCCAGAACACAATCATCCAGGAGCAGATGGAGGAGGCCACGGCTTGCTCTTTCTCACACACACACACACACACACACACACACACACACACACACACACACACACTTTTGTAAATAGTAGATTTATGTTCACAGGAATAAAAAACTTTGCTGCATTAAGGACCACTTTCAATCAAGGCCATAATTATTGTGGTCCAATTTAGAAAAGAAACTCCTATTTTTCCCAATGCTTATTTAATAATATTGTTCATCATTTACTACCTATGATGAGTCTATTATGTTATCAACTGTGCTTTGAAATTCCATACACTAAATGTGTTAGGTCATCTCTCAATACTTCCTTTACTTCATGATTTCCATTTTGTAACACCCTGAATTCGGACATACGGTAAGTCTTTAGAAACGGCTTACAAATCTAGTCAGGTTTGAAAAGTTGGGGACTATTTTTAGCTGCAGATAAATACATGTATATGTGTTTATAGCAATGAAGGAACAGGTCATCCAGTGCAACAGTTAAACTCCCTGATGTGTTTTTAAAACTTTCTGGACAACAATAGAGATCTATCGCACTGAGGAAGAAGATATATCAGAAGATATATACGGCTTTAGAACTAAGTTAGTACTGTTAGTCACTATTGATTTTGGTCTTTTCATGCAATTTGTTGACATAAAAAACATTGAATTATCATCTTATTCTTCAAACATAAAACTATTGTGAAATAGCACATTCAATATCAAAAATCTAAATGAGGGCAGTGTCCATCAGTCTTAAAATCCCCCTTTAGGAGCCCCTTAATGCACTTTTTCCAGGTACAAAGTCAAAATATACAATTTTTCTGATATGATCCACGCGCAGCTATAGGTTCAATTTAAAAAATGGTGTGTTGCATTTCATTGTGAAGATAGTGAGGCCTTTATGGATAAGGGCAGTATGTGTGTGTATGCATGTGTGCTGGGGAGTCTTGGATAGCTTTTCTTGCTGCAATGAGCTGATATGTGAGATAGAGCTGTGCTCACACTCAGCTGCCCCAGCAGCCTGGCACTCTGTGTGATTGAGCGTGTGTGTTGCTGGATGGCTCTAGTCATGGTGAATGAAAGATCAGAGAGAGAGAGAAGGCAGATGGACTGCCCTGAGGGCCAGGAGACAGAGAGAGGGAGGGATGGAGGAAGACAGACAGACAAGAGATAGACAGAAAAATAGAGAAAAATGCCAGTTAACCACTGACACACTTAACCCTGCCAGCCTTCTTTCCATCTCTCTTCCCAATTTGCTTCTGTGTCAGCCCCTCTTTGAAATTTTACAACCAAAAAATTGAAAAAACAAACCAAAAAAACACATTTATCAACAAAGCTGCACTTCCATTGCTGCTCCTGTACTTCATGCCTATATTGCTTTATTACCGTTTTCAGCTTGGTTTGGGTCTTTTTGTCTGTCTGTCTGTTTGTCTGTAGAATTACGGAGAAAATACTGGCCATATTTTCGTAAATCATTTTGGAGCAGATCAGGATCAAGGTATGAATGAAAAAATCATTTTCACCTTTAATTAAAATTGTGACATAAGCTGCTGGCCAAACTAGCCAAGTGGCCATAGGAACTGGGAGGAGGGGTAAGGGAGTGGCGCAAGCACGGCAACGGTGTTCATAGCGTTAAAATCAGAAAACAAATACACTAAAAAAAGTATGAACTAAATACTAAATCTATGTCATAATTTAAACAAGTCTCCCGAAGAGAAACGGGTATCTCTCTCTCCCCCGCCTTTGTGTGTGTGTGTGTGTGACGGCTGGCCAGCTTGTGGAGTTTAACTCTGAAAAGACAGGTAACTACAAACGATGGACATGTGTTGTGATATTTAACCAAAAGATTCGTCAACGGCAAAATAAAAGTCTCTTATTTACGAGACTGGTCTGAGAGACCTCCAGCTTACAGCGGGGTCTCCGAGCATGACTGGCCGGGCAATGAGCTTTTGCATCACTATCGCTTCTCAACTGAAAACTTTGAAGCAAATTCTCAATTAGGCAACGATCGCAATACTGCCTATATTCGAAATCTAAAACGGTTAATTTCTTACCTAAAACGTTCTCAGAAGTGAATTTAGTGATGCATAAGATGGCGAAAATTGTTAAAATTGTCCCATTGTTGTTCTGTCTGTACCGGCTCTTGTTGACCTAGGTTCCTATGTGGAAAAGTGAACCGCAAAAAGACCCTGCTCTGAAGTAGGAGCTGAAAGAGTTAAAGGAACTGCGGTGAGAGGAACCTAAAAATCCCCAAATTGGTCTAGTCGGAACACGAGAAAAAAGGGTTCTAGGAATGTTATGTTTTAGGAACCGCAAAAATCCCTCCAGTTGGAAAGCGGCTATAGACTACATTGGGATCCATTGGGTTACAACACAAATCTCACAGGAACTGGTGGTTTAAACTGTGATGCGGGTGAGAGTCATAGGTGTATAAAGACAACACATTTTAATGAAATCGATTTACCTTTTTGTGGGATCACATTTTTTTTTATATTTAGAATATATATTCACATATTCAATATTCACAAACAGTTAAAAACAACACACTGGGACATAAGAACGCGTCCCAGGGCTGAAATTGATTTAACTTATCAAGCATTGTCCTAAACATTCATTAACTCTTTTAAGTTACACAACAATTGTTAAGGATTGTTATGACATCATGATGTCAGAGTTTTTCATAGTTTAGGACAATGAGAATAAGAAGTAAAGAAGACAGGGCAGTAAAATTAAAACTCTGAAAAACTTAAAAGTCAAGACTCAAAAAGAGGAAAAACAGACGCTATGACAGAGAAACAGAGATGCACTGAGATAAGGAAGTTAAATAGACAAGAGAGAAAATACAGGGACAGAATTAGAAAGAGAGATAGAGAAATGATGATAAGGGGGACAGAGTAATACATGACAGCAGTAGAAAAATATGAGCGCACATCAAGACTTAGAAGGATATTGAGACAGATGCAGGACGAGAGACAGAAGACGAGAGAGAAAAGGAAAGAAAAAAGGATTGACCGAAGTAGAGGGCAGAGTGGGGAGGGAGAGTTGAAGAAACAGAAGAGGAGAGAAGAGAGGTGTGTGTAGCAGAGAGATGGGGAGTCAATAATGACTGATTACTGTAATTCAGCCTGTCAGAGACATCGACCTGCTGCTACTACCAATCCATACACACCAGGACATTTGCAGACACACACAAACACCTCGTAACAAGCATGCGCGACACATGTGTCATCCAGCCCGTGTGCATGACCACATACATACAGTATGATATACACACAGCCTTAAAAATGTAGCGCAATGCACAAACACAATTGTAAAGATGTCGACATGGCTGCAAACTTACGCACGATTGGTGGAGTCACACAAAAAGCACACACGCACACACACACACACACACACACACACACACACACACACACACACACACACACACAATGGGGTCTGGGGGTGTTAGCTACGAGTTACTTCAGCCCCACACTGAGCCTAACAATCTCTCTGTCTCGCTGGGTGGATGTGGCAGAGCAAAATGGCTTCTTTCTCCCCCCCCACCCCCCCACCCCGGCTAGCATCACCTCCACCACTTATATTATTTCTCTGAAAAGAGGAGAGAGAGAAAAAGAGGGACAAAGGGAGGAAAAGACAGGGAGGGTTGAGATCAAATTAGAGGGGAGAAAGTTGGACAAGAGGGGAAAAAAGAACATAAGGATAAGAGGCAAGAGGGGAGTAAAGAGACACAGGGCACAGTGAAAGAGGGATAAAAGACTAATAAAAGAAGAACAAAGAGAGAGCAGAGGAAGGAGGCAGGACACCCAGAGGAAAGAAGAGAAGAGGGCGGGAGTCAAGGGTAAGAGATATGGCATTTGGGTAGGAAAAGTAACAAAAACCCTAAACTATTAACAGGTTAGATTTGGGGAGCTACAGTTTGAAAAGAGGGGTCATGTAAATTAGTGGACTAGACATTTTGATTTTTGCATCAGCAGATCCTCTTTTTGAATGTGGCGAGTATTAGCCATTGTGCTGAGGGAGCTTTTTACTTGTGGGTTTCATATGGGTTGCATTATGGGCAACATTATGGTCTCCTAAAGTTAGCATGGGGTATTTTATTTGTCATTGCCAGGCTACCTGCCTTATCCTTGACTGGAGAGGCCATAGCATCTAACCATTCTGTTAAAGCCCTTGCCCTTCTGGATGCTATTCATGAAAAGATGCTCCTCTGGCTGTTATGGTACTTGTATGTCACGGGCAGCTATTCATTTTTGTAAGCAGCTGAAATTAAGGGACAGAAGAAAAGAACAGGCAGACAAGCAGGCAGACAGGAAAAAAGTATCATCAGGGAATCAAATTGCTTGAAGTGCTGCTTAGAAGAAATTCCAATGATCAGTCAGTAGCTCAGCTTGCCTCAACAGGAGACACTGTCACCTCACAATGGGGTGTGTGTGTGTGTGTGTGTGTGTGTGTGTGTGTGTGTGTGTGTGTGTGTGTGTGTGTGTGTGTGTGTGTATAATTCTTAACCAGCACTGCATGAATGTATGTGGATGTAACTGCACCTACTGTGCCTCTGTGTCCATGTTGGGTGTAATCGTCTGCCAGTGTTTGTTAGAATAAATTGTGTATAAGTGTGGACACATGTCTGTTTTTGCGTGTGCGTGAGTGTGCATGTCTGCGTGTGAGACCAGAGAGCAAAGCCCCTCATTTAAGAAGCAGCGATAGAGAGGAGAGTCATCAATAAGTATTGAACGCTGGGCTTGTTCCAACCAAACTACCATCGCATCGGATCAAGCAGACAGACTGTACACACACCTGTCTGTCTGTTCCTCTTTCTCTTCGCACACGCAGACGCATACACACTTGATATATGGCACTTCAGAGCCAACTAAATACAGCTCCATCACACTAGCACTTATACTCTGAAAGCCAAACACCACTGGACATTGATTTGCTATTCTTAACACTTGAGCTGAGTGAGAAGCGACATTCTCACTCACACTAAGATGTGCAAGGATTTCAACGACCAATACAATGGTGCAGGTAATATTCAAACAAGTTTTAGGTAGCTAAGGCAAGCTGACAAACAACTTACTTTTAAAGAGCTGACCATGAGGTGTTAGCATGGAAATATACACAAAGCAATGAACAAAACTGAATAGGTTTCTGTGACCAACCTTTGGCTTCTGTTCCTGTTTTTGCATATCCTGATGGGGGCTTTTAAAGGATACAAGTTCTGGTATAGGGGGATAAGGGATTTGAGAGCTCGACTGGCATTGATAGCTGTGGCTCTGACCATGGTCGACAAAATGTTCATGTCCACTATGGCACCATCAAACAGTGGACCAAAGAATGGCACCTTCAAACACAAAGACAAGCAGAGAAAAGGGCATTAATACTGAACAAATAATCAGATTGTTTTATTTTATTTTATTGTTAATAATGAATAATGATTCTACTACCAATGGAACCTCTCAAAGATAAACAATTCTTGATATTATTTATAACACAGAATAATCTCTGGGGGCCACTAGGTTTAAGTGAAGCAAGCTTGACAAGTAAAATGTAATTCCATACTTTGCTTGTGGAATCCACCAAAGAGAATATTGTCAGGCTTTTTATTGAATTTAATAGTAGACCAGGTCTCAATGCCATGCACTCTATGACTGAACACAGAGAATATCTTATTTAACTGGTTTTTGGATTCATGATAATTCAATATATTTTGCTTGTAGAATGAATGAAACAGAATGAGGTTATGTTATTAGTGCTGTGGTATCTATGTCATACAGAAAAAGCAGCATTTTATTGTGTTAGGTCTCGTTTGAAATAGAATTATGCTATCAGTGCTGTGGTATTAATGTCTGTGTGTTTTAGATACATTGACCAGAGCAGCAAGACTCAGGGCAAGACTCTCTCTAGGATTGTTCGTCATTTGGATGCATATCTGCATCGTCTATTAGGAAACATTGTGTCCCAACACGCTGTATAGTCAGAATTTCCTTCCTACCCAACTCCATATCCAAACAATATATAAAGGCTCAATCATCAATACAATATCCGTGTTAATCTACAAGTGTTTAAGTGTGACATGATGTTATTTAATATGTTACTGTAAACTGTTTAATTTGGATGACTGATTGGTCTCTTTACATTTGTTCTGCTGTTTATTATTTCACATAGTGGTCCTAAAAACTCAAAAAAAGTCATTAGAACCGTTTTCTCATATGAACTCTGGACAATGTCAAGAGAATCAGCCCAGAGAATTGTCTGGAGTTGCCCTTTTACACATGTAGCACACAACAGGAGCATTTTTGCCTGCTGGTAATACTCCGCTTGTTAGGCGAGGGGTTTTGCCTGGGTAGAGCACGCAGGAGGCAGGACATAACGCATATTACAACAGGGTCACGTAACGCGTTAGCATTTTCTTCATAAACAATCGAGTCTCTTGCTGTTTCTTGAATTTGTCTGATGATTTGGTCCTTACCAATAGAAGTTCCCAAATCTTTTTGACTTTCCAGTTAGACATTTTCGTCTTTGTGTAAATAAACCGTCCTTTTCCTCACCTTTGGATGTTTCTTTTCTTTTGATTTTGGGCAAGTAGCATGGTAGAAACATCATTATTACGGCCACTCATTTGCTGTGAATTCTCCGGACAATGAGCTGCTCTCTTCCCATGTGGGGTCAATTGGAGATTACACAGAGTTTGTACCAGGGAGCTTGCAGGGTAAAGTCAATTAATTCAGAAATTTGTGTCCTCACATACAGCACCTCCGGGTAATGTCTAGATAAGTTCAAGTTTAGAGTTGGCTTGTATGTTTCGGGGAAAGAATTGCTTAGAATTGATATCACGATTCTCTGCCACGACTTTTTTTTCTCACGAAGTGTAATGTTTATTGCACACATGAACTATGACCAAAAAAAAACTAATTGGCAGTACCAAACAGATTTGTTTTGACACCTATAGCACATTGCGCATCACCACAAGCCTGTAAACATAGAGGCTTCAATGAAGAGAAGGGAGAGCATTGCAGCGCCTGGGAGTGCTCTAACACCTATTTTATATATAGTTTATATAAAATATATATATCAAAGTCATTTAAAAATATAATCGCAAACAGGGGTGAATCGAGATTGCAATTTTATTACGATGTATCATGCAGGCCTAGTTTACAGTGCATGTGTGAAAGGGGCTTAGGACTCTGGGGACCATGACTGGTTGTATTAAGTTTCATGAAAAGCCATCAAGCTGTTCCAGAGTAGTGCCATCCATTGAGCTGTGCCACAATGATGGCAAATGATGGCAAAATTACACTGATTGGCCAATGAGTCACACTACAATTACAGTTCTGCAGGTGACATGTATAACTGTCTCTGATTAGCCCAGAGGGGGACTGAATTATGAAACTGGGTTTTAATGATGAATTTAAATGCCCTGCTGTTTCATAGGCATTTTCACCCAATGATAAGGCTTCTGTGTAACAATGAAACACAAAAATACTTAATAATTAATCAATAATCAATAATAATAATAATAATCAAGATATTGACAGACGGCAGTTTGAGTCCTTTTTACCTCAGGTTTTTTCAGTATATGGATGGAGTACTTGTGGTTCTTCATGGGATAGATGATGATTAGCACGTCTCCAAACTCAGTGGGGATGATCCCTCGTCGGTAGTCTCTGGAATGTTCCGACCAAACAATGTGGACCTCGTCATTACCCAGGTGTCTTAGCTGGAGGGGACAGGAAGGAACAGACAAGAGAAATGAATCCTAGAATCAAAATGGAATAAACATCTCAGTTTTTTCTTTTTTGCAGCATAAACAACACAAATAGTCAATGCAACCCCGAGCATGCACGCACACAATGAGCTAGACAGACTGTATCCATCATAAACCCAAAGGGTTTTGATGAGGTGTGTATATGTGCTATAGTTGGCCCTGGGGTGATGTAGTGAGTGTGTGAAGATGGAGAGTGGACACAAAGACCAAGTGAAGCTCCGGAAAGATTGAGTATGGGCTTGAAAATAGATGGGATCAAGTCTGATGCTGTGCAATTCTTTCTTTCTGTGTGTCTGTGTGTCTGTGTGTGTGTGTTTCACATTCACTCAGTGAACTACACTCACGGCCGGTGACAGCTCTGTCATTAACAGTGATGCCTGGCAAAATACACAGATACACAGACACACACACATACACCCCTGAAGGTTATGTGACATTCCAAACTGTCTGCCGCTCTTGGGCTTGGCCCTGAGATAAACACATTTGCTTTTAAATGTTTGTTTAACTAGAATCAGTTGTATATTGTATGCAGATTCCCTCCTCGTCAGACAGATCAGATCTTGAAGGATCCTGAAGGGAGCCTGGGAGTATGCCGAACCGGTCTACATGTGTTTTGTGGATCTGGAGAAGGGGTATGATTGGGTCCCCCGGGAGATATTGTGGGAGGTGCTGCAGGAGTATGGGGTGAGGGGGTCCCTTCTCAGGGCCATCCAATCTCTGTATGATCAAAGCGAGAGCTGTGTCCGGGTTCTCGGCAGTAAGTCGAGATGAGGATCTGCTGAATCTGAGGCCATGGTTCTTAGCAGGAAACCAATGGAGTGCCTTCTTCAGGTAGGGAATTACCCCAAGTGAAGGAGTTTAAATACCTTGAGTGAGGGGACAATGGAGCAGGAGATTGGTCAGAGAATCGGCGCAGCGGGTGCAGTATTACATTCAATTTATCGCACCGTTGTGACAAAAAGAGAGCTAAGGCAGAACGCAAAGCTCTCAATTAGTTTACGTTCCTAACCTCGCCTATGGTCATGAAGGCTGGGTCATGGCCAAAAGAACGAGATTTAGGGTACAAGCGGCTGAAAGGGGTTCCCTTAGGAGGGTGGCTAGCGTCTCACTTAGAGATAGGCTGAAAAGCTTGGAGTAGAGCCGCTGCTCCTTTGCGTGGTGGTTCGGGCATCTGGTAAGGATGCCTCCTGGGCGCCTCCCTAGGGAGGTCTTCCAGGCACGTCCAGCTGGGAGGAGGCCTCGGGGAGTACCCAGGACTAGGTGGAGGGATTATATCTCCAACCTGGCCTGCGAATGCCACAGGATCCCCGAGTCGGAGTTTAGGGTCAGATAGGCGGACGAAAATGGATGGAGGAGTTGTGTATTGTGTAAGATTTTTAAAGAAGTATGATTTGCCTGCATAATTAGAAGGGATTTGTTAACCCAGGAAGCTCCACATTTTATCAGACAAGGTATCAGGACAAAGAGTAATGAAATGGAATTTTATGTGTGCACACACATTTCACTCAACTGTCATATAAGCCTGGTTTGAATTAAGTAATATGGAAGCCTGGTGCAGAAGTTATATATCATGTATGAAAGTGACTTCAACCACTTTCATAATGACACTTCTGGAACTTTAAATTTGAGTTATAGTAGATAGACTTTGTGATACATTACGTTGATATATTAAAGCACAATTCCGGTCAATTACAACATGTAGCTCTATTTGTAAATATGGAGTGCTTTCAGTGGAGAGAAAAATTTAAAAAATCGGTAATGCCTACACCATGTTATCTTCCTGCTAGCGTTAGCACCCAACATCGCTCCCCATTGTGACGTCATCGCCGAATTGACTTCATAAACCCGCGAATACCAAAAATAACCAAAAACTAACTTTTAAAACTATTTGGAGACATTTTTAAAAATGATATACATATCTTGAGTGCTTTTTGTACCCAATAATCAACAGTGGTGGTTAACTTGCAACATGGGCTTTAAACAGGGCAAGTTTTAAATGTGTTTTTAGCCTCCAAACATGTTAAAAATGTCATTACAAGTGCCTACCCATGTGTAGTGATTCTTTCCGAGTGAACACAGTGAATCTGACTGCAGTAGATGTGAAAGAAATGCATGAAAGTTGTGCTAATTCAGCTGTGTTTAGTTCCTGTGTTGATACTGCAAGGAGTGCTTTGGGACCGTCCACAAACTACAAAACTGAAAAGAGATACAAACATATTTTCAAAAATAAGCATATGCTTATTTTTTCAAAGTAAGTCCTGTGGTAAAACTAGCAGGAGACAAGTTATAATTGAGGTAAGTTTGGAGACACTACCTCATTTAATCATTAAATTGACAGCCTTCATTTTTTTTTATTTTATCTCTTTTCTGTGTTGTAGTTTGTAGACGTCCCTATTTATTTATCAAGTTCTTCCTAAAATAAATCTTTTAGAGGCACTTCTCTCCGATGGAGCTTGCAATTCAAAGTGTCAGTGAAGCACATACAACTCACAGTAATACTGAGATCTGAAGGGCTCTTCCATTAACACATTTGGAGAGTTAGAATTATGACCCACAAGCTGTATTTTTGGGTGTCAGAACAATGAGGTGACAGTCTAATAAGGCAAAGTGGAGTCTTACTGTCTGATGTGCTTCTCTGATCATCACTATTTAAAAAAATATTTCCACAATTAAGATCAGAGTGATGTTATCTCTGATGCCACAATCAGTTTGTGTAATGTAGCTTTAATCCTTTTAATCATGTTTCAAGCAGATGTGGTATGAGAGGGAGCAGAACACACAGCAAAGAGTGAGAGCTGGAAAAATGCCTTGCAATGGACTCAAATCACACTGCTGTGTGAGTGTGGCAGGAGGATAGATGATAAATGCCTGCCAGTATGGACATGTGTATGTCTGTCACTTTAACCTCTTTGTGGACACATTTGTCAAACTGTGAGCGTATGTGTTTGTAAGCCTGCATGTGTGTGCTTCTATGCCCAAAATTAACACAAATTTACAGTTGTGTGGCCTGATGTGAACAAAGCCGGTCGGTGTTTGTTTCAAGTTAAGCAGGTTTATGGCGTGGTTTATGGTGTGCGTGCATGTGCGTATGCGAGTATGCGTGTTTGATGGGGCCATCAGCTGATCAGGGAGACGAATGGTGTCGGACCAGGCGCTGATAATCCAATCAGGAGCCTGCAGCTACGTGATAGGCCGAGAAGCAGGAAGTATGATCTGATTAAAGGGACATTATGGCCATGTGCTGAGTGCCCAATGCCTGGGGGTTGACAGGTGTGACACACACATGCGCGCACACACGCGCGCACGCACGCACACACACACACACACACACACACGCACAAGCACACACCTGCTTGGACACTGATAGGAGCCCACACTATGCACAAACAAAGACATGATTGCTACTAAGAATGATCGGAAACATGGGTGTGCTTTAGAAAAACTGACATTAACAGATATGTGTGTGCAGCAGCCTATGCTCATTTGGAACGTCATTCCAGGCAAATTAAGAGACTGGGAAGGAGGAAAAGAAATCAAAAGGAAAGACAGAGAGAAGAGTATAGAGGGGTTTTCTCCTCTTCTCCTCTCACTGCGCATTTCCCCTCATAAAAGGAGTGGAATTAGAGCATCAACAGTAAGTATGCTTATTATTACAAATAACCTCCAGTCTCACCACACAGACTGCAGCATGAGAAAGGGCAACACAGTAGATAATGAGATACACAGATGCAGAGTGCTTGACAGAAACAGGATGTGTTTCCATCCAACTGTCAAGCACATCAGAAGGTTTTAACAGGCAGTGTGAGAATTAACCCAGCAACAAACAGCCAATTAAGTGCCCTTCCATTTGCTGAAAAGAAGAGAGTAAACCATGGGAACTTCTTTACAGTAAAAATAAAAACCCGGATGAAAGGTCACCAGTCAGATATGGGTGTTACCTTCTTGGTGAGGTTGTGGTCCTGGTCGTGGGGCATGCGGGTGGAGACGTGGTAGATGACCTCCGTAGTGGAGGTGGCGTAGTAAGGTGTAGTTTGGCCTGTGCTGCGATTCCTCTGGAGACCTCCCATGAAGCCACAGTGAGTAGTGAGGTCCACCTAAGGGACACACACAGACAAGGGACATACATAATTAATATGGAAATATGCCTTTTACTGCCATAAAGCCTAGAATAAAAAAACAATCAAATCCAACTAGCTTCAGTCTTCTCTTTTTAACTAGCAGATGAAGATAAAATGTTGACACATTACAAAAGAAAAAGAAAAAAGGACAACACATTTGTTAACACATGCAAACAGCTTGCATTGTATTTCGAAAGGGTTTTGTATATCAATGTTCGACCATCATCAGGCTGCTGAAACATCAAGACACATTGGTGGTGGTTTATTTTAACCAATGGTCGTACAGAACGTTTTCTTTGCAATCTTAAATCAATTAAACCATTAATATATATTTTCATATATGATTCAAATATTAAATGCAGATTAAATAGTTAGATGCAGTCCTAAATTTCATTTGATAAAGATGTCAATGACACAATGTTAAGATAAATGTGCAATTTGTTGGAAGAAGGCAAACAATGTCTGAACATGTATGTAAATAAATGTGTCCTTACCTCCCAGCCCAGTCCAGAGACAAAGTCTTCATAAGCCTGGCTGCCTGCTGTGTTGGTTAGTATAGAGTGTTTGTCCTCTTGGCCCTCAGCCACATAAAATACTGCTATTTTATGAGTCTCACGGCTAGAAGAGAACGAAGGAAAGCAATAATGACCTTCATGACAACTACTGAAAAACATATAACAGTTATTTTAGCAATTTCCACAAGATTATTACTTTATTAGGGTTTTAGCGAATCACTTCCTCCTTAATCCTTATGTTTTTTTTCAGAGTTTTCCTCAAAGAAAGCAATAGGGTAATAGCTATAATAACTCCAGTGCGGAATGAGTTGCCACGAAAGTTTTGTGCACATTATGAGAAGCAGACTGTGGAATAGATTCATCAGGTTGGCTCAGGGTCAAGAGCAAAGGGATGAAATGGGGCGGAGCTAGAGTGTTCCACTTTAATGTGTTTATCCCTCCCATTTTTATCCCTTGTACCGCATCCCACACATTAAAACAATGTCCCACATTTTGACTGTCTCTAGTTTTCAAAAGTCAAACCACTGCGGGACAGATACTTCTATAAAATATTTGGCTATATCCGTTGCCTGTTTAGTTTAGTGGTTTACACATGCAAAGAAATAAAAAAACAAAAAAAACAAGGGTTTGGCCAGGGCACTCTCCAGTGTATAACTTAATCCATTATAAAAGTAAAAAAAATATAGAAAAGGAGTGAAAGACAAAAGATAAGATTACACACGCCAGCAGACATCTATACACACAGTATAATCCATAAGGATAACATAGCAGAGATGAAGAACAAGTGAAGAAAGCATGGAAGGCTGTCATCAAGCGGCTGTGTTAAATGCACACACTTGGGTCTTGCTCCTCTACGGTCAACGACACCAGTAGTATGTTTGATAGAACGGAAGCCATGATTTGAATCCCATGTATGCCTGTATATATATTCATAGTACATATTCACCTGTAAACTCTGTAAACCATTAGTATAATATGTTCATTGTACATATCTGTAAAATGTCTACTTATAGTAATATCCACCTGTATATTATATTCAGTACATATCCAGCTGTAAATCTTGCTCACGATACTTGTTATCTATATTTTATATTCATAGGACAAACCCATCGGTAAAATTCTGTTTATAATAGTATTCATATCTATATTTATTCAGTACTTATCCATGTCCTGGACTTATGGAACCATTGTATATTCTGCACTTACTGCTATAGCACTTTGGGTTAGACCCAAACTGCATTTTGTTCCCTTGTACCTGTACATGTATAATGACAATAAAGTTGAATCTAATCTAATCTACTGTTAGCAAGCTGATTGTGCTGTTTTATTGTACACAGTTAAGTGAGTCAGTGTGGATGAGAACAAGCACTGTACAGTTATTGGGACAGAAAAAGGGAAAACATGAGTTCAAGCAAATTATCACAAGAGAGCGTAAGAACTGTGAAACTTCAGCTTCCTTTTTATAGCAAAGCATAGAAATGTTACGAGGTAAGGGGCAGAATAGAATTTTTTATTTTTTAAGTTAGATAGACTACCTATTGGCATCGGTCAGGTAAACTACATTGTCCCACATAAACATACTCTCTGTCCCACATTTGGTTGGTTTGAATCTGGTCACTCTAGGCGTGGGCAAAGCCCAACTACAGAAAGCCTGTTCACTCCCTATTTAGCCCCATTGTACCGAATTTGGTTGCAGTTCCACCAGAGTTCCACTTGGTGTGATCACAGGAAAGTGCAAAAAGAATGGGACTCTATTAAGCTATACGGGTAAATTTGTCTCTTTCGCCTAATTGCGGTTGAGAAATCTCAGATTTGATTGTAGGTTTTGCAAGTTCAACATGGTCTATAGGTCAAAAGTTAAATGAAGGAGTACTTATGTCCTTTTGATTTCTTACAAATTGAGTTGTTGTTGCCCATAACACGCTAGTATTCTGCTAATGAATGCTGATTGGTCAGTGAAGGACTGATTACAGAGTGAATATTTAGGTGATGTCTTTAAAACATTAGCAAACCTCTTTCTAGCACATGTATTGACAGGGAGAGCCTAACCCATCAGCTGTGTTGTCTCGAGAGAAAAAAGGACGTAACTCAGAACTTGCCATAAAGCAGTATCTCTGGCCGTACGATGTGTATGACGTCATTGACATGTTAAAAGGCTTTTTAGAGCAAAACAGCGACTTTAAAAATATCTAACTCCAGCAGTGTGTATTTTCTTAGCCTCTTTTCCTTTCAAATGCAACATTCAAATTACTAGACCAAAAATGATATCCTAAGAAATATTGAGGGGTCTAGCTACATAGACCTCCATTCGTTCTGCACTCACCCCCAGTGGAACTCTGGTGGAACAGCAACCAGTTCAGAAGCCGGAAGTATTGAGAGAGTGGAAGATCTTCCCTTATTAGAAATTCCTTGGCATAGGATAACTGTAACTGAATCTCAGGACCTTACAATATACATGTCTGAGTCTTTAACTGCAGTTGAATCCATATTTTAAAAACCCTAAATGTCCAAACTGTTTATTATTAAATATCTTTGCTGAATCCTATTTAGAGCAGACAGAGACAGAAAAAAATAAAGATTGTAAAAAAGTAGAGGCTTCAAACTAATCAGTAACTAAAACCTAAATAATAACATCAAAAAGATGGAGAGAGTGGGTGAACGACACAAAGTTCCTGATTTTTTATATTGTCTCACCACTGCCGTGAGTCCAGGTTCTTCAGCTCTCTTAGTAACTTCTCATTCTTCCTTAACAAATGAAAGTTACTCCTGTAAGACACAGAAGCATGCACAGGTTAGGAATCCTTATCCAAAGTAATCGTTAAACCTGCCCCACCACCAGTGCCTCCCTTATTTGACTATTTGCTTGTTTTTGTCACTGTTTCCGAGCGAAATACGTCATATCCCGTGTCACCTAATACCACAACAAGTAAAGCTGGCAGGACTTTTAGTGAAAAAGACCAGAAAAGCTCAAGACTGAAAATAGGGAGAAAAGAAAAACACTACAATACCAACAAGACATAATTCATAACCACATAAAAGAGGGGATATAGTTTCCAATTATTGTATTGTATTGATTGGTACTAAGAAAAATGTTCTTTTGTGTCAGACTTCAAGACACTGAAGAGTGGTCTAACTCAGTAGATTTTCACAGTCACATACGTACATACATTATCAAACATTGCCTCCATCGGCATAAGAAGTATTTACCAAAGCTTGTATGTAAGCGTAATATATTATGTTATTGCTTGTTTTGTTATTGTTGTTTTTTTACAAATTTGAAACCTCCAGCATGATAAATGTAAAATCTGCCCTCTCCAACTCCACTAATAAACTCTTGTAGATGATATATGTAACTAACTGCTTAAAGTTAGGTCAGCTAAATACTCTGATACCTGGTAAAAATATTCCACAATCTGTCAGATATTTGAAAGAGATGGACAAAGATTTAAAAAGGAAGAACATAGAGGGTTTAGAGAGCACAATACTGCAATTATGACTATTTGATGCCCTCTCCAATCAAAACTGCTCAATTGATTAAGATTAATCGATTAGTTGTCAACTTTTAAATTAATTATTATTAAACTATTTTGATAATCGATTGATAATCAAAAGAAAAAGTAAAAATTGTCTGAATTAATAGCCTTTAATAATTAATAAACAACTAACAAGTCCAGGGACCGTTTAAAATATCCCAGCCACCAACCTCTGCATATGCCACTGATATAGAACCAAGAGTTGAGCAATGAGGCTCGGAGTGGACTGATAATGACAGGTCATTCTTTTCACTCTTTGAGAGAGAGCGAAAAAGAGTGAAAGAGCAGGAGATAAAGAGAGAGAGAGAAAGAGAGAGAGAGAAAGAGAGAGAGAGAGAGAGAGAGAGAGAGGGAGAGAGAGCAAGAGCAATTTGCTTTTTATTAAACTGATACTTGGTAATGGCTTCATTCTCTGCTCTCAAAGACTCCATTTACACCCTGGATTACACCCAGGGAAAAGCATAAAAGGGGAGACACACATGCGCACACACACACACACACACACACACACACACACACACACACACACACACACACACACACACACACACACACACACACACACACACACACACACACACACACACACACACACACACACACACACACACGGGTGATTGTCTGATGTCCCATATGAATACCTGGAGAGACATAAGGGGACAATAACAGATACAGAACAGACTTTTCTCTTTTCTGATCTGTCTATCCTCCTTTCTCCCCTAACATCCAAGCTTCTATAACCTTTTTTATAACCTTTGTTTTTTTTAAAGATTATTTTTTTGGGGATTTTTCCCTTTATGTGGTGACAGTGGGGGGATGACACGCAACAGAGGGCCGCAAGTCAGATTTGAACCCCGGCCGCTGCAGGACTCAGCCAGCATGGTGAGAACGCTCTTACTGGGTGAGCTAGAGGCCACCCCAAGCTTCTTTAACCTGTTTATTTTTCTCATTCTCCTCTGTATTTACTCACATATTTTGGATCCATTTTCCTTTTTTCCTCTACATCTACATGTGCCTTATTCATCCCGTTTTCTGATTGCCACTTCTCCCACCATCATTCTCTTCTTCAACTACTGCCTTTTATTCTAACTCCAAATGGCTCGAGTTTGATCAATAGAGTACCATACTCATTATCACACTCTTCTACACACAAAAACACACACATGCAGTGTGTGGTAAGAAGTCTATTGTGCAGGCTGAATGCAGACAGTGTAATTCCCTGGATAAAGTATAAAGAGCGATGAGTGTCCATTAGCTGTCCAGACACATTTAAAGTGATACCTTGACATTGTGTATTTTAGCCTGGAGTCATTTAGAAGATGAAATGCTGTGCCATGTGAGGGGGAAAACGTGGTGTCTAATTAGCACATTTTTTTTTAATGTGAAATATTTGTCTTATTTGCATTTAAAAGCTATTAGGTTTGTTCTAGGGAAGACAAAAAATATAAAAGACTTCCCACACAAGTATTACAACAACCTGAAAAACAATCTCTGAGAAGGAAAATTCAAATTTACTTTTACTTTCTTAAGTTTTTCCTACAGATTTATGTGCGATATACAAGCAGTGGAGTCTCTTAAAATGAAGATTCTTATCCACATAAAAGTAAAGTGAAAAGCAAGTTATGAATGTCCTCATAAAGATAAAGAACAAATAATTGAACTTTGTTCTAATATCATTATTCTGTTTCCAACAAATTAATTAAATGCTGTGAATGCAGTATCTGATCAGTTGCAATTTACAACACAAAGTGATGCATTTTATTTTATATTCAGCTTAGAATTAATATCACGATTCTTTGCCACGATTTTGTGTTTGAGACAACATAACAAATTGGCAGTACCAAACATAGATTTTTCTTTTGGTACCTATAGCACGTTGTGCATCACGACAAGCCTGTAAACATAGAGGCTTACATGGGAGAGCTTTAAAACCTATTTTTGTTATGTTTAAAACTCACAGAAGAAAGGAGTAGCGAAATTGCAAAATTGCAAACGGGGGTGAATCAAGATTGCGATTTATCGTGCAGGCCTACCAAGCAGTCCAGTCTAGGTAGTTAAACATTGGAACGGTTATTTTTGCGTTTCCATTAGCAAAAGTTCTGCATAGTACCCGGTACTTTTTTTTGGGTACTATCCACAGTGGAAAACGGAAAGAGAAAAGTACTGAAAAGGTGAGTTGAGAAGAGCCATACCATACAGTTGAAACACGGAACTGGAGTTTGTGTTATATAATATCATTGTTACATTAATGCTATTGTTTTTCCAACATAAATGAACACTTCAATATGGTTTCTATTTGTAGAAACCATATTAAATGTAAATGTATTCTGCTCTCACCTCTTCTCCCAGGAGTTGAGTCCCAGTATGTTGATCAGTAGTCTGCAGTAGTAGAAGGCCGACTGTGGTGTCTCAGTTTCTGGTTCAGGCTGCTGCACTGCCCTCATGTTCAGCTCCTCACCTCTCTAAAACATTAATATAACACCACAAACATTAGTTTGTGGTTTATCTTTTACGCCCTAAACCCTAAAATGAATAAATTATTACGACGCATTATATAGTAGAGCCCGACCAATAAAGTATTTTTAAGGCCGATACCGAAAAAATCCGATATATCGGCAGATTTAAAAAAAAAAAAAAAAAATCTAGAAACACGTACAAAACATAAACAGGTTTCCCTAACATGTTTTACTGTTGCAGATCAGAGGAACATCAAAATAGATTAAAGTTCTGATCAATAAAATGTATAAAAATACAAACTTAAGCTATGAAACAGGGACGTTGTAGAGCGCCCTCTGGTGGACAAACTATTCAATGCCAACACTCATAACATGGTTGACCGTCAGTTTTTATTTTTTTAAATACTAATTTATCAGAATCGATCGGTCTATAGTAACAAAATATTCAATGGCTTGTGCTACACTTATGAGCAACCAGCATGTAAGTATGCGCCTCATCAGCAAATGCTGGGAGCTACAGCTCAAAGATTCAAAAAGCAAAACTCATTATATTCATATGAATATGGACACTACGCACATGAAGGACAAACTCTCTTTCAGCAGCGCTCTGCTTCAGGATGGCATTGATCACATCATTCTCCTGCTTTTCTGAAACGCACGCTGGAGGAGCGGCTGGGATGTTGAGCGGCATGCCTGAGTGGACCAATCAGGAGACAAGGTTAGCTGTGTTGTTGTTGTCAGACATTGCGTTTTGTCACTTTTAGAGCTTCAGGACAACAGTTAGACTGATGTGTAACAGGACCTTGGTGAGTCAGTGTCCACCTTCAATTTGATGCAGGGTCCTCTGTTTTTACAGAGCATATTGAGGGATGTGAGTCTGGAAAATGTTCACTGAAACCCTGACTCAATAAGTTGCTGACAGACTGATAGGAAATCCTTATTCTGGCTTTTAATGGATGCTTTGCTTATTATTAGTACTGACCTTTATCTAGACATACAAACTAATTTATGTATATTTAAACAGTATGTGTTTGATGCTTTATAAAACTGCACTGTAGATTGAATAACCATTCAGAACACCAATCCAATGGGTGCTTGCTGTGTGCGTGTGTGTGTGCATACCTGCTCTTTGTAGACACTCAGGACTTGAGTATCCCAGGTACTGCAGCATTTCATCCAGTGAATCGTCTCCTTCCCTCAGTGAGTCCCATGCTGGCACCGCCTCCCGACACAAACGTTTAGCCAATGGCGGAGCTAGAAGCTGTTCCAAGCCTGTCTCCCCTCGATCCACCTCCCCATCCATCCTAAGCTCTGTGCTCTCCTCTTCCTGCTCCTCCTCTTCTCCTTCACCTCCTCTTTGATCTCCCATCCCCCCCTCAGTGACTTTCCTCTCCTCCCCTTCCTCAATGCCCTCCCCCTGAAACTCTTGCTTTTCACCCTCCATCCCTCTTACCCCCTCCTCTGCCACGCTCTCCTCCTGCCCCTCCTCTTCGCTGTCGTCTCGATTCACTCCCATCTTTTTAGGCGGACCTCCTGGTGGAGTGTGTAAATGAAGATTCGCATTGTGAGGTGTGTGTGTGTGTGACATGAATGTGTGTGTTGGGCTGTTTGGGGAACACGGTGGAGGCCCGTAGAGAACTGCAGAGTCCCAAGAGTGTTTTCCGGCTACATCTCGGATGATGACACGAACGCAAGCAGGAGCAGAGGACAAACCAGCTGTCATTCCGCCTCCAGGTACACCAGACTCTGATCGGATCTGGGAAATAGAGGACAAGCAGCAATGGTCAAAGACTAAATGTACCAAATATTAAAAGATATTATTCTGATCTGAGTTGCGGCATCTTTCACACAATCAAAACCTGAACTGGCTTAAAGCAAAATTCAAACCTTCTTATAAACCTAATTGGCTTCCTTTTAGCTAAATCTGTAAAAAATAATAATAATGTAAAATAAATGTAGCTAAAACTGGTAGAACACAATCAATGAGAATCCATTTTAATCAGCATAATTTAAGGAAACGTATGCGTGCTTAGTATTTAATGATTCTAACATAATATATTCAATGCATGCCAACATGCTTACAGTTATTAATATGTCATGTTAGTGGTAACATAAGTAGGGCTGAACTATTAATCATTTTCAAATCAAAATTTGAAAGAATGCGATTAGCTAATCGTGACGACCGTGATTAATCACAGATGCTCACCACTGACATTTCCATCCAGTAGTAGTAGTCGACAAACTAGTTCCTTTTAGCTATGACGTAAAACAATTACAAACTTGTCTACAGTTGTACTTGGTTTTACTTAAAAAACATACAAAGCATCACGTTTTATCATGACAACTTTCTTTTAATTGAAGTTACCTGATACACAGAGAGCAGTGTGGAGCCATTCAGAACCAGAAACTGTAGGTTTGGTGAATGGAAAAGCTCTGGCCCGAGATCTGCACTCTCACAAAACGGGTTGTCTTGGTTTTCACACACCTAGAAAAACATAGGCCATAGTAAAGCAAAGATCTAAATATAAGTATTGAAAACTGAAGATTTGTATTCCCATTTGGACAAACAACAAACAAAGTAATCATCACCATACACAGTACATCACCATTATTACCACCAAATATACAGCAAAAGTACCTGACTAGACAGGGTAGCAGGCCCTCCAGACATTGGATAATGTCCTAGATGGTTGACCAAGTGTGTAATAACTGTTCTTGCTGCGATAGAAACCAGGCCCTGCTGAATACGGCTACGAACTGCAAACAGAGGGAAAACACAGACAGAGGACATATTACTAACAAGGTTAAAGTTAGGAACAATACATTATATGGGTACCAGATATTTAAAAAATTACAGTTGATTTCTAGATCTTATTGTTTAGTGGGCTAAAAGGTTTAAATGTTACTCTGACTTGATATTCTGTCTATATTGACAACGTTTAATTTACGGGATTGTTCCGGTCCCGCTGGATGTCCCTCATTTGTGGCCGGATGTCTGTCACTAATTGCTTTCTTTGCGTTGACTTTCTAAACTCTGGTTGATTGATGAGGACTATGGTTAACTGCTCCTCAAATCTCTGCAGGGTAATTTGAGACAGCTAGCTGAGTTTTCTCTTCCACGACTAAGTTAAACAACTTTTGGACGTACATGTTCCACCAAAACGACTTCCTTCCTGACTCTTACTTTTAGTGCCACCCATGACAATTGATTGGTTTAAAGAAATGCCAATAAACCAGAGCTCGTTTTTCTCCCATCCCGGAATACTGTGTGGACTAGCTAGACCTTCCTCCGCAGCGCTGTGGAGGAAGGTCTGGCAATGCGAGACTAGGGTCAGTTTGTCAGTTTGTGCATAATTTACCCCATGCTGAGCAAAAGCCAATGCCATCACACACTGTGCTGCCAGCAGATCTTGGCTAATCAACAACATTACACACACACTGTGACACACACACTTTCCAACAGCTCCTTATTGACAAGGCTGTGTGTAGAGTACAGATATGTATTGACCAGACATTCTCAACGACTCCCTAAAGCTCAGGAGAGCTCAGGAGGGGAAAGAAAAAAAAGAAGAAAAGATATAACAGAAGTGAAAGGAATAGTAGCGGAGTATAATGTTAAATGAATAATAGAAGAAATTGAAGCAGGGAAGACAAGAAGATACAAAGAGAGGAGAGAAGAGAAGCATGGTCTATCGTGGCGCTCCAGTCATTAGACGAGACACAGTGTCCTGGTGGACCCCAGCAGGGGATAATACACACTCTCACACGGATGCAGAGAGGTGCACTTGCATACATACATGCACCAAACCTTTTCCATCACTAGCGCTTGTCAATGGTTTGATTGGTCATTGTGAGTGAGTGAGTGAGAGTGTGTGTGTGTGTGTGTGTGTGTGTGTTACGAACTAGATATATACTGGGTGCAGTCTTGTAATATATTTCTGACCATCTAAAAAGCAAAATACATATTCACATGCTTAGTCTCATTTTCTACATCTTGGAAATCAGTAAATGAACGTTACAACAATGGGCCTAAAAGTTATGTAGTGTGTCCCTGGTGTTAGATAAATTACCTTCAGTGACAGGCTGTAGTTTGCTGGAGCGTTCAGAGTCCGGGCTGTGCAGTGGTTCTGGTTCTCGGAGGCTCTCTAATGGTAGGAATGGGTCGTAGTCGGCACTCAACAGGTCCGACAGCTGCAGCGGGTAATACTTGGGACTGTTGAAAGACTGCGCTCCATATACGCAACCATGTAATACCTGAACAATTAAAAAAGAAAAGGGATTTCAGATTGAATTCCATTCTGCCTCAATAACAGCCATATTAAATTACATACATTATAGTTCAGCTTCATTGCACTGATGCTTACACTTCATATGAAAAAAAAAGTATTTTCAATGCGGGTCATGTTTTGGGAAAATATAAAACTTAAGTGAATAAGTGACTTTGTGTGTGCGTATGCGTTATGGTTGTGCCGATGGAAGATATCATCAACATCATCCATCGTGATGGTTGACCGGCATCACAATGGAGAGCCACCATCGTGACGCACGCCCCCCCCACCCTGTCAGACACATGCTAATCCTAGTGGACGGAAAATTGACAACTGTGTCGGTCTTAAACTAAAAAAAGGCACTTGCGTCGGGCGTTGCGCTGTGCTGCCCCTTAAGTGGAAGCTACTCCCCCCTTTCGTGCAACCTATTTGTAGTGCTCTGCGCCTCGGTTTGGACACAGTGGCCTCGAGCGAGAGAGAAAAGGCGTTAACGTGGAACGCTATCACACTTTGTTTTATCCCCTCATTGGACTAACTTTGTGGATACTACGTGTGTGGGCATCAATAAGTACATCTCTGATGACAATGTTGTGTAGGATTTATGATAGTACATTAGCAACAGTAGGCTAATTCACA
>NC_045752.1:16081671-16109240 GCF_008692095.1 Etheostoma spectabile | reverse complement strand
TATTTTATGTGTGAGCTAATATTGCGCACCTGTTCATGTGCGCTGCAAGAATTCTGTTTCTTTAATCTCAGTGATGATGGTATATTAGGTTATTAGTGTCGCACTGTTAAAGGCAAACGTTCCACTGTACTGTCATTACGCAGAGCGCTGACATTTGATTGAGTCTATACTTTACGCCACCGTAGTTAAGTGAAAGTAGGTCAAGTTGTAATTTACTGCCCCTACCAGTGGCAGCATGTAAGACTATTTACAGAGGGCATTTAAATGTCAGCTCGTTTCTATGTTAACTGTTAGCCCATTGTAGTAGAAACAAAACACAACAATATCATTGTCCATCACAACAATTTACTGTAACTGCCAATTTAGGGGACATCGCCCAACCCTAGTATGCATACCTTATAAATACAGCTGAGCAGAGTCTTGGTAGGCTGGTCCCTCTCTGGAGGGCTTTGTGTTTGAACAGGTTGAAGAAGAGTCTTTGGAGGCAGAGCCATAACCCAGTCCAACAGACACAACAGAAGGGACACTACGAGCTGCAACACACAGGCATACACAGGTATATGGTTAATTAACTAAATTTCAGAACTAGTAATATAGTGATAGCATGTGAAAGAGAATTTGTGTATGTATGTTACCCTTTTATCCAGTTCATGAGGAGAAGACTCGGTAGTAGGCAGCAAGTGTGTGATGGTGGCAATTAAAATCTAAGGAAAATAAAATCAGACAAATGTTTATGTTAAAACTGTTACTGCATCAACTATTACTGCTACTACTAGTCTACTATGACATTACATTTGTTTTGAAACAAGACTTTAGAGCACCAGAGTAGAGCGGTAAGAATGAGTACTGACTTGATGTCTCACCAGAATGTCCACCCACCAAAGCAGCAACATTTTTGAGAAATCTAATTTAACTTTTTTTAAAAGCAATTTTGCAAATTTAAATAAATGCTTTAGCTTTACACAGTATGGTTTAATCCATCAGTGTGTGGACATGCTGATTGGCAACTTGATGAATAATAATTTAACAAATTAAATCAGGCAGTATTTGGAAATATTCCAAAAATTGTTCAGAAGTGTACAGTAATTCAGGTCTCACCTCAACAATCTTCTTTGGAGTGTCAGGAGGGAATGTCTGAAGATGATCTACATGACTGATCAGGAGGTGAAGGATGTCTGACGCCACCAGTGCTACATTCTTATTGGAGTACTGGAACACAAACTATTTGCTATAATTCACTGATTATGTGACTACATTAACATATTAGCCAACACACATAAAATGTAAAATAAATTACTGTTATTCAAACAATATTCAAACCATCTTTTTTTAAATTGCTAACATGCATTGGTCAAAGCTGAAGTCACATTGTGAAAACTCTTCACACAGTCAGCGAAACAAAAGTTGGACCAAACTGTGAATCTTTTGTCTTGGAATGCAATAACATACAGGTCAATAAGTGGTAAGAACTAGAATTTATAGAACAGTCAGGCTCTAATGAGAATCCCCACCACTAAACAAAAAATTGACAACAGGGAGAAGTGGCTCTGCATGGAAATATGACAATCCCCAAAGCATTGTGTATGTGTGTGTGCATATCACAGGGCCCATGTCTGAGGCTACTGGCGACTGGTATGAAGGCAAGAGATGCAAGTGTACAAGATATGTGTGTATATATATGCATGATGCTGTGAGTGTGTGTGTGTATGTGTGTGTGTGTGTGACACAGCTTGCAGCATTCCCCCTGGATTAGTCTCCTATCTGAAGGAGAACCAAACATATTGACTGTCCAGGGTTTGCTCCCAGGAGTAAATGAATGCAAGTGTGTGTGTGTGTGTGTGTGTGTGTTTGTCTGTAATGTCTTAGCAGGCCATTGGCTGCCGATACACAAGCTAGGGATTCCAAGGTGGAAAAGGTATGTGTGTATGTGTGTGTGTGTCCATCTAGAGCCACTTGGCTATAGATGAGACAGTAAATATTGGATAGTATTATTCTGATCCACAGGCCTCCCAGTCTAGTGGCCTGAAACAGACAATACCAACTGAGGCAATTTCACCGACACCAACAATCATATCCAACAATGTTTTCCATCACACTTTGGCTCCTTGCAGCCCACCATGTTGCAGCCTGCCATGTTAGGGTTACCGCGCAGCACATAACAATTCAGTAGTCACTGTTTGACATCAAACTCCATACAAATATGCAAAAAGAGGATTGTGAATTACATTTAAAAAATAATTGCTGTAAAAATGCCTTAAAATAACCCTGCTAATCTTACTTAATGTTGTGTGTTCTAATAACCAAACTAAAAAACTAAAGTAGGTCGAATCAAACATCCAGAACAAAGACAAACAGATGCTTAGACACTACAGTGTTGTGTAGATCAGTGTTATGGGCAGTCAATCAATAGCCTGTTTGATGCAAATTCATTGCTTTGGTGTGATCACCCTGGATCACAGCCAGAGAGAGAGAGATTGTACAATGCTCAGCAGGGACAAAGTTTGAGAACAGACAAAGACAAAAGGCTATATGAGATAATCTCATTCAGCTGGGTTGACATGATTTTTATAGATTTGTTGTTCAATGACCAATTAAAATAATGCTTTGAAAGTAGCACAGAGGTATCACTGACCTTCAGAGTAACACAGATTACGTTGAGAGCATCTTTAATCTGTGAATGTTGAGTCCCATGAGCCAACTCCTCGCACAGCCAGATTCCCAGACTACACAGGGCCACACACCTAACAAAAATACAGTATGATCCACAACAATTCTGTATATTGGACAAGCACACGCTTTATACATGTATTTATAAACAAACTAACTAACAGAAAATACAACCATATTTGCAAGCAGTGAACGCAAATCGGTGTAGTCAGATGTCCTGCTGTTACACAAATATTACATACAGGTAACTAACTATTTGCTTACACAGACTAACAATTAATATGTAATGCATTGTCAGACCTATGTCCAGTGGTGGAAAGGAACTAAGTACATTCACTGTACTTAAGTACAAATATGAGGTACTTCTACTTTACGTGAGCCTTTTCTTTTCATGCCACTTTGTTTGTCCAACTCCACTACATTTCAAATGGAAATATTGTACTTTTTACAGCACTACATTAATCTGACAGCTGTAGTTTATATGTTTTATAATAAATTACTACCCAACAATATATATGCTACAAGTTCAGCTAAAATTTTTACTTTTACTTTTAATACTTTAAATTATTTTCCTGATGAGACTTACATACTTTTACTTAAGTAACATTTTCAATGCAGGACTTTTCCTTTTAACAGTGTATTTTTACAGTGTGGTATTAGTACTTTTATTCAAGTAAAGGATCTGAATACTTGTTCCACTACTGCCTGTGTCCACAGTGCTGTCTCAGCGCTGGGGTATGGTCAGGCTACATCTCTGGGGTAGTGGAAAACTCCCTCTCACTTGTTTGTATTTCTTTAAACCAATCACAACCAAGCTGAGTGCAAAGGCCCAGAAGCAGTCACTGTGCCCTTGTAAAATAGATAGCAGAGATAATACTATCTGCAGTAGAAAAACGAAAAAAACTGCTCCCAAAAAAGTGTGTTGAGTAAAGCCGTACCATACAGTGGAAACACAGGATTGGGTGGACTAAATATTAGAAACACATTTTAATATACTGCTTTCCAATATAACACAACCACCACAAACTATGATCTCAAAAATGTGGTAAGTTACCGAGCCGGAGCAGAGGGTTCCTCTCTGGCAGAGGTCAAGATGGTTTTGATAATGTGCTCCTAAAAAAACAAAGCATAGATACAAAGTCAGTTAATTAAAACAATACAAGGCATTAGTTATGTAAATATCTACATACCGTGCAACATCTTGTTCAGGTCTCACACACAAAGTTCACCTTTCACACACTTTCATTGTTTTTCAAATAATGACAAAATTGATTCATGGGATTACATGATGAGGTGTTAATATACATTTTTCTTTCTCTCTCTCTCTCTTGTGTGCACGCACACACACACACACACACACACACACACACACACACACACACACACACACACACACACACACACACACACACACACACACACACACACACACACACACACACACACACACACACACACACACACACCTCCTGCGGACAGTGTTAATGTCAGCTTAGTGATTCAAAACAAGTTTGTGCCTTGTAAGAAACAAGTGAGAGGGCTGGGATGCTGCCACGCATGGCATTAACTGCTTACACAGAAACAACAACAATAACAACATTACTCCCATAGCTCTGGACTGTTACAAGAATGACTAATGAGACATTAACCTATTAGTTTGGTTTTCACACCCCCTGTGGACAGCAGACAGGTGTGTTACAAGGTTTGGACTGACCTGGATTACACACAAAAGTAGATAGACTTTGACCCAATGCTTTGGTGGATGTCAGTTTTAAAGTATACTGACATGTTTTGATTTAGCAAGAGTATTGTATCTGTGACAGGTATCTCACTTTTATGGTGCAATCTAACTCTTCTCAACATTGAGAACACTAATTGGAACATTAAAGTTATGATCATGTGATTACCTGTCAACTTAGAAATATATTGTTAATACGGTTTGTCTAAAAACATTTGTTTTGTATTTTTCCTGTTTTCTCTTAATTCTATTGTGGTTTACTATTGTACTATCACAAAGGATAATGATATTGCCTAAGCACAGAGGCATGATGACTTGTCTCAGCCCTTCAAACCCAAACGACTAACTGCATCCATCTACCTTGACGTCAGGAAACTTTGTAAGCACCACGTCGGCTGTAGTGGGATGGAGGGCTGGAAGCTCCTCATACAAGTTGGGAAAACACACCAAAGATCCCAGCAGGATCTGGGCCTCCACTCTTGGAGCCTGGAAAGGAAGAAGGATAGGGAAAGAGAAACAAAGAAAATAGAGAGAAGGACTTAGGGGGGAAAATAACAAATTCATGTGCCTACTTGTATTGTACAGGTGTGACAATAGTTGCAAACACTGCACAGGTGTGTTTCTTACATTGAGTGATGAGCAGGCGGTGACTCTAGAAGCTGCAATGATGAAGTCCAGGATCAACATGGTGGCTCCAGGTAGACCAATACTGAAGAACCTTGGACTGCAGTGTTTTATGATGGTGTTCACAATGTCCTGTAGAAAACACATTTATTTTTTTAAAACACTCTCCTATTGCTATCGCAGTAACAGCTGAAACACATTTGCAAAAAGACCATATTCCATTCTTTATTCTGAAGCGGTATTAACCTTTCAACTAATAAACATTGCTCTAAATTAATATATTTAATATTTCACCTTCATAACACACACACACACACACACACACACACACACACACTACCTGGTCTTGATGCATCAGTCCTTGGTGCATGATGTTGTAGAAGTGTGTGAGAAAGTCTGAGTTTGGGGAAACATCTTGCCTTCTCTTCATGATCCTGCAGATCAGCTTGTAGGCATGAAGTTTCCCCTGCTTGTAACGCTCTGTCAGCATGGTGGCCTAGAGGAAAACATGCATATACTGTATATATACATATGAAAATAAACATACATATGCAAGAAAGTTAAGGTGTCTGCTAGCTTGTTTGTAGATGCCTCCCCGTCTCTGTATGAGAGGATCTTTTATCTAGCAAACACTTTTTGTTTTTATTTATTAAAAGGAAAATAATTGAAACATGGCAAAACATGACAAACCTTAAAGAGCCAGGGGGTGAGGATTCTTAGGGGTGGGATCAGAACAGGGGGCGGGGGAGATGACTGGTTGTCCAGAGAAATGCCCAAATTATCTCTTATCTGAAAAAAACAATGTCAGTTTTACACATTACCCCCACAATCTTTATGGAAGTGTTGTCTCATATTTAGTAATGTAATAACTGTGTGTTAGTACACACCTTGGCCAGGTTTTGCCAAAGTTCACACAGATAGTCGAAGACCTGAGCATGGATCTCTGGGTCTTTGATGCTATTGACATCCCCCAGGATACCCAGCATCCTCCGCCACATTACCGTGGCAACATCTGAATGCCATCCAGTTAGAGAACCACCCGCCATGACACTGCAGTCCTCGCTGGGGAACTCGCTGGTTTCTAGAATCAGTCAATAAATCATCAGTAACTCTTTCCCCTCATTCACAGCTGAGAAAAAAATAACATGTTTGGGAGTGTGCATGTGTATTACCCAGGTCATCTGGAGTCTGCAGGACAGAATTGTGGAGCTTTTGGTCCAGCTGTAGATGTGTGTGTGAGTGGGCGTGTGCATGATCAGCGTGCTCTGCTGTCAGTGTGGCAGGGGAGGGCGTCTGGGAGCGAGAGCCCCCAAGGGAATGCATGGGAGATGCACTCTCAGAACCTGGACAAAGAAATATACAGTACACACAAGAAGGAGAAGAAAGACATTTGAAAAACTCAACTGCTATGTTTTTTCATTGAGTGGTCCAGGAGACAGAATTCTTGCTGAGGAGATAGCAGCCAAAATGTAAAGCCGCTCTTTGAAATAACATCATGTAGTTTTGTCACATGCCAGGAAGAGATTTCAAAACCTATCCAACAAATCGGATATCTCTAAAATGGTATGTGAGATGTACATCACAGCTGTAAGGAGGCTGATGAAGAAGAAAAGTGACACATAATAATGTGTATTGGCCGTTTACAGAACAGCACACATATTTTAACATATTTAACAGCATATGTACACATTAACGGTCCCATTATACTCACTATGCTATATAACTATCTATGTGGTATGTTATATTTGGACTAGATTTTGGTTTGGATTTTTAGATCTGCTGAAATAACACAGTAGCATGAGAGATCTTTATGTTAAGTGCCTACCAGTAACAGTTACAGTGTGGCTCAGGCTGCTCGTCTCCGAGTCGATGTGAAGTGTTGTCAAACTGGCTACTTCATGTTCATCACAGGCCACTCCCCCTCCCAGGCTGTCTTGGTCCAGTGAGCTGCTTTGACCTCCTCCCCCAGACCCAACACCCACTCCACATGGTTCTGAACTGAAAGTAAAATCTACAAAAAAAATGTTGACCATTAAACATTTGTCAGGGCTTACATATTTGCAAATCAATGTAAATAATGGATATCTATTTATATCCCACAAGAGCAATTTACAAGGACCATTTCTTTTGATTTTGACAAGACTTGAAAGAATTAATACAAAATTGAGTCACATATTCTGTAGCAGGGCCACAGCTTGTATATATTAGTCTGATAGAAACTTACTATCAAACTTGCAGTTGGAGTACTGAAAGGCATTAAAGGAGTCCGACTGGCTGTCTGAGCTGATGACATCAGAACCGCTGGCACTTGCTGGTGACGTCCATTCTGAGGGAACCCCTGGATCATCAATAGGACGGAGATCATCTGGGGGTCGTGATCCAGGACTCTGACCTGCCTCCAGGAGCTCCGGCAGGTCCCTGGGAACCTCCAGACTTCCCGGGCTGCTGCCACGTCGGCCCTGTGTATCCAAAAGAAAGGAGCGTGTAAATGTAATTTCAGTGGGGGCAGCGCTGGTCCTAAGTAATCCATACTTTCTCTGTTCAATCGTCAGCAGTGATTGGCCACCAAGCTGTAGCTGTTTTCTGACTTTAAATGTGTGTGAGTGTGTTGTACTCACCGCTGTTCCTTTGGCCCTCAGTCTCTCCTGGATAAACTCATCCATGAGGTCAGAAAAGTTTGGGTTGGCGCTTCCTACATCACTTGAGACTGGACGAGCTTTCTGAACCACCTCGTCTTTGTTAGCTAGAGGCAGATATACGATGATCTATGTCAAAGACTGATAGTACCCGTCATACACACATACACAGAAATGATGGAAGAGGGGATGAAGATTCACAGGTGGACACGCAAACAGGCAAGATGAACAAACACAATGATAGACAGTGGCATATCCATACCTCCACAAACAGCTCAAATACACATAACTGAGTAATAACTTTTAGTAGATTGTAAAATATATTACATAATCAAGTAAAATATATTATATAATCAAGTGCCTATAGTCTTCGAGTGGCCAAGTTATTGCTGACGATATTTGTTGTGATTTGTTGTTGTTGTGTGACATATTATATTAAAATATTACAATAACCATACAAAAAACTGGAGCTACTCTCTGAATTGTAAGAGCTATCCTGGTGTGTATGTACTGTAGTCCTTAGAGTTAGCAAAAGACTGATTCAACAAAAGCCACAACACAGCAGGCAAACCCACCAGAAAAGCAATGCAGGAGTTATTCACAACATGCACAGCAAGAGTGTCAACTTGTTAGGTCCAAACAAGCAGCATATCAGAGGCCTACATTAGTGCGGTTATGTTACTATGATTTATGTTGATGTTAGCTTGGTAGCAATGACAGCAGTCAGTGTGAGTCTGTGAACTCTGAAAGCAAAGAGCATCCATCAATCCCAAATCAGATGAAAGTCAATATGCTGCCTACAGTATTAAACAACTGATCTTTTAATTCCTAAGCCTGTGCCTGATAGAGTCTGGTCAAGTCTACAACCCAATACCAGGACTTAGATCAATAAAGCTAAGCTCAGTTATTGAACATAGAATGAAAATATGTACTTTGCTGACACCTAGCTGATAAAAAATTTCACCTTGCTTCACATTTTTCCTTCAAGAATCAAGACAAAAAGCCTCCAGTGACAGCATAGCCACTTACCGCAGGACAAGACAGGGTGTGTTCAAACTGCAATGCCAAGTGCAATTTTACATCAATCAGGGCAGGACATTGTCTGTCCAAGATGTAGTCAGATACGCAACCAAGCAAAACCTTTAAACCACAGAGGTCAGTGCAAAAATGCCTTTCTATCATTTTAATTTTAAATGCGTATTAGAAGAATCAGTATCTCGCTGCGGTGATCATATGAAGGCACCTGAATTTGGTAGCACACTAATTTACCAACACATCCCAAACTTGTTTGTTTTGACTCTTAAGCATTAGGCTTTAAAATTACGATATATCTCCGCTTAAAGTTCATTTGTTAGTCAGATACCTCTGATGTTATGGTTATTTGCCATCATATCACCAACAACACAACTGAGAAATGTTTATGGTACAATATGTTGGCCTGAAAATAAATTTCCAATCCGTTTTCCAGTGACATTATTGTACTCACATGCCTGCATATGCAATGCAATTCACACTGGCACTATGGCATAAAAGGGTTAATGTCGCGGTTCAAGTACAAAGTAGCAGCATAGAAATGCTATGCTGTGACAAGAGTTATCCTTCGCGCAGCCTTCGCCCTCCAATATGGCTTTACGCTCTGCAAATCTGTGCACTGAATATTTACATGTTCTGTGTTTGCTCAGCCCATCAGGATGAGCCTATTTCTGTGAGAAAAGCTGTCCTCCTACAGAGATATGCATTTGACAATGAGCTTATAAGGCCCTGATGGACGACTCCACCACCTGTGTTCATAGAACAAGGATTAGGCATAAACACCAGCAATCATCGAGATTAAGTAGTTCAACACACGGCCAGACAGACAACCAGACCGTCACGGCACATATTGTCTGGTTTTATTCTGCATTGGGTACCAGATGATTGGGGTGGATTCCACATAAAGACGGATTCAGGTGATGGATCACGGTGCTCAAACATCTGATCCTCAGGACAAAATCATTTAAACTCAGTTCTGCAGTCTGCTGCCCCGAGAATTAGAATGAATATAAAAAGCTGTAACTGCTGATTCAAATGTGCACTGATCATGTTTGATATTATCTTATGCCAGTGTACAAGGCAAATAACAATTTAAGATTGTTGGTTTAAAAGTGCATACCTTTTCTTATCCATTCAAATTCTGTGTATACTACTCTTATCAAGATGGCTATTCCTACATAAGGTCTTATGCTGCATTCTAGTGGTCTGAGAATGAACTACAGCAATATGTTAACGCATAGAACTAGTGTTTGCTTTTCTAAAAAAATCAACAAACTCAAACCTTCATATCTACATGCATAGACATGTAAATCTAAATGTAACAAAGCGCTGATGGCAAATGCCACAAAAGATTTGTGGGCTTTCTGTGAGGTATTTTGTAAAGCAAGTCGGATTGCTTTTTATCTGTGCTTTTATCTTTTCTACAGGCAGTTGTGTTTTTCTGGTGACTGTGGTTTCCTCCTGTGCAGTTGAAGAGGGGCCGTAGTCCGGGGAGGAGGCGGAGGAGGCACGAGGTGGCCGCATGCAACATTGAGGAGAGGGAGGAGGAGGTGGAGAAGAGGGGTAGGAGGAGAGGATGTTAAAATCCCAAAGCCCTTAGAAGGAAGAGGACAGGAGGAGGGGGAAGGGGGCTTCCGAGGTAAAAGAACAGGTGGGAAGGTATGGGAGGAGGGGGATCCTTGACAGGAGGCAGGCTGGAGGAGGGGCTACGTTCAAGAGGAAACACATCAACAGGGAGTTTGAATTTCAGTCCAGCAGCAAGATGATGAGTGTCAGCCAAAAAATATCATTCCATCATAACAAACCAGTTAAAAACAGCCAAAAATGAAAAGAGAGTTGTTGGTGTTTGTGTGTTGAGTATTTCTTTCCAGAGTTTCCTTTGTGAGCGCTTTGTTCGTTGCGATCCTCACCTGGCGTTGTCGTCTTTCGCCCAAAGTAGCCCAGGACATGGGAGTAGAGGTCTCTGAGCGATGCGTCACCCATGGCGGCCCGGCCCTGCCGCTGTGGCGACGAGCCTTGGGATGACCCCTGACCTCGGGGCCGTGGCTTTGAGGACAGAGCGTGAACAACAGTTTTATAAACGCCACCAAGAAGAGCCCCCTGGTGATGTCGTGAGGCAGAGCTGCCAGGCTCCTGAGACCGTGAGCGGGAGGCTCGAGACCGCAAAGCAGAACGTCCCAATCGGCCACGCACACCTGACGACACGCCAGAGAAACCTGAAGTGCTTGATAACCCGGCCTCAGAGCCCAAGTTAGATCCTACACAGGATCCAGGATGTTGCTTGTCCTTGTCCCCTCCAGTCCCAGCCCTGTTTTCCAGGCCTCCAGAAATTGCTGTGTTCCCTGCACCGCTGTAATCTGTAACAGTCCCAGAGGCCACAGAGCCACACTTACCTGCACCTCCTGTCCCCAGCTTTGCCCCTGACCCTGCTCCAGCTCCAGGCCTCTCCCCAGCTGAGTGGCTGTGTGTGTGGAAGTGACTGAGGCGACGCAGCCTGGCTTTCCAGTGGGCCTCTTTACTCTCAAGGGGGTTGTGGAACTGTACTGACTCAGTCGAGGGACGGAAGCTGACATGAACACCCCCAGAATGGTGCCTTTTGGTGCTGATACGTGGCATCTTGGCTTTAGCTGGGTCTGACGTTTGATTTAATTCAGTGCTTGATTCTACTGCGTTAGCGTCTTGTCTAATTAAAATGGACCTCTCATTTGCTGCTGCATCTTTATCACCCTGTTTCTCTTCTATTTCCCTCCATCCATCACATTTCCCTTCCCATCCTTCTGCCTTTCCTGCATTCCCTTCTTCTTTCTTCTCCCCACTGTGTCTTTCTAAGCTAGCAGTCCCCTTAGCATTGGGTGACGGCCACTGACACTGCAACTCCAGGCACTCATAGATGCTTCGCTGCTCTGCTTCATTTTCCTCTGTTGAATCCACACTGCTATGTCTCACTGATTTACTTATCTGTCTGTCCTCTTTACAAGTCTGCCTGTAGTCTCTCACCACCTGTCTTGCCTCTCCTACCTGTCCTGTGTATTCCATTTGTGTTCTAGCAACTCCTGTTTGCACAAGTAAAGTTACAACACTGTTTTCTATTACATGACCAGGACCATCTCTCTCTCCTGTCTCCTTCTTCCTTTCACTTCCTTTGTTAGTGAGGTAGTCCCTGATGGAGGAGAATAAATCCTCCTCCTCTACCCCGGCCCCCATTTCACCTTCCTCTACATCAATTTCCTTTTCAGATGAAAAGTTAAAGGCAGAATCCCAGTCGCTTACCCAATCCGTACTAGAACCTCGGCTTCGAGAGCCAATCTGGTGCCAGAACTGGTCATAAACATTCCCATCATCTTGTCTCTCAGAGGAAACAACACCATTGGAGAAGGTGAAAAGGGTGGGAGAGGGGGAGGTGAGGGGGTGTGGGAGTAGGTGAGCTGTGTGGTTACTGGCTGCGAGTAAGGAAGAATTTGTGGAGTTGTGGTGGGGGGGGTTAGGAATCGAAGTGGTATCCCTCTGGGGGTCTTCACCTTTGACCCGCTCAACGATGAAAGGCTCCATGATGTCAGAGGCACTGCTGCTCCTTGCAAGGGAGGAAGGGGCATGGGCATCCAGGTCACAAGCCCCTGCCTGGAAGACCTCAGAACAGGAGGTGGGAGGGGCCTCCTCGCTCTGGGAAGAGTGGCGCATCCGAGATGCGCGGGATGCCAGTGTGATTGGCGGGTCTTCAAGGTCTGATAATTGGGGGAAGACGAAGGAAGGGGAGTGAGGTTAGTGGAGGCGTAAATGGGAGTAGATACATGTGAACGCACATATACAGATACCTATATAGATACTTAAAAGATAATCTGCAAATGCACAGAGACAAAAACAAAGTATTATAAATATTATAGATTTAATCAAAACACCGATATTAGATCATTTGTTTGTGCGTAAAGGAGTTAGTGCTGAAGCAATGTATTGTAATCTTAGGTCCTTAATCAATTCAGAGCAACATTACTGGTGGCTGAGAAAAAAAAGCTGTCTACAAGAAGATCACCTCACCTCTAAAGTCTACTTTAACATAAAAGTATTTACATCTTGAGATTGTTCAGGAGTGAGTTCATTGTAATAGCACCTGACTTGTGGTTACATAATGAGTAACAATAATTCCATGAAAAGACAGATAAAGCTAAACAAGATTTGTCATACGACAAAGGACATGCATGATTAGCCTCAGTTCAGTACGAAAATCTATTGTATTTAACATGTCCCTTGTCGTTAGTAACATCTGTCCATTTGGCAGATTTCTGTTTGATATCAAATGTAAATAAATGGCAACTTTTAGAGAGCTGTGAACATTTACAAGAGACCACCACATAACACACACCACAATTAAACCAGTTCCAATGAAGTTGGGATGTTGTGTAAAAGGTAAATAAAACAAAATACAAGGCTTTGCAAATCCTTTTCAACCTATATTCAATGGAATACACTACAAAAACACAATATTTAATGTTCAAACTAATAAACTTTATTGTTCATTTTCAATTTAATGGCAGCAACACGTTCCAAAAAGCTGGGACAGGGGCATGCTTTCTTTTTTTTTTTTTACACTCAATAAGCATTTGGGAACCGAGGACACTAATTATTGAAGCTTTGTAGGTGGAATTCTTTCCAATTCTCGCTTGATGTACGACAGTTGCTCAACGGTCCGGGGTCATCATAATGTGGCCCACGTTTTCAATGGGAGACAGGTGTGGACAGCAGGCAGGCCAGTCTAGTACTGGCACTATTTTACTAAAAAGCCACGCTGTAACACATGCAGAATGGGGCTTGGCATTGTCTTGCTGAAATAAACAGGTACGTCCCTGAAAAAAAGATGTTGCTTAGATGGCAGCATAAGTTGCTCAAAAACCTGTATGAGCCTTTCAGCATTATTAGTATTACATTTAGTATTGGTGCCATCACAGATGGGCAAGTTACCCATGCCATGGGCACTAACACACCACCGTACCATCTCAGATGCTGGCTTTTGAACTTTGCGCTAATAACAATCTGGATGGTCCTTTTCCTCTTTGGCCCGGAGGACATGACATCCATGTTTTCCAAAAACATTTTAAAAAATGTGGACTCGTCAGACCATAGCACACTTTTTAACTTTGCATCAGTGCATCTCAGATGAGTTTGGGCCCAGAGAAGTCGTGGCGTTCTGGGTGTTGTTGACATATGGCTTTCGAATGGTTGAGTTTTGACTTGCACTTGTAGATGTAGCAACAAACTGTGTTAACTGACAATGGTTTTCAGAAGGGTTACTGAGCCCACGTGGTAATATCCTTTACATAATGATGTCAGTTTTTAATGCAGTGCTGCCTGAGGGATCGAAGGTCACGGGCATTCAATGTTGGTTTTTAGCCTTGCTGTTTGCGTGCAAAGATTTCTCCAGATTCTCTGAATGTTTTAATGATATTATGGACTGTATCCCTTAATTCCTTGCAATTGTACATTGAAAATTGTTTTTCTGTATGCTTACGTAGTTGTTCACAAAGTGGTAAACCTCGCCCTGTCATCGCTTGTGAACAACTGAGCCTTTTGGGGATGCTCCTTTTACACCCAATAATGACACTCACCTGATTCCAATCAACCTGTTCGCCTGTGGAATGTTCCAAACATGTGTTTTTTGAGCATTCCTCTTTCCCAGTGTTTTGTTGCCCCTGTCCCAGCTTTTTAGAACATTTTGCAGGCATTCAAAATGTGAATATTTGCAAAAAAAACAATAAAATGTATCAGTTTGAACATTAAATATCTTGTCTTTGTAGTGTATTCAATTGAATATAGGTTGAAAAGAATTAGCAAATCATTGTTTTTTATTTTTATTTACATTTTACACAACGTCTTCATTGGAATTGGGATTTGTACAATTAAACAACAAGTAAAACAATAAATGACTCTAGCAGAGGCTATGATAAAAAAAAAAAATACAGAACAGAAAGGAGGAGTCAAATAAAATGCCACCCCAAGAATACAAGGCATCAAATGAAACATCACCCAACATTGACGATAGGGAGGTTAACGAGAAAGGCATAGAAAAAAAGGGGAAATAAATGCTTATAAATGCTTATAAATGCTAATAGGCGAAAAATAATGCAGGCAAAAGGAGTTAAAGAAATGATGGAGGGATGTCCTGTCCCTATGTCCAGGCATGCAAGTTAACAGGAAGATAAACAAGCAAGCAGACAGGAGAACGGGTAGGTCAAGTGCAGACATGTCAACAAAAAAGAGACAAACTGTTTCCAACTTTGAAAATTCTACAAGAAATAGTTAACACTAACTGACAGGTGTCATTCTTTGGTGTCAGCTTGGTAACATTTAATTCTCTAAATAGGCAAAATTCAAATTTAGCATCAAATGTTAAAAACAATAAGCCAAACAAGTTCTCAACAGCATTAAGTCAACGAGCCAAGTCAAAAAAAAGAACTCAACTTTGTTTATCTATTTGTGACAATAATTTTTAAAGCAACGCCGATCAGATTATTGCACAGCTTCAGGAGAATGATGCATCTTTGACGTTCAAGCTTTTCTAAAAACTGATAATCCCCGTTTCAGGTCAAAAAAGAAAAGGCTGTATCACATGCAAATTGAAGCTTCAGTAATGACAAATAGGCAGTCAGAAAAATGAGAGATAAGAGGACAGGCATAAAGTTTCACTTTCAGACAGACGTAGACACAAGTAAAGTTTCCAGGCAGACAAGCAGGCAAGCAAGCAGGTAGTGCAAAGAGTGTGTACCTGCCAGCTGGTCGGCAAGGGGGGGTAGTAAAGGGTGGTGGTGGTGAAGGAGGACAGGAAGAGGCGGAGCCAGAGCGGGAGCACTCTTAGCACTGCGGATAAAGGCTGAGGACAGCAGAGAGTCCCCCGTAGAGCAGCTACGCAGGGCTGAAGAGGTTGGAAGAACAGATAGAAAAGAGACAGAATAAGGGGGGAAGAGTGTGAGACAGAAAAGAAAGAAAAAGGCAATAAAAGAAGGAAGCAAGAGAGGAAAAGAGGGTATTGTTGAAGTGATGGTGAAGAGGTGAGTGGAAGAAAAGTGGATATATGGGCGAGGATAGAAAAATTAAAGGAATGAAAACAATGACATGCCAAAAGTAAGACAAATTATTTATAGGGAAGAGACAGATGACAGGATAGCGTAGAGAAGAGGAAGGTTAAAGGGTGGACAAAGAAGGAAAGAGACGGGGAAGGTGAATGAGTAGTATGACAGGGTTAGCGCTAGAGAAAAGAGAATGAGACAACTGCGGCAGCTTGACATCCCACAGGTCAAATCTCTTCTTGAGACCATGATACACAGGAGCACTACATTTGTTAATGCTCATCAGATCCACCGTTAACTTGCGGTCTCAACACATGAGGTTATCTGCAAGTTTGACCAAGTCTATAGCTTTTTAATCACGGTTGAATATGCAACTGAAGAAATGCGGCAAAACAACTGCAGACCTGAAAGAATGTTGGTTAGCATGTGTGGACTCATTTCCCACAGAAAAAAAAGCACACTGAGAGGTGTTAATACTTGTACAAGTGGTGCTAAACCACAGAAAAAGCAGTTCACAAGCCCAGAGAAGCTGCCAATATGAGCAAAGGGTCTTTTTTTATGGGTAATAAACTATTTTGACATTTTGAGACTTTTGTGGTTCCTACAGTTATCCTGCAATCACCATATTTTTGTATGTGTTTGCTTCCTACAGTCCAAATATTTTAGCATTTATTTTACCCTGCTCTGTTGGGTTCTGCACATATCATTACTGACAGTTGGAGTAAAAGATAATTTATTGAAACAAATCACATAATATAATAGGCTTGGGCATATTCCTATTAGTTCCCTAATAGACCTGACTAGTCAACTTAGGCCCAGTTGCCCATCTGGCTTGCAATACACTGGCGGAAACCCTGCATCAGTACAGCATCTCCGTATCAGTTTAAAAGAAAGAGAAGCGTCTGTGTTTTTGACACGTCTGAAAATCATACCTTCAGGATTTCTAAATACCCTGGTATACCGGGATTGTTTGATACAGCTTAAGCCTATACTGTGATTTATAAAGGGCAAATTGGCAGAATAAAATGTGATTACAATTCATTTAGTTGCGTGCATTGTGATAGATCCTTGTTGATACATGCTTTTTAAGCAGTTTAAGATATGCATAGTAGCAACGTTACATATAGCCACTTTAAGTACACAGAGGAAAGACAGCGCACTAGTTTTTTCCCCCAATAGTGTTCCTCTTCAACACTCACATACACACACATGCCAGTCAGTTTAAAACAAATACACAGAACAGTGCCTTTTTGTGCTATCGACATGACTAAAAGCAAAGTTGTATGGCCTTTAAACATAGAACTTGAGGAGGACAGTCGTGTGAGAGGAGGGATACTGACCTACAGTCTTCTGGCGAACAATACTCCTGGCCTTTTCGATGCCTGGGGAGCCAGCGGTGGTGGCGCTTCGCTGTCTCATGGCTGCTGCCTGGCCTGGTTGGTCTCTGCTCCAGCCTTTAGAAAAGGAACGATCCACAATCTGCCGCTGGCCCTCCGAACCTATACCTGGTGTAGATGGATGGAGTGGGACATCATTTCTCAATGCACATGTAATGGTACTTATTTCAGGAGATATGTTACTTCTATCTGTAACTATGCACTGATATTATGAGTAAAGAAAAGGTTGAGCATACACATGTTGTTGATATGAAGTTCTGCATGTTTTTATATGAGGGTTAAAAGGCTCGTGACAGACCAACCTTTTCCTTTATGTTTCTTCTGTTTTTGCTCACTAAGTTTATCTAGAGGCAGCTCATTCAGATCAACACTGTACAGGTTCCTGGCCAACACCTGAAACACAAAGACACACACAATACTTTAAGACTTTCATGTTTACTATACCATACTGATTAAGACTGCAGCAACATAGCAGACTTAAATGAGTGCAAAAAAGCGGATTTTTCAATAATTCATTCATCGACAATAAGTGCAAAGCACATGAGAAATAGAATTTAAAAAAAATCAACAGAGAAGCAAAATTAACAGACATGGAAACAGGAATTAAACTTCTGCTTCCTTCATTATAGTTCTCTACTTCTCTCACAACCATTTTCGACCTGCAATGTCATACGCAGTAACTGAATTGAAAAACTCAGGTGACGCTTTAATGTAAGTTAATTAACAACAATATGTTTGTTTCTTAGTCAAAAACTACATGTTGAAATTCAATGAATATTGTGTTAAAACATTAAATGAAGTATAATTCTTGGAGGATACATGATTAAAATGACTTCCAGTACCTTGGTGAGGGTCTCCATAGTGAGTGACCACTCAGTGACCAGTTCATCCCAGCAGGTAAGAGAGGAGAGGACGGAGAGGAGGTCGTCCCACAGTTCTCTGCTAATGTAGACGTTTAAATTCCCCTTAATCCAGGCTACTATCAGCGTCTGTGCAGAAAGAGGGGAATGAAATATACTAGAAAAGGTTGCATTCCTGCGCTCTATTCATTGAAATGAAATACTAGTCAGCTGGGTCATCACAATTTAACTTCATTATAGAGCTGGGCAATATAACGATACTATATCAATATTGTGATATGAGACTAGATATCGTCTTAGATTTTGGATATCATAATATCTTAATATGACATACAGTACGTGTTGTCCTTTCCTGGTTTTAAAGGCTGCATTACAATAAAGTGAACTGACCAGTCTGTTCTAGCTGTTCTATTATTAGCCTTTACCCACTTAGTCATTATATCCACATTAATGTTGATTATTTATCAAAAATCTTATTGTGTAAATATTTTGTGAAAGGACCAACAGTCAACACTACAATATCATTGCAGTATTAATATCAAGGTATTTGGACAAAAATATTGTAATATTTGTTTTTCTCATTATCATCCAGCCCTACTTCATTAAGGTGTTCAGAAAACAACTTTCAGAAAACAATTTCACATCATTGTTCAAGCAGGACTTCTTTTTATTGTGTTTACTAATATTACTGTATTTTAAATAGAAAATATGAGGGCAGCTGGATACTTGAGAATGCAAGAAGATCATTTTCAAATAAACTACAAATTTATTAATTTTGACTTATATTAGAAAAAGTACATCTTTGTTTTATCAATCTTTGTAGCCAACGACATGTTAAGTATTTAGAAAACCACATGCCAGTCTGTCTCCTGGAAGCTGTGTTGCTGTAAACAATAGCAATATTATCATGACTGCAACAATGTTCCTATTTATTCATTCCTTTTTTATGTACCACAGAGACAATTGTCTCCAGATAATGTTTGGCAAGTAGGTAAAGTTTTCTAGCCAATTCTATATAATGATATTATTGTACCTGAAAGATAGGTCCAGCCAGTCTGCCTGATAGTGTGTTGTTCTTTTTGCCCTGGGGCATGATGGACGGAGGTCTTTTCATCACAGACTCTGTCACCCTCAGCAGAACCAGTAAGACCTGCTCCCTACAAACAAATACATTAAAAATTAAAACGCAGGCAGATGTGACAGAGCCTTTAATGATCCCACTAAAATGTATTTACATGGCTATTCAGTTTTTCCCAGTCCATAGTAACATGTGACTTATTGTGTATCTGGTGTCATTGCACCTAATTATTTTACCATGTTTTCTGGTCCATGGTCTCATGCATAACAAGGCTGCGGTAGATGTTCAGGACACGCTTGCACATGTCGACTTGCTCCTCCAGAAGGATCTTAATATCGTTGGCTGGCTCCAATAGAAAAACGTTGGAGGAGTGGGTGATAAATACCTGGGAAAGGGACAAACATTTGGGATGTAAAATGGGTCCATAAACTATTTCTCCTGGACGATTTTACAAGGTGAAGAAAGAACAGACAAACACAAACAAACAAAACACTGCAACAATGGGACTGTGTTTGTGTATGTATGAAATGGACCTAAAGCCAGGACCATACCTGTAGTGTCGTCTGAACTCCAGCATGAACGCTGTACTCCAGCAATTCACTGTCAACCGCCTTGTTTATTCCCTGAGGAGGAAAGAAAAAAACCTCACATTTAAAGTTAAGCATATACAGGCAAAAGGACACATTCTATTCTCTTAAAATAATATGAAGCCCATCTTGAAGTCGGCTGCCTTACCCAGTAAAAGGTAATATAATATTGTAAAAATTGATGAAGATTTCCATGGCTATTTTGGGGGTGGGGGGTGTCTAACTGTGTGTCAATCACTGTTCAGGCACACGCATTCACTCTCCCTTGTGGGGGGAATGGCTTAGGAGACCTTTGGGCATTAGCAGAAAGGGGGGGAGGGACTGAGAAGTTGTTGATGTTCAAATTCTTTTGATAAATCCTGGATCTTCACAGTCTACCTACAGCAGCTTTAATGAAATGACAAATACTCTGTTCTATTTATTTATCAAGTATTTAGTTCACACAGGAGAATCTGGGAATAGCCATTAACATTGGTTGTTTCTTATGGACCATTTATCTGTTGAATTACAACATGCTATATACAGTATATACAGTATACTGTATCTTTATTGGAATATGAAATAACCTATATGGGGATACAAGATTTTTAGTCCCAGCCCTATGTCCACAGAGAAATGCACACAGTCCATTTTCAGAAATTGTGCCTTTAAATGACCCGTCCTCACCTCATCCTCCTTGTCTCCAATCTGAGAGCCTGAATCCAGGTTACTGGTTGTGGGATAGGGGCCCTCCTCCGGTTCCTTCATAAACACTGGCCTGTCCTCCATGGCAATCCACTCCTGGTAAACACGAACCACTTTACGCATCGCTGCAGCTTCACACATGGGAAGGAGAAATGCCTATAGATAGATAAGAAAGATTGCTGTAAAAGATTACGTGACTTTTACATAAACATAATGTATTACCAGAAAAAACAACTAATGTGATTATGCACATACAATGTAATTTTAGAAAGACACCACGTAAAATCCACTCCAACTTTAGACAGAACCACACATCATAGATTTGACACGGTGGAACTTTTGTCTTTCACCTGTCTAAAGATCTCAGTGATGAAGTTGACGTTGGTTCTGGAGCTGGTCAGTACTCTCCTCACCACCTCCATGTCCGTGAGCTGCTCTTCATCCATGGAGCACAGAGAGGAGGAGCTGGGCTCCCTCTCTGTCAGCGTGGATGTGTTGGAGTGGCTTTGTTCAGGCTCACCCCCAGACCCTGGACCCCCAGATAGCCCAATGCCACCTCCGCCTGATCCGGATGAGCACCCGCTACCTTCAAGGTGGATGTCAGACCGAATCCCACCTCCACCGCTGTCATCTGAGCTGCCTGCAGAGCGAGCTGCCAGTCCGGCTGCTGCTCGCTGGAGGTGAAAATATGGGTTATACAATGAGATGAGAAAATAAGATAAATCAGAAAAACATTGTCCCATGTAAATAATTGTGGGAACTAGCATTTTGTCATCCATTTCTGTTAGACACTAATCTGGTGTTATGGAACATTTTCACAGTATTTAATAGACTTTTTGGCTAAGATCACATCAACCTTTTACATTTGCTGTTTGAAATACTTGAAGTCTAGGCTTTTGTCAGGATAAACCCTCTGAATAACAAGTGAAGTTAAAAAAACAGGAGTTCACATATTACTAGAGCTCCAGTGATTAGTCGCACAACACAAGATTGATTTGTAAATATTAATCTTAGGTCATTGTTCGAGAAAAAATGTCAAAATTCTCTGATATGTATGTGTTAACCTGTATGTTCTTAGGGACGTTCTCTCCCTCTGTTCCTGGGATGGTTGTGTGTGTGTTGGGCCGTGGCTCGAGCCAGAAGGAAACCAGCCAGCGGATGAATATGACTTGGGCTTGAAGAAAGCTCTCCTTGGTGCAATACACCGTTTCTCCACCGTCTTGTTCCCTGCGCACCACGCTGTAGTAGGGCTTAGGACGCATCGGAGGCACATCTACAGAGAAAGAGGAACATCTTTATTTATGTGGTCTTAGGTTACAATAGTACAACATTATTCAATGTGTGCCACTTAAGTGCTGGATTTACAGTACCCAGAAGCTATTTAGAATCTAATGGAACTGACCCAGTATTGGGTTGTAGAGGCTGGTTTCCATGGCGAAGTTGGGAAAGATGTGGGGAAGGTAAAACTTCCTGAAGTGACCAAAGAGGAAGCTGAAGCCACGTTCATGGTTCTCTTTACAACGCCACTCAAGAGACTTGGCCTGGTGCACACACGGACACGCACACACGGACACGCACACACACACAAAACCGGGTCAAGCGGAGAAGAGCACCATTGTTTAAGGGCAGAATGTTATCAGTGTGTGTATGACTGAATGTGTGTGATAGCAGCAAGAAGAGGAGATACAAGAAACAAGTTTGTTGGGTCAATAAGGGATGGCATTTGTATTTGAAGGAGTTAGTGATACCAGTAAGGGATTCTACCATCAAGTTTCTATTTATGATAACTGTCAGTAAATAACAGACCTTATACCTGGTTTCTCCCATATGTTTGTTTATGCATTAGTGTCATTAGTGAGGCATCAAGACATTGAAAAAAAGTGTAATTAAAGAGTGTTAGTAAGGAATGATGATAATACCTGGTTTACCGTGTATTTGAGAAGTGCTTCTAAAAAGTAAGCAGTAAGGTCTTCCTGGTTCTTGTCACCTGACTGGGGAGGAACCAATGGTGTGATCTCTTCTGGGGTAACCTGAGCTGTAGGGGGGGGGGGGAGCAGGGTCATTAAATGTATATATTACAATGAATACTGCAAAATATGTATGAGGTTTAGAATCTTTTTCAAGATTTTACATTTTGTCAGTGCACTGAATGGCTGGTGGCATTTTATTAATGACAGCTGAATGTTGAGCCCATGTTTCAGTCTAGTCCCACTGTGTGCGTGTCGGTGTTTTTTCTACTAACTCTCTGTTAAACTCAGCGGTGGGTTGATCAGAGTGTCCAGGGTGCGTGGGGTCCCATGGCAGAGAGGAGCTGGGAAGCCAGGAATCAAACAGGCAAACATACAGAGCTGCTCACGCTCCGCATTACTCTGTAATGCCTGCATCCATAGCAAGAACAAGCGCACACCTTCACGGCGGATCTACAATGTAGAAGAAAGATGGAGTCGATGTATGGAGAGAATCCAAATTAGTACATTTTTCTTTATTTTATTAAGACCCTTGAATTAAAAGGAGGCTGTACACATCCTCTTGGGGAGGATTAGGATCTAGGGGCTATGGCAGACAGGTAACACAAGAGTCCACAATAGATCAGAGAGGTACCTTCAGAGAATTCCCAGTGTGCAGCAGCTTTTTGAGGATCAGCCCTGAGAGAAAAACACATTAGTCTAGTCAATTCATTACACTGCACAGTGAATATAGCATCAGGTTAGCCAGCTCCAATAATATTAAAAGCTGATTTTACATCCTTTTGTATTAGTAAGAAAAATGGATGCCAAACTGCAGTAAAGACGTTTTAAGGGAAACATATTTAGGCCCTACTGATCCCTTAGGGATGAAGCTAAAACGTTTGATAACCCTAGCACAAATGTAACATTCAGAGAGAGAGGACAACAGCTGCCCTGCACCATGCCGTGCATTAGGGCTGCGACTCACAATTCTTTCCATTGTCGATTAATCTGACGATTATTTTCTCAATTAATCACTTAGTTGTTTGGTAGTCTTGTTTTGTCCACATTTAAAGATATTCAGTTTACAGTCACAAAGGAGTGAAGATACTAAAAAATATTCACATTAAAGAAACTGGAATTAGAGAATGTTTACTTTTTTCATTTAACATGACTCAAAACGATCAAAATAGTTGGCGATTACTTTAATAATTGAATACTAATTAATTCATCTTTGCAGCTTTACCGTGCATTATGCTATTTGCAAAGTTTTGGTGCTGGTTGGTCTCTGACATTACACAAAATAATCTATAAAGAGTGGCCACATTGACAAAGCCTAGTTAAACTTGATTCAACACATACTTTGCTGGGACAATCTGATCAACTGTTTTTTGTTTTGTTTTGTTTTTTCAAGAAACGGGTTGAGTGTGGTTTTGTGTAAGTTACCAATGCTGTGGAACTGCCATCGGCTCTGGATTCTCTCCGGCAAAAGTTGGAGAATTTTCTGAAGAAAAAAAAGATTCAGACGTTGAGGACCACTTTTGCCATGAGATTTGTTATGTTATGCATTATGAGCATGTTTATATGTTTGCTACTGTCCCATTAATCTTGATAACTATGATTTCGATTTCACTGGTTGGTTGGTTGGTTCACGGAATTCCGATAATTTAATTACGGGAAAAACTTCTATATTAATACATTTAAGTCAGTATGACATTCATAAGTAGATCAACCAAAATTCCTATAAAATCAGTTTTTGTCCATCCTAATTCTAACTAAAAACACTTGGACAAAAGATTGTGCTTTTCCCAGCAGTGGCCTGAATTTAACGTGTGGGGCCAAATGCAGGTCAGTAACACACACATACTGACTCTGCTATCTTATCCTGGCTACTCTAAGCACCACCACCCATTTCAGTGTTGCTAAATGCCAGGGGTCTTAGTCTGAGGTTCATGCCAGCTGGTGCTGTGGTACTGAATAAGACCACCTACAGAAAGGTAGACTTCAGCAAATCACAGTTTACTGTTTAATTTCACATGTCTCCATTCCAAAGCCATGTTGCATCAAGCTTTAAGTAAGAGTTTTCTCTAGATTTCCACATTAATTGGAAATTTTCAATATTTTATTACCTCAAAGATGAAGAGAATTGAGTCCAGCTCCTCCCTCTGAGACTTGTGACCTGAAAAAAACAGACTAGCTTGAAAAAAAACCCAATATGGCTAAAAGACAATTAAGCATTGCTGTATGTCTATCCTGTGAAAGATGAACAATCAGAGCTCATCCTAATTGTCTGGTTAACAGTGAGTTAAACTTACCTTTTTGCTTGAGGCTAACCTCAATGATGACAAAGTTCTCAAAGAAGACATAGTAGATATGGGAGTAGTTCAGGTCGAAGAACTGCTTCAGCTCTGACGGCTCTGCATTTTCTGGAAAAAAGCGGGGAAATAATTAAAACACCACCCACCCACCACACACACACACACACACACACACACACACACACACACACACACACACACACACACACACACGAATCTTTGCGAAAAGTAAACTTTCTCAATGCTGAAAACACATTGTGCAACACTCAGTCTGGTTCCATGATGACTAGAGGACATCACAATTCGATTCAAATTATGAAAATCAAAAATTCAACAGAGACCTCAATGCCAGAATAAGAGCCACTGAATGGCAGATAGGGTAATTTACAATTTGGGTTTCTCGTGGTTAAGAGATGCAATTGAATGCATCATTAGTTTAATGAGGTGCGACGGAATGCACCATGGAGTCCGGAAGGAGCTATTTACATAACTCACTAACTATAAAAGTCAAAGTGTGCCGTATCAGTTGTTTTATTGGACGTGCACAATTAGGCATAAAAAACTGCTGGGGGCATAACCGATGCTGCTTTATATTTCAATAGTCAAAATCAAGAAAAACTTCACAATAAATACCTAAGTAACGTGATTTTTAAATAAACAATAGAACCAGTTAAAGGCTCTTCTCTATCCATATTTAGTCTAAATGTCGTAGAGTTAGAAGTCTAAACACATCTATAAGAGTGTGGTGAAGACCCCACCTTTCTGACTTTTCATAACAGGAAATATATTTGAGCAATGTAACCTCAACCGCAGTATCTACATTCTCTAAATACACTTATAGTGTGGCATGTAAGACAGACTTTCTAAATTCTCTGCACTACAGGAAGGGAGGTTTACCTTTACGTGTTCTGGACTGAATATCTGCCTCGACAACACTGGCTGTCATTTGGGAAGGAGACACACCGACTCAGACACAGATAAAACACACGCTCATACGGGCGTAGCTCCACTGTAGTTCAGGGTCAAATGTGAAAGATGACACACAAGCATGTAGAAGGACATTAGGCTATGCTCTCAGAAGAGCTTCTGGTGATAGCCTCTGGGTTTGTTTACATGAAGTCTGAACTGTGTTATACACACTCCCACACTGAGGCTGTCTGTGCTCTATGCCATTGTGGTTGCCCTTGTAAGGTCTAAGTAGCCTAGCTGAGAGGTTCGCTTTTCTTTTCCTCAGGGCACGGAAATTTTAACACCACATTTCTCACTACTTGATTTCACAAGCCATGTGCTAAGGTGATGTACAGAAGCTCCTTTTCTACAAAACCCATAGCAAATGACTAGGTCACTCTTCACATGCATTGACATTGCAATATTAGGTAGTGGCACTCAATGTTTTTTTTTTGGTTTAGACCTTAGATGTTTGAGTCCACAACAAAGAGAGCTACTGTACATTTTGCCCTTGTTCTACGTCACAGTCAATAAGTGTGAACAAGTAATCTACACAATTACTGGTTTAAGGCTGCGTTCACACACACATACTCAAGTAGTTGTCAGGCCGTCCGTGTGAGAACGCAGGTCTTCTTATTATTAACCTCAATATTAATGTAGTCAAAGTTTAGTCCTTATCCTAAACATAACATAATTATTCCTGCATCAACAATAGGGAAAAACAGGGCTTGGGACCAGTTACTAAATAACCTGATTGCATCAAAGGGATTGCAAAGCGATGAAATAACTTCTTGTTGAATCATTCTTTCAGATCAGGTACAGTGGCTTGCATAAGTTTGCACACCCATGCTAAAGTTGATTAAAAAGAGGAATAAAAAAGCATCTTCTGGAAATTGATCTTAATGCCTTAAAATTTGTGTCCTTAAAAGGTTGGATTTTCCTACATTTTTTTGAATTAAGGCATTACTGATCAACGCCACTCTGGCGTCTGATGACCCTGGTTGCCACAGAGGTGTCCGAGGACATCGAGAGTAAAATTCAAATTCCTTTTCAGACCCTGTCATCCACTTCAACTGACGTTATGGAAGAGAATGGACACATTTGTTGTGTGTGACTAAAGTAGGCTGAATAAGTGTTCTTACCAAGAAAAGCTAAAATGATGGGGACGCGAACAAAAAAGGCCAGATCCAGTGTAAAAAAAAAAACCATTCTGCACATTTCCTGTAGACCTACATTTAATTGTTTGCGTCCACAAGTAACGTATGCCTCCACAAGTAACGTTACTAACCAAGTATTTTATATATACATAAAGTACAGTATATGCATAAAGTACAGTACATATATACACTAAGATTAAATAATTTAAACAAAACCCATTTATAAACGTTACTGCTTTTTCGCAAAAACCGCAGCTTTCCTGTTTAGTTTTCGCCATTAAAACAGATTTACGCCAGCTGACGGACAACGAGGCAGATATGTAATATATTTATAAACTGCCGACAGGTAGTCACAATGTGTTGCCGCTCAGCTCGGCATAATCGCTGACAGGTGTGGACGAGCGCCACAGATCGCCTGCAAGGGCTCGGCTCCGACTGCCACAGACTCCTCGATGCGCTGAGTACTGATCGACGTCTCTGTGGTGAACGATGGAGGATCTCGGCCCTACTGATATTATTTTGCTTGCTTGCTCTCTAAAGTTAGTGGCATTGCTCCAGCTCTTATCAGTGCTGCAAATAATAGTTCCCTTGTGCATGTTCTCAAAGTGGTGGTCTGGCACCATGTTGATTGTTAAAACGATGCGGTTAGCTATTGTTCAGCTGTCTGAGTATTCCTTCGCAAACAATGTGACTGCAAGTGTGTTTGTGTGCAACTTTGCGTGTCTCTGTGATTGTTATCAAGGTCTTGTATTCCCCATACAGCACGGAGAGGGGCACACCCCTTTCTTTCACTCACACACACACACACACACACACACACACACACACACACACACACACAC
>NC_045752.1:16049137-16081649 GCF_008692095.1 Etheostoma spectabile | reverse complement strand
CACACACACACACACACACACACACACACACACACACACACACACACGATAGAAACAGGAAGTTCGGCTACTGTACTGGACATAGAGAGGAAATAGTAGAGGCTGTTTCCCCTCTCCGGTCAGTGTTTGTGCGTTGTGGGTGTGTACATGAGTGAGAGCCAAGCCTATGGCAATAAAAGATACACACGCACAAATCATAAATTCATCACTTATTCATACCCATTACCCTAACATCCTCCTACACATTCAAAACTGCAGCAGTATTGTGTTGTGTGTGTAACACGTTTAAAAAACGTCAGCATTTGTCATACACAAGGCCTTTATCCGGCACACCCTTGGAGAAATCACAACAGCCTGACTTACTAACAGCGTACATAATCACCTAACTTGTATGCAGACAGCTCCATACACACGTTATCACAAGGTAATAAACGTTAACGTTACATCCGATTCTCTTCTATAAAGCGAATCTAAGAAAGACTCCATTCAACACCTATGACGATGTAATGGAACTGCCTCTTACACAGTCAAAAGCACACATTTAAACACTCTTCTACCTCGATAGATTGTGTTGACAGTGGATACAGCTAGCTCCCTTTTCTTTCAAAAGTATTTTACTTCTAGCCTGTATACACAAAGCTCATCAAGTCTACTGCCCATCACAGTCATTCTGAGAGAGAAAGAAAAAGATAATGAGGATCAACGAATGTGTAAAAAATAAAATACTTGATCAAAATGCTTTGCAATTGACTAACATGTGAGGTGCCGATGCTACTAAAGTGTGATAATGCTAAAACAATCTGAAATGGTCTAAAAGTTTGCTCTAAATAGGCTGCGTCTCTGTTTACATGCGAGGCAACTTTGAAATTCGTGATTTTCGAGGCGAGTTTGGAGTGGCATTCCCTGTATCCCCAGACTGGCACGTATAACGTTAAGCTAACCTGTTAGCTGCCTAATAATTATTGTAACTTACCTATGACTATTCTGAGATGTTTTAGCCTCGTCAACACGTCCTTCTTTGGGTCCAACACTTTCTGTGTTGATTTTTTAACGTCCCCATGAGGCTTTTTGGAGAACATTCCTGGGACAGAAGACACAAGAATGCGATTGTAGACAGCAAGGAGGAGCTGCTAGCTGTGTAACGTTAGCCACTTAAACAGCCTCAGCTAGCGTTAATCTTCTACCTATAAAGGCAAATTATGTTCCTGTATTATTTATTAACGCTGCGAATTAGCAGCTTTCCAAAATTGCGCGGAGTATATCAATGGGTAAATTTTGTCGGCGCATTCTGTTAAAACAAATGTAAACGTTGCGGGGCAAAGCATCCATCCATCGCGCCTCCCTTCCAAAACAGTCCGCAGCCTGAAGGCTAAACTAGCTGATTAGCTAGCTCCGCTCTCTGCACTCCACTCCACTTAGAAAACATAATGGCGGAGGAGGGAAACAAGCTAATGGATACCAGAGAAATCCAACATCAACATACCGTGGTTCAATAATAAGCAAACGTTGGTTATCCAGTTTGAACTACATCATATACGAACGTTACAAAACTTCAGTATATTTTTGACACAAACAGCGTTTCCAATTGTACTGGCGTTAAAGTTTTAAACGCGTTTCCACAGTTCTGCTCGAACTCTCCACCTCAAACTACAGTGCCGACGGGTAACGTAGTTTACGGCTGGTTGTTAGACCTTTAGCGGTGTGAACATTGACGCTACGGAAAACTACAGCTCCCTACACAAATAAGGGCGCCGTACTGAGATTTGTTTTTAGCTTAGCTGGTACACACGAGTGAAATTGTAACCGAGGAAAAAAATTATAATTTAAATTTATATCGCTTTTCTCTAAACACTGTCGAAAACGTCTTGCGTATCCCCATCTTGTGAGTTATGCATTAGTTGTAAGCTTCCTAGTTTATATATTTTTGTGACAAATCCTGCTAATCTTGTTTGCTATCTACTGGCTTGCTAACATGCTAAGGAATGCTAACTTGACGTGTCCTTGTTTGTTATTGTTTATTTGTCTTGTATAGTTTGATGATTAAAAAGGCAAACATATCGATAATCGAGTAAATTCTAATTTCTTTGCGTAAGTAGCATTTAATAACTAATCTCAAGCAATTTAATAAAGCCATACATAGGGGTCAATTCTTGTTTTCAGTGATAGTCATTAACGAAACAATATTTGTTAAATTTCAAAAAGAAATTCCAAATTGATCTACCATAAAAAAACAGAAAACAAATAAAATATAAATGTGTTGGGGGAAAAAACGTTCAGCCCCACATCACTACCTGCATTTAGTAAACAACAATGGGGGGAATACACAGTCAAATGGTTGGAAAACAGAAATGTAGAAGCATTTCAAGTGATGAACTGATACTTGAATAATGGGTCTTGATTTTTGTTTGTTGATCAGTCACCCTACAACTCCTTGATGATTATTCATAAATTCTATTGTGTCCTGGTAGAGAAACTAAATTAGTGTGTTGAGCAAGTCATTTATAATTAGTTTGCCTACAAATTAACAAATGGAATCAAGTAATGTGTTAAAAGTACAAGTGGTATTTGATGTAGTTAAAACTGCCAAAAGACGTCTGACGTTTTCTCTCTGTCTAACACTACCAGTCTGGAGTTAGCTTGCTGCCATGCCGGTGCACCGCGACCGGGAGAAGAAAGAGATTACAGCAGAGGAGATGGAGGTGGAGGAGCATGAGCAAGAGGCGTCCAGCTCAGAGGAGGAGGATTCTGACTCTTCGTCTGTTTCCGAGGATGGAGACAGCTCTGGTGAGAAAGCCTTAAACAGTTGAAAATGAGCACAACATTCTTATTGTAATTTTCTTAATAGTTGTCGTTAAAAGAAACACTATTTCAGTGTATGATTCTGATTAAAAAGTAGTTGCTGTCAAAGGATTGACTGTACACACTGTACCCCACTCAATGAGTTGTCCATCCTTGAGACACTGCATATTTGCAAATCTCTTATGTCATGCAGACACAAAATCTATCGGAAATATGTCTACCAGGTTTTGCTTCCATATCAGCTACTGAGACAGCTTTCTTCTTCCATCATCTTCATAATAGCTTATATAGACTTGTTTGTGAGTGTGTCTATCATGTTCCAGAAATGGATGAGGAGGACTGTGAGCGGAGAAGGATGGAGTGTCTGGATGAAATGACCAACCTGGAGAAACAGTTCACCGATCTTAAAGACCAGTGAGACTGAATTCGCTTTTTGTCAAGTTTTTCTTTTGAATTTAAATTTAAAACATGAAATGTTGAACGAAAGGCATTAAAAGGAGTTTGTCATGGCCATACATTGTTACACCTGTATTTGTGTGCAGGCTGTATCGTGAGCGTCTCAGTCAGGTGAACAGCAAGCTGTCAGAGGTGGAGGCTGGCCGGGCAGCAGAATATTTGGAGCCTCTGGCTGTACTGTTGGAGAACATGCAGGTCCGCACCAAGGTGGCAGGTAACTTCAACACACAGACACACTCATGAAGTCTGATATATTCTGGTCTCCTTATAAATCACTCTCTCATTGTGTGTTTTCCTCTGCCTTTGTCAGGTATCTACAGAGAGTTGTGTCTGGAGTCCTTGAAGAACAAGCATGAGTGTGAGATCCAGGCTGCATGCCAGCACTGGGAGGTCAGAAACACACGCACGCACACACACACACACACACACACACACACACACACAATCTTACAAAGAAGTATTGCTGAGGTGATGCAAGCCATTAAGCCATTAAGAATTCAGAATTTGATGAGAATTTAAGTGAGTGTTATTTGATCTATTTAATCGTTGGTGGTGAATGTGTGTGTGTGTGTGTGTGTGTGTGTGTGTGTGTGTGTGTGTGTGTGTGTGTGTGTGTGTGTGTGTGTGTGTGTGTGTGTGTGTGTGTAGAGTGAGAAGCTGCTGCTGTTTGACACAGTACAGAGTGAACTGGAGGAGAAAATTCGAAGACTGGAAGAAGACAGACACAGCATAGATATTACATCAGGTGACACACACAGAATGTGCAACAAATTACATTTTAATAACAGTATAAAGAAGAACAAGCTACATGTATCCAACATTGTATATTATATTAAATGCATGCACAAAACATTTTAATACTGTCTCTCTGTGTCTCTCTATCAGAGTTGTGGAATGATGAGTTATCAGGAAGGAAGAAGAGGAGAGATGCCTTAAGCCCAGATAAGAAGAGGAGACGGCCGTCAGTGGTGTCTGATATCCTTTTTACTGTTACTGTTCACATTGATGCTAATTAGTGTTTATACGGCTTCTATAAAGCCCAGATGCTGTAATCCAGATGTGTCCTTCGGAATGTAATTCACCCCTGGTTCCTGTGGCACCGTCCTTAACTCCGCCCACGCCCATATATTGTTTACATGCTACCTGACTTGGACATCCTGGAAGACTGGACAGCTATTAGAAAGGTGTGCAAATGTGTCCGTTGATATTCAGAGCTGTGTCTTTGTCCCCCCCGGTGGCATTTGTGTGGGTTTCGGGGTGGGGGTGGGTGTGGGTGTGGGGGTGTGTCTGTGTGTGTGTAGGCAACTTTTAACAAACCATGGTATGTGTGTGTTGTCTTCCAGGCCGTGGCTACGCTGGGTCCCCACAGAGGGAAGTCCGACTCTGACAGCCCTGTTTTCCCATTCAGACAAGACAGAAACAGGCCCATTCTCAACTGCTAAGGAACACACAACCATACCCATACAATACAATGCATGTATGAAAATGACACACAGCTGTCCATTTCTCTGAATCTTCCCACAACCCACTTCACTCCTCTGCTAACAGTGACACCCGTCAGTAAGCTGCAGACACACTATAAGGACTCACAGGTTTAAATCCCTTTTTAAAGGACAACAGGAATAGAAGCATTACATTTACTGACGATAGAACTCAGTACTTGAATTAGGCTCTCGATTTCATTTGTTTGTGTTTACTCAGTGGACAGGTAAAATATTTACCTATTAGAGTTTCAGTTAGTAACGTTTATAAAAAAATTACTTCTGCTATCACAAATTTTTGCTCAAACTATCTATATCCTGACAGTACGACATGAGACAGTGAATCTGTGTAAAAAGTCATGGCCCTCTTCCTCCTCCTGGTGCTCCTAATGGCAGTCTCTAACGCAGTGTCAATGGCTTGTGAACTGATGTCTGTTAGATGTAAAACAACAAAATTACAGCTAAACAGTACACTAAAATATGTTTCTGAAAAAATGTATGGTGAAATAGGCTATGCAGTGATAGAATCTTGATTTCATATTTTATCAGCGCTGCCTAGCTGTACAGTGGGACCGCAGTTTACGTCATTGGCACTGCATTAGTGACTCCTCCAGGCGCAGTGGGATCTTGCAGATGCCTTTACGAGCACTAGGGGGAGGCAGATGAACAAATTATCTGTCTCAACTACTACTGTCAAGATATAGTAACAGTTTCACCAAATATAAGTTATTTTTTATAAAAGTTAGCAACTGCAGCTTTATTGGACAGTAATAACAAAAACTGTGATACCCATAGTTCAACTTTATAAAGAAAAAATCAAGCATTGAACTTTTTTTCGAGGATATTGGAGCTTTTAAATTTTTTTTTTTTTTAAAGGAGCATTCAAACCAGTAAGTTACAAACCTGTCAGGTTTTGTTTTCCAGACTCCACATTATTCTTTGTAATTGTAAGCACTAAGATTATTGACGAAGCTTCCAATGACATATGGGGAAATCGTTTATGGTTTATATATGAAGCTGTTTGATTGTGCCATGACATATATTAAATAGTTGTTCTTTGATTTTGATCAGTTTTAATGTTATTACTTCTAATTATTACTTTTTCTTATGGTGTTTTGAATACAGTGGTTAGGTGGTAATCATATGACAGTGCAGAGACAGAGTGTGCAGTTTTGCACTCCGCAGTGCCTACTTTTGAAGTTCAGTTTTTGTCACGTTCTTTTGGTTTTGTGATGCATCTTGGCATTTTTAAGAGTTACAGTTTGGGTGCAGTAGTAGTGTTTGAGACAAACTTAGTGATAGCAGTAATTACATTGCTAGATAAGGCAAAAGATATTTCAAGGTTGTGTGTGCATACGTGACCAATACAGACTTAGTCAGACTAGTTATATGGTATTATAACCATATAAATATAATCCAAATTATATTTATACTGGACTATTTTAGGCATCAACTAACCCTTTTCAAGCTGCCAGTGTACTTCCTCATACCACCAGCTGTGTTGGTGGTGAAAAGAGCATAGCAAACAAAAAAAAAGGGATATTTCAGTAGATCGTCTTCTTGACCATATTGACCATATACAGTTTTAATGATACCTGGGCATTTTGAATCTTTTTTTCCTTAAACTCTTTTATAAAATCTTATATTTTTGTTAACATAGCTGGTTATTTTCATGTGGCTTGTCTACTAAAGTCAATTCCCCTCTTTAATTACCACTGTAATTGCAAATCAGTGTCAATAATGCAATGAGTTATTGTAACCACATTATAAACAATTATTTTAGGGGCAAATGGAATACCAAGCTATCCCTTTAAAGTTGTTATCCAACAGATATTACTGTTACATTATCTTATTACACATCTACCTCCTCTCTCTATCTCTCAGTACTAGTATATCTCAGTCTTTAAAGTAATGTCCATGTTTGCATTATTGCTCATGAACATGAAAATGCTTTTTTTTTTTAAAATATCTTTAAAAGCCTACTGTGGCGATGACTAATGACAGGGAAGGAACCAAACAATGGCCTTCTAATCACACCCCGCCAATGAATCTTCATATATACAACTCACTGGTTATGAAGGAGGATGAACAACCTGCCATTCCATAATATTGTTTTTATAAAGAGTTTTTCTGAAGATAAAGGTAATGGAGATGTTAAATATTCAAATCAATATTTTGACAATTTATGTAAATATTGTGTCAGGTACATTTGTGTCTTTCTTGTTGGTGCTGTGGGTGGGTTTTACAATTAAAAGTTGTTTTATAAGTACTTTGTGGTGTCTCTGTAAACTGTATTTAGCTCTGCAGACACCGTCAGAAAGGCACATTGATGCTTTACATGACATTAAAAGTCTTGCCAGACCAATGGAGTCTCCGTATTTTTAATAAGCAATACCCTTACTAATAAGAATTAAATATTTAGTTTTCCATGCCAGCATGCAAAATACCAGGAAGCCATCATTATTAGTTACATACATTAGGGGTTTTCCTGCTTCGACATGTCAAAATGTTAAAAAGGTCTGTTATGAATGTAGATCAGGGCAAATTCCTATGAAAGTAATCTTGTCTGCTGATTAGCCAAACCATAACAAAAATGCTATGTATTCTAGTATAATGTGTTCCTTTTTACCACACACAAAGGTGATGTTATCTATGTAGAAATTGGACAGGAAAAACCAAGTCTATAATTTATATTTCTATTGATTAGGATAGGCAACATCTGAATATGTGCTCAGTGATGTAACAGGAATGTTACATCTGAAATTCAACCAAATAATATACAGTGTACAAATTTGTAATTTAAATTGGAGTTGCAAATTTAATTTTTCAGAATGTTTTGTTTACCTTTAAATAAAAGTTCTGTAAATGTTTAAATTGACATCACAACAGTTTGGTCGGGTAGTTCAGGTAGAGATCATTACATATGAATTTTGCTGTACAAACAAGGTTACAGTAAATTAAACATTTTTAATTATATATTTACCGTATTTAAAACATTGTCATTGCATGTCATATGTACAGTATTATAGAAAACACTAACTATCCAAATCTGACGTCCAATTACATTCCAATGCTCTGTTACCCCTGATGGCCACAAATTGAACATTAATACATTAGTGAAATATGGAGACATTGACAATTTGACAGTCTTTATTTATCTTCTAATAATCGCTGATTTTTTGTTTTTACAAAATTCACATGGGTGTGATTTTTCTGGCTCTGAAGGTCTCTTCCAGTCAATCCATTTAATCACTGCTCTGTGACTGCCACAATGAGTCACAGTCTACTTCGACAAAATACAAGCAGCTATCATAAGCCACTTTTTCAAGCTTAGGCCATGTGCAAGTCTTTGTAACATAATCAAAAGCGTTGTTTACTAGCTGCTGTTTGAAATAATAGCTTTGTTGAAGAAGGCAAAATCCCACAGGGTAGTCAGTGAAATTCAGTTTTGCGCTTTAATTATATTTTAAGGAACTTGTTTTCAACCTCAGGAATATTTAGAGTTAAAGTTCTCAGTTCAGTCACAGACAAAACAAGATTTCATGTGATCTGATTTAGGTAAACTTTGTAGATGCTGAAGGGCTTCATTTTTTAATTATGGTGACAACAGCAAGAGCGTTGGTATGATTAAAATATATTGTATTAGACCTTAAAAGATGCATTTCGTCCTTGATAGCAAATGATCATTTAGATTTCTTTCTGTGCCACTGGGATGAAATGTTGACTCATGCCATCCGTAAAACGCTCACATTCTCGGCCACATACCACACAGCATTTCTCTACATGCACACATTTTAACCTAAGTACCATTAAAAACTTTTCTGGCATTGTCAAGCAAACAAACAAATGTCTGGTTCTCACACACACACACAAGCACGCAAGCACGGACGCTGGTCAGGCTCAAATGGCATCTTCAGGCGAGGGCGTGTGCTCCTCTGGCGACTGGCTGTGTGGTGGGGAGGGGAGAGGCTGCTGAGGAGGGGGAAGACCCATGGAAGGATGTAGGTGGCCGTCTGGAAAAGGGGGCCGCATGGGGGGAGCAAAGTGAGGATGAGGAGGTCCACCTGGAGGGAAACGAGGAGGGAACATCATCCCTGGAGGAGGAGGGGCCCACACTGGAGAAAGAGGAAAAGGAAAGCGAGCTTGAGGTTAGAGGACATTTGGAGATAAAGGTATTAAAGAAGGTATTAAAACGTGATGATAGCTGTGACTGCTTACTAGGCATCATGGTAGGGCCCCCAGGTCCCCTAGGAGGGTAAAAGTCAGGAGGTGGGGGTCCATATGGGGATCTACGAGGATAGGGACCGTCCATTGGACCCATCGGGGGTCCAGGTGGGGGTGCGCCCCCCATCCTTGGATCCATTTCAGGGGGAGTCCTTCGGTCACCAGGACCCGACTGGTAACACACAGAAAGGTTACAGAGGCTGGACCACAGATCCATACACACACATGCTACTCAAACAAAATTGCTAAAATGCACACGCACGCACGCATACATCTCTTACCTCTCTGTGTTCCTGTTCACCAGGCCCATGGCTGTTTTCTCTGTATGAGCCATCTGCATTGAAATGAATGAATAGAAGAAATGGACAATCATAAAAGTAGATGGCTTATATATATTCCAATGAAAGCAGCTGACTCACCCGCCATGTCTACAGGGTGAGGGGGTAATGGGGGGAGACCCCTAGGATGGAGGGGGCCGGGTGGAGGCAAGAGGCCCAGAGCTCCTGGAGGAGGTCTCCTGTACATCGGACCTCCTTGTTCTGGGAACATATAGCCTGAGAGACAGACACAGTAAGAGAGAAGGAATACACAGAAAATACGTTCAGATTTATCAATATTATATTATATTTTTGGGTGATCTCAGGATGATATTATAAATGTTCTGATAGAAACACTTATCATAGAGCTTCAAGACAAACTGTAGTTTCCAGTGTCAAAACCCAAAATGCATTAAACAAAATACACATGCACTGTCGACATGCATTTGGCATGCACATGCACACTATATGATTTCACTGTTGACTTGCCAAACACAGGTGAAACTAATAACCTTAACAATGTATGCACTCCATTTGATTTATTGTTATAAGCTTCAACTGTGCACTGACTGCTGTAAATCAAGATTTCAGCTGTGATAGAGACCTTTTGAGTTCCTAAAGAATGTGCAGACACAATACCACAATACTTTTAGAACAGAGATGAAATACTGGGCCTAACTATATCCAGGTGCACATGGCGCCACACAGTCAGAGGTTTTTCTTTCAAATGTATAAATAATGTAATAATGACCATGGCGAATGGTTAATGACACAGCAGAAATCCAGCAGTGCTACATCAAAATGTATCTCCACGAGAGTGGGACATATAATGAGAAATGTTCCTTGCTCTAGTCTGAAGGCTGAGTCTCACTTTGATGCGCAAGAACAGGAACAGAACTGTTTTCATCTCTGCAATCCCAAGTCAGAGCCAGTATACTCAGCCCTGTTTTTTATTAAGGCCACCTCTAGTGGGCTATATATTTTTTTACAACGTGGGACCACAGTTTTGTTTTGGGAAAACTAAGGAAACACACTCATTTCTGTTAAATATGTATACATCGTAATCCTCAATATGATCTCTCAATATCAAAGGAAGGTCAGGACAGGTTGTGTGAGCGTCACAAGTTGACGACCTACCAGACGTTACTGATTTACTCTGTCTTTGTCTGACACACACACACACACACACACACACACACACACACACACACACACACACACACACACACACACACACACACACACACACACACACACACACACACACACACACACACACACACACACACACACACACACACACACACACACACACACACACACACCTGGGGGTCCTGGTGGGGGGGCCCTACGATCTCTCTCCCATGTTGGAGAGTTTGAGCCACTGTCCGAATGAGGACCTCCACTCCGCTCCATCTCTCCGTGGCCACCTGGGGGCTCTACTGGACCTCGAGACACTGTGGAGGAAAGACAGTGTGTGGGGAAAGAAGGAGAGAAAAATGAAACGAAGGAGAGATAATTGAATATGTTGAAGAGAGAGAAGGAAGGGAGGGAGGGGGCCGAGTGGCCAAAGACAACATATCACTAAATAAGGCCAGAATGAGTGTGACTGCAAACGGACAAATAGAAAGTGTCATGTCAAAATGAACTGATGAGATTTAGGACATACAATCCCATTGCACAATTTATCACAATAACTTTCTAGAGTGCTAACAGCATGCCAGCATACAGACCATGCTACTGCACAAGTTTAAGCATATATAGTTCATGTTCATGCTACAGCCAGCTGGTCATCTCCAACATGCCGCAAGGGTTTATTGTGATGACTTTGTGGGACTGAATTGGCAAATGTTCTATCTTATCTTTGTGTAAAGTGAGATAAATGTTTTGTCATTTCAATCAGCAAGACCGAGTGATACCAAAAAATGGCTAATGAATAATAAAATAGGACATGGCTGTACTTTACTTTTCTTAACTTGCAACTACAACACTAGAAGATATTGGGAGTGTTCTGAAAGTATGTAAATAAAAATGAGGAAATCGTTTGTGCACCATTCCAGGGGCTCTTATCTGGTTTGGTGTACAGCCGCAGCTCGTCTCTATATATGTGGATTGTGGCTTTCTGTGTGTGTATACCTCGTGGAGACAGTCTAGCAGGTGGTCCGTCCATTAATGTAGGAGGAGACAGAAAAGCTCTGGTTTCAGATGCAGGTCGACCCAGAGGAGATGGACCGTATGGTGACCTTTCAGCTGAAGGTTTAAGGGTAGTTTGGTGAGTGCAAAGTCAAGGAAATCTGTGGCCTACTGCTTCCAGGCTAGGGGTATATTAGTCACAAAATATGATGTTAGCTTAATAATGCATGCTTTGATTTATAAGTGTGTGCTTACCTCTGAAAGGCAGTGGTCTAGCCAGGCTGTCCAAGGCGTAGGGATCTTTGTCGAGGGCGTCCAGTTTAAACTGTGTGTCTGTCAGCCTTTAAACAAACAAAAATATATTTTTTCAAGTCAACATATGACAAGATATTTCCAGACCCTAGTAATGTTTACAGTATAGAAAAACTGTAATAATTAATTGAATTGTATCCAGTGTCAAGCCACATTGGTATAATACAATTTTAACTATACTTTGCACTAAATGAAGGATTTTAATTATCAGACATATGGATCTTAAATTAGTTAGCAACGTTAACGGCAGCCCCTCCGGGTCGTCCTTTGTCCGCTGAATTTTACCCACAGATTTTTTTTTAAATTATGTTTTGGGGCTTTTTCCTTTATTATAGTAGTGACAGTGGAAAGACATAAAAGGGGGAGAAACCGCAGGTCGGATTTGAACCTGGGCCGCTGTAGCACTCAGCCAACATGGGGCAAACCCTCTTACTGGATGAGCTAGAGGCCGCCCCAACCACTGATTTGTTTAATGTGAAACTTGTTTAGTCTGTGTTTTTACTGTTTTTTTTTAAAATCACAAGGTCTAGAGGTGTTTTGGAGAGCAGAAGACCTCTGTGGATATTTTGTCTCCTGGTAAAAAACTCCAGAATGAGGAACACTAGCCAGGAGAAGCTGACTGCAATGGTGGTGAAGACAACTCCCATGATCCAACACTACTTCATGACGTCACTAAACTCAATCTTTTGTGACTGTTTTGATTGAGAGACCCACAAAGCGGCGAGAAATTACATATTGCGTGTTTAGTTGCACTTTAGTTGCTGTCTGCTTACTTCTGTCTGAAGAGGGCGTTCTCTCTCCGGATATCTGCTAGCTCTCTTTCTGCTGCTCGGGCTGCCAGCTGGAAAATCAAGCCAAGATCAGTAACACAGATAGAGACCCAGTCAAGATCAGAGCACTTGAATGCACTGTTAATATAGGGAATCCATCAATACATAAGTAATTGATTAATGAATACAGTACTCATAACATTATAGATTAAAAGACCAGAGTAGATGTGTGCTGTGATGTGACAGACAGGTAATGTATTACAGGACATGTGAAACAAACCCCCATAACCACACCAGCTGTAAACCATGAAAAAAAATCCCAGTATTTTTTCACTCTCATGTTTTTGAGGTGTTTTACTAACCCAGTTATTGTGAGCCTTCTTCTCATGTGCTGATATTTGAGTCTGGTAAGACTGTTTGGTTTTCTCCAGCTCTTCCTCCATCTCTCCTGCTCGTTGTCTGAAGAAAAAGGTGTACAGGTGGGACTCAACAGGTGTGTATGGGAGGCTCACAAATGTCCACTTTGCACATTGCATACTGTCAATGTGTGGGGTGATACTTTGACGGGAGCGACTACCTATAGTTGCTGAGTTCTTCCATGGCCATAGTAATGTTTTTGTCGGCTTTATTTAACTTCTCTTCTTTCTGCATGCGCTCCTTCTCCTCCACTGTCAGCAGCCTGCAAATGAACACGCTCACTAAAATCCTGGACAACAACTATAGCTTTAAACTTCTCAATACACTTATCCTTGTGTCTATACCTGTGTAATTTAAGCTCATTTTCCTGGTACATTTCTGTCATAATCTGGAGTTTCTGTTGTAATGTTTGAACCTGGAAACGTGAAAAAAATACAAAAACAACACAAAATCAAATGAATGTGGAATGCTAATATAATACAATATCACACTAAGACCTAGTTGAGGGCAGCTACCTGATCTGAGTACTGCTCAGTGTCCGACTGCAGAGATAATTTCTCATTATCCAGCTCCTCAATTCTCGCTAGAGGAGAAAAAAATACACACACACACACACTCTCAGGTGTTGATATGTTTCACAGACAACATACATTACTATGTAGTTTTATATAATCTCTGACTTGATTGTTCTTTATGTGACATCTTAACACCAACCCAATCCCAATCAGCGGACAGTTGACTCACCTTGCAGGTCTTCTTTAGCTTTGACTTCATCATTCAGTTTGGCAAATAATCGGTCTTTGTCTTCATCTACTGATTTGAGGTCTGCATTCAGCTACACACAGTTACAAAACAACATATTAGTAGGCAATCAGTAAAGTGTCCAGGGATGTTTATAATGAATGAGTCTGGTCTTCAGCTCTCCAGGGAGTTTCGAAACACTGTGTGCTTGTGTCCATTTGAGTCAAATACCTTAGCAGCAAAGATAAGTTTCTGGACTTTCTGGAGATGGCCTTGTGAGTCCAAAATGTCTCCTCTCCCATTTTCCTTTCCTTTCCCTGCTGTACCATTGGATGCCTCCTTCCCTTCTCCTTCCTCATCTTCCTCTTCCTCCAGGTCTGAATCCCAAGCTTTCATGCTCAGCAGACGATCTGTCAAGGACTGGAAATGGACACGTTTGGCAACAATCCAAACTAGTACAACTACATCCATTAACTTAGGTTGATCTTTTAATCTTTTACATTAGTAAAATCAGTGCACTCTTCTTCTGTAGTAGTTCTTGAGATATTATTATTATTATTATTCAAAAATTCAAAGTATATTACAAATTGACTAGCTACATTATGTATGTATATTCTATATGTATGTTGTTGTCATTTTTCAGCACTCGTTCAATTATTACAGTTCTATCATATTTTATCTTACACTATAATCAATTCCAGAACCAACCATACCATTATACGCTCATCCTTGTTGGCCACATCCTGCAGCATCCCCCCGTGGGCAACCTCACACCTGCTCATCTCCGCCTCCAACTCACTTACTCTTTCTGCCCATCCCTCCACCTGCTGCCTCAACTGCAGAGAAGGAGAGGAAAGAGAGCACAAAGACACAAATTATGCCATTGGACAGATCAGATTTTCAACAGTTTTGTGTACCGTTAAAAAACATTAATCTAATACAGTATGTGATAGGATGGATTGAATGGAACAAACTGAGTGAATTAATACTATGAAGCTTTAATTTTAATCATGAAAAAACAAAACCACCTCCCTTGCAACTATGCACAGTAAAGGCACGGTCACACATACAGTACGTGAATGCAGGTGAGTGACAATTGCCTGCGGAGGTGATACCGGATGGTTAGACACATCAAAAACAAAACAAAAAAATCGACATTACACTACAGCCAAGAGGGTTCAACCGCACAGTGCTTTGCTATTGGTTGAGGAAGCGATTTGATGGTCAACGTTCAACACAGTTGAAATACAAAGATGCAATATATACTGTATATGTGACTGTACTTTGTTGCAGGAAACAGCCAGCTGTTACACAAACTCCCGGGCAGTTAAGTGCTTATGTTTTTTTACCATAATTTTTATCCTAAAACTTTCTTGTGGCAGCAAAAGAGGAAGTGATGGTTACTGTTTACTGTAAGGGACTCTCAAACCGCCTCAAAACGGACTGACAAGTCTGATCGTCAGTTAAATGACTAACCACTGCAGCCAACGTTGGGTTGGGTTTTTTCCAAAAGTTGAATCTGTCCCATCTTTTTGCCACAGGCCGCAGCGTTTTTTCAGGCCCCCAGGCCCTACACCCATTTCGCCGGATCACCTGATCTGTGTGTGTGACTGTGTGTGCGTGGGTGTGTGTACAGCATCCTACCTGAGCATTGCTCTCCTGTAACAGTGTGTTCTCTTCTCCAGCTGTTTCCAGATTCCTCTGTAGTCTGTCACTGTTCATATTGTACACTTTCAGAGTGGTTTGAGCCTAGAGACAAACAGGCAGCAATAATATTATATGAAACACAGAGGGACAGAGCAAAGGATGAAACCATGACACAGGAAAGAGTGAAGGTACATAGACAAGAGGTTAGGTAATGGTACCTGCTCTTCCTGTGACTGGAGGTCTTTGGTTTCTTCTTCAAATGTTTTCATGCTTTCTTCAAGCACTGCAATCTGGAAGGATAACCAAAAGAGAATCCACTATATATCAGTATCGCAATAAGGCAATGGATTCATATTACTAATTAAATGTGATTCTTAAATAACAATTGTATTTGTTACAGTTGGTGCTGTGTGTGTGTGTGTGTGTGTGTGTGTGTGTGTGTGTGTGTGTGTGTGTGTGTGTGTGTGTGCATGAGTGTGTGTTCCTACCCTCTTTTCTTGCTCTATCCTGTGTTCTCTCTGTTGGTCCAGTTGATCCTTTAGCTCTTCCAGATCCTTGTCAAGCTCCCTTTTAGCATGTTCCAACTGTCTGGCTTTAACCTAGAGAAGGAAGAAAACAAGATGTCTTTGAGTGAGAGCAAAGGAGAGTGTGCAGTAAACATGAAGAGTCAGATTATCTTTTCTGGCACTGTCCTTCTAAAAGTGATGTTTGTGATCTTTTTCCACTTCCATGTTGAATATCTCTTATTGTAAAGGAGACATAAACAATATTGGGGGGTGTCTTTTGGTAAACTGACTGGAAATAAATGACATCATCAGGCCAATTGGGAAAATCATTATGCATAAGTCTGTAGTCTAGCACTGATTTTGATTTCCGAGTAGTTTGACATTTCTTAAGAGCCTTCTCCCTAGCTGCACCTTCCCAATCAAATCCGAGACTGCACCAATCTGTCCATGTTCAAATCAAAACTCACTTTTCCAAAACGTCTTTTAATGTATGATTATTGGGTGTTATATATTTTTAGTGAGCTTCTATGATCATTTCAACTTATGTATCTATCTTTTATCTATCTTTGAGTATCATGAAAAGCACTCTATAGAGAATTTTTTTTTCTGCCTTACCTCAAGATGTTCTGTCTTTTGAGTTTGGGCCAAGACACCACTGTCCCTCAGTGAGCTCTCCAGGTCATCATACTGCAAATGAAACATGGCAAAATGCATTTCATCAGCATTTAAACTTATATTCATCAAAGTCTGCAATTACTTTGCAATGAGAGAGTTTCTGCTTTTTTAGATTCATTTTTGGGCATTCTTAGGCCTTTATTTGACAAGACAGAAGAAGACATGTTAAAGGGAGAGAAAGGGGGGACTGACATGCAGCAAAGGACTGCAGGTCAGAGTTGAACCCGAGCCTGCTACTTCGAGGAGTAAACCTTCATATATGGGCACCTAGTCAACCAACAAAACTATCCGGGTGCCAAGATTTCTACTTTTTGATCACGCCTCATACGACATACGTAAGACCCTGCATCTTCTAATTCTGACATTTTTTTCATGTCATGGACATTAAAACATATTATAAGAATTTGACCTCAGTTGAAAAAACACCCAGTGTTGTGTGTCGGGCAGGCTCTGCCTCTAGTCAGTAGTCAGTCAGCATTGGCATCAGTACCAACCTCTTGTTGACATTTGCTGAGAGTCTCAAGGACTTTACACTTCTCATCCAGCAGCTGTGCAACCTGCTCAGCCATCCACTGCTCCTTACCTAAAAACAGAGAATACAAAGCATATAAAAGGTTAAACTGGCAGTGATTAGTGATGTATTAGTTTAATTCCTATGAACTCATAATAATGTGATATTAAGGCATAAGTAGTGAGAACTTACCTCGATACATTCTGCTTTTGACCTGTGAAGACATAAAAAGAAAACAATGATGAACAAGTAGCACAGGGATTAATCAGTTGATAAGGAACATGTGTGATCTCATTGTTTCTACCAACAGTGCCACAACAAATTCATATATTGTACCATTTCAAATTATTGTGATGTTGATGTGTATATACATGACTGAGTACTCACAGAGCTATAACATCTACAGGTGAACAACAGCATTGTCACCAGCCCCACCACACTGGTGATGATGACTGGTTCCCATGGGACCCCATACAGGTCTGGCCCGGGTCTGATGTCATCAGGCAGTGTTGATACAATCTGAAGGAAGTGGAAAGCTTTGTTTATTTCAGGAGTGGATTTCATGAACATCTTCAAAAAGAGATGTGTGACTGTATTCCTGGGAACAACATTTGATTCACTCAATTTAACTTAGTGGATTGTACACAATGGAATACTTATTGTGGACATAAGGATCAGCTTCTTAGTGCTGCAGGACTGCCCTGCAATCTAGTTCTAATCACTTGCGGTCAGTGCAATTAAACATTAGAGATTTTTTCATGCAGCATGGCAGTCAGAGACCCACAAAACAGCTGTTGCTTCAGTAGGTAGGATTATGCTTTCTTAACATTTATAAAAAAAATAAAAAAGAAGCCAAACAACTGGATTATTTAATCTTTAAGTAATTATAATGTTTTTACATTTGACCACAGAATGTATTAGTTGAAGCTTTACTACACAGTTGTAGTAGATATTAACTTGTAGAGAACCGTAGCTTAGCTAGTTGTCTGCTACAGGGAAAATAACAAATAACCTCTGCCATGTTTTAGCTAAAAGATAAGAAACAGCAGGAAACGACACTTGATCAGACATACTAACTCTACTATCACTGAGCTAGCTAGGTTAGTATTACTAGATAACGTTCACTCTGTGAATTATTACAAGCACATCTACAAAAGCGACTTATGCAGTCTTGACAGCTGGTGAATAGTCCTGGCGTGACACACATGAAGTCAGACGTGAGCTGTACAAATTCAAACATGTACTCAGCAATAATACGGAGCTTGACAATCCGTTACGTTAAAGCAGCAGTGTCGGCTAACGTTAGTTAGAAAATGCTAATGAAACCTGCCACATAACGCACATCCTTCACTTTCTCCACGGCGATACTGTAGTAAGCCTCTGCCGTCGCCTGAAAGTCGACCACTTTGCTGGCCAACTGGTCGCTTGCCGTATGTTCCGCCATTTCCGAATTATCTCATTTGGTTATTATTTCAGTGATATCTGTCATTGAAGGGCTGGTATTAAGAACAGAGAGTGGAGCCATCAACCGGGCTAGCGGCGATTTCACATCCTATACACAACACTGACGCTCAAGAGTGGACCACGTCACATTGCACGTCGTAGGGGTCGGGGAGATATTGGATTCTCTCTTCAAACTCCTTGTCTAGATTCAACAAGAGTGGTATTGCATTAAACTATGCCAATAACTACATAAAAATACATTTTAAAAATGTAATTAATACAAATACATTGATTTGAGGCACTCACAAGCTCATGTAGATATCATTAGACCCCCGCCAGTCTAAATGGTTCACTCGTAACGTCACCAATTGTAAAATGCCACACTGGCACATCGGAGCACTTTTAAAGTAACACCAACAATAACAGGTGTCAGTAAACTAAATGGAGAATTCTCAATGTCGTCATTGATAATATCCCCATTAACTAACGTAGTTATTTTTTTCACACATCAGATTTTTACACAAAAACCATCTTCCTCAAGCAGTTCACTACCATAATGTGTCACCTGTGCTAAGTTACGGCTGCAGAGTAATAAGATGGTCTTAGTTGACCATAGGTGAAGACTTGACTCGGTCACCGAATATTTCAAAAGGTAGGCTACTCACCGACACGTCCTCATTTTCGTCCATTTGAAACTAGTGAATCATTACCCCTCTCAAATCATTTAAAAAAGTTTCAGGTCAGGTGGTTTGGTTGCCAGCTGGCTGAACGTTTGTAACAGACCCAGCAGCACCAAAGGAATGTGTGTAATGGTGACGGAGCCAAGCCAGCTTGACACCTGAGACGTCGAGCTAAAGCTAAATGTCAGATAAACATGTCACTAGTTCAGTGTTTTAAAGAGCCAGACGCCACAGTTTGTGGTTTGTTGACACTTTTAAAGTACAGCTGTATGGACCACTGAAGGTGTGCCAGAGGGGCCCATGGTGCCCTATCAGAATGATCCAAACTATACATGAGATTATGAACCTTTACATTAGCCTACCTGACAAAACATGTTGAAACTGGGTCAGGCAAAATTTCAAACAAAATGCACACTGCTTTAACTTTAGTCACAATGCTGCGTAAATAAAAATATTTCATTTAATTAACCAGTGTTTTTATATTTGACCCTCTTCACCTAAGAAAAGGTGGTTGCTTTAGATTGTTTAAGAAAAGTGCTCCAATTATTTTCTTTTGAGATTGAATTCCTTTATGTTATTAAATGAACAAACCTGAAAGAGATGATCTAAATGTGTTGTAGCTGTGTTGGATGTCGAATTAGAAACAAATTGCACTTATTGCTTCAACCGTTACGTGATCATTTTATCTACATTTGGCTTTCATGGATTTCAATCTGCAGATACATGTTACATGTTTGTGTTGAAAAGCAACAGGTTGCAGTACTACGCCTAAGATAAATTTCCCCGTGGCGACCATAAAGTGTATTCTATTGCATTTTATTCTACGTCTCACCTGTTCAGTGAGCCATACGAGGAGCTCTCTCACTGCACAAACATGAGTGGTTGAATCTTCAGCGATCTGATGAACAAAGTCCAGAATTTGATTCATTACCCCTGGAATTAGAGTCACAAACATAATGGAATTAAAAATGAAAGTGTTCCACCTTTGTCACAATGATACATTTTTTAGAAATCAACCCAAAGTGAATATCTTCAATGCATATTATACTAGTGTAAAACAAAAACTGCCAAGTAATGTGTTGGTCATGTCATAATGTTCCAGGTTGTGTATCGCAGGGATGAGGATGCAGCAGGCCGAGTATAGCCCTCCTTCTCATATCTTACTGCATAATATCTTTGAATCATCTTTTAATCCTTCTTGATTAAGGGATACTTGAGTCATCCATACCTTCCGGGGACTGTGGTGATCCTGGCTGAATCGGAGGACAGGACTCGGGGGACACGCTCTCTCCTCCACTTCTTTTTCCCTTCTCTTCTTTTGTCTTATCCTCAGTCACCTTCTCTTTTCCTGCGCCTCCACTCAGTCCTCCGTCTTTCTCTTCATCCAGCCCCATCCATTTATCTCTTGGAGTGTGGTTATCCAGGCATACAGAAGGATCTTCCTCAGTGGCCATTTCCTTATCTTTACTGTGACTTGAACAGGATTCACCAACACAGCTGGCCTTAGCTGCATTTAACAGGGAAACACATGCACTCTGATTGGCATCACTGCAAGTCAACCCCACAAATTACAACATCAAAGTAACTTATAGCATTACTAATATCAGCCATGATCTTGAGGCCCTGTAGACATAAAATACTTTGATGGTTTGTGTTTGTTTGTTGTCTGATTCACCTGTGTTGAAAGTCTCTCTCACTCTTGCCAACAGCATTTCTAGCTTCTGAAGTGCGATGAGCGTGGTGGTCTTTTCTTTGTCCTCCTGAGGTGCATCCGTGAGCCTCATGCTAGGAGCGACCAGTGTCTCCCTGTGATAACGCAAAAGCCTCTCTATATCCAACAATATCGATTCGTCATTATCTGGGTCATCGGTCGTGGTTTCTGAGCTCCCTAAAATGTAATCCAAAAACTGCAGCTTGTGTCGTCCGAAGAGCTCCATCATAATAGTTGTCTCATACGCGCTCATGTAGATGAGAAGGTTCTTGTAATGTTTGGTGAGGTTTTTTTTTTGGATGGAGCTTTCTGAGGGATGAGAACGGGTCTGCGTTGGGGAAGGAGATGATGTCTGGGTCTCTGTAAAGAGAGGCTGCAGCTGCTGTTGTGACAAGGTGATGGGAGGGTCTGTGTGCACATCTTGCATGTGAACATGACTTGAATCAGTGGTTGAATCCCGTCCTTGCTCAGCTGTCTCACCTGTGTCCGAATCCAAACTTGGGGCAGATTCTGGGGATTCCTTAGTTTCAGTGAAAAAGCTAAAGGCGTTTTTGAAAAGGCCGAATGCTCCTGCACTTCCAGTCTCTGCTGCTCCTTTATTGTGGCCATCAGACAGATGTGAAGAACCAGATGGATGTCGAGGAGCAGTTTGTTCAGATATCACAGCCTGGCGTTCAACAGGGTCACTGGACGAAACTGAAATCTCCATTCCTTCCTCTGTCCTGAATACGGTCCCACCTGTACTCACATCTCTGCCCTGATTCACCCTTACATCCTCATGCTTCACGTTGATCTCCCTCTCCTCCCTGCCTGTGTCCTCCACTGTGTTCATCATATAATCAGAGTGTATTTGCTCAGTTTCATTCTCAGTGGAAATCCCTTTGCTGCTGGTTTCAGTGTCTTCAGACTTAGTGTTATCTCCCTGAGGGAGCACATTGTCGTCAGAAAGCTCCGTGTTGTCTGCCTCTCTGGAATATAATTGATCATCTTCTTTGTTCTCAGCTGTCTGGCTAAGTGAAAGTTGATTAGGCAGGCTGTTTTGGTCACTCACCCCGGAATGTAGCAGATCATTGTTTTTTTGCTCAACCTGCTCTTCTCTCTCCTCATCGGCCTTAGCATCATCACCTTTTTTTTCTTCCTCCTCCTGTCTTACATCCTTATCTCTCTCCGTGTCATCAACTGGTACCATCTGACTCACTCCTGTCCTATCTGCTAATATTGGATCATTGTCTGTCACTGGATTCTGCTTTCCTGTCTCCTTTGTCCCTTCACCTGTTGAGCTCAACTTCTTTACAGAATCAACCCCCACAAATTTGTCTTCACTGGCTTGAGGACAAAGCTCACTGGAACATTTAAGGCTCCCTTCTTTCCCTTTGGTCCTCCTCTCACCCTCCAAATTCTCAGTCTCCTGCTTTTCCTTAACCTCCTCCTGTTTCTTGTTTTCTCTTTTTCTCTTCTCTTCGTCCATCTGTGGGTTTTCCGCCTTTCTCTTTTGAGTCTTTGTGGACATTTCGGAGAACACAGAGCTGTTCTCACCGTGTGTCTCTTTCCCGCTGCTCTCTGACTCTGGGCTTTCCCTGGCTTTCTGAGTGGGAGATAAAGAGTGGATGCTGTTTTCCATTAATACCTCCAAATGAGACTGCACTCGTTTTTCTTCACCCTCTATCTTCTCTTGTTCCTTTGCTCTCTCAACCTCCTTTAACTCTTCCATTTTCTCCTCTTCTTTTAACCCTTTTATCTCCTTCTTCTTCCCCTCGTTTATCTCCACCTTCTTCCTCTCTTCATTTAATTCTTCTTCCTCCCCCTGCTCTCCCCCTTCCTCCTCCTGGTTGTCCTCTTCTTTTATCTCCTCCACTTTCTCCTGTTTCTTCTTTTCTTTTGACTCATCCACCTCCTCCTGTTTCCCCTCTTCCTTTATCTCCTTTACTTCCTGTTTCTTCTCTTTCTTTAACTTTTCTATCTCCTCCTGTTTCCTCCAATCCTTTGTCTCCTCCACTTCTTGTTTTTTCCCCTCTTCCTTAATCTCCTTTACGCCCTGCTGTTGCTCCCCTTCCTTTAACTCTTCTTTCTCCTCCTGTTTCCCCTCTTCCTTAATCTCCTTCACTTCCCTCTGTTTCTCCTCTTTCTTTAACTCTTCTATCCCCCCCAGTTTTTCTTCTTCCTTTGTCTCCTTCACTTCTTGCTGTTTCTCCTCTTCCTTTATCTCCTTTACTTCCTGTTTTCCCTCTTCCTTTATCTTTGTCATGTCCTGCTGTGTCCCCTCTTCCTTTAACTCTTCTACCCTCCCCAGCTTTTCCTCTTCCTTTGACTCCTCCACTTCCTCAGATTCAGAGCCTATAGCAGACTTGAGACCACTTTCATTCAACATGTCTTTCTGAAACTCTGTTGTCTCAGTTTGAACTGACCGGAGGTTGCTGTCACTGTCTGTCTCAGTTTCTTCTAGGGTCTCCTCTAGCTCGTGTGCATCACCATCACTCTGTGTGCTCCCCTGTTGCACATATGGAGACACAGAGTCCTGATCTGCATTGTTGTCCATCTGTCCTGTGCTCTCACTAGTGGAAAATGTTCTTCTGTCCTCCTCTGAGGCATTGCCATACATAGTTTCAGTACTTCTATTAGTAGAATGAGCTGAACCAAACTCCTGAGAGATGCCCTCCTCTCCTAACTCACCCTGAAGTGTCTCTCTTTCTGTGTTATTGTCAATCATAGCTAGTGAATCGGAATGATCAACATCGGTTTCTACACTGTGCGCAGGTAAAGTGTTATCCTCATCGGAGGTTGGTTCATTTCTCTCCTCAGCTGTGCCCGAGGATAAGAAAGAAGGCTGACTCTTTCCACTGCTTCTTCCAGCTCCACTGCTAACTGGACTTTCTTCTGTCTTGTCATCAGTCTGAGTCGTGGGAACTTCAAGGTGAAGCACATCTGTTTCTGCATTATTCCCTTCACCTTCATGACCATCACTACCAGCACCAGTAACAGACGTATCGGTGGATTCTTCTGTGTTGTCAATCTGATTTCGGATCTCGGGCCCTTCCCCAACCACGTCCTCTGTGTTGTCCTTCTCATCCTCGCCTACGGATTGTCCAATGGAGTTTAGATTTAAATCCACAAAACTCATGTCTAAACTGATGTCAGATTGGGTCAAAAAATCCTGATCAGTGCTGCTTGCAGTATTACTTTCTTCTTCTCCTGGCTCTCTGTTATTATCCTCACGCTCATTAGCTAGTAATTTGAGCATCTGATGTTCTTTACCCTCCATACTCTCCATGGTCTGAGGAGAAATATCTTTTTCATCTACCTTGGATGCTGCATCTTTAGGTAGGACACTATCCTTGCTGCTGTCTGAAGTACCTGTATCATTATTATTACTGTCAGCATTGACTCTGATCTCTGATTTGGCATTTTGATCCTTTGGAGTTTCTCCCACCTTAGATTCATTGCTAGTTTCTCTCCTTACCTCCTCTGTCAGTACAGGTTGTAATTGACTAGTATTCATATTCTCTGAGAATGTTGGTGGTTCTAAGGTTTTGTCCTCTTCTGTCTCCTTAAAATCACTTCCTGTACTCTCATCAACTTCACTCTTGTCTTTCCTGTAGCCTAAAATGTCCCTGATCCCTATATCCAACCAAGAACCAGACGCTGGCTGTTCTTCCTCCTCCTGGATTTTCTCCTCAGCCTTTATTTCAGGTGTTGTCTCAGGCCCTAACTCCTGATTGGTCAGGCCAAACCCCAGCGTGCTTGACAGTCCGTTACCTAGCCAACCCAAGGTCCCCATCTCTTTCTTTTCCTCTTCATGTAATTGGCTGCCTTCTAGGTCCAGAGAAATCCTTCTACTTCTGAATGTCTCTGCTGGTTCTTCACCATCTTCTCGTTCTTCAGTTTGCTCTTCTTTTGCAGGATGATCTGTTTGCTTCTCTCCTCCAAAGCCAAGCCACCCAGTCATGGTGGAAGTGAAAGAATCAGCAGTTTCTCTGTCTTCTTCTCTACTTTTCAAAGCATCATCAGGTTTTCCTTCTCCTCCAAACCCCAGCCATCCTGTCACCGAAGACGCGACAGAAGCTTCGGCCTGCATCTCTTTTCTCTCATCTTTTTTCTCTCCTTCAGCCAAATTGCCAGCTTCTTCCTCTTTAGCCAGACCTAACCATCCTGTCACGGAAGAACCGAGCCAGGAGGAGGGGGCGGACCCACCTTGTTCGTTCAGAGCCGCAGGAGTCTCCTGTGGTTCCTCGTGAATCCCGACAGCAGCATCCCTAGCATTTTGGTTTTCCTCCTCTTCTGTCGATGTGCCGTCAGCGTCCTCTGCTGAAACTGGAGATTCTGTTGAGGGATCTTCAGATGTTGAAGGAATTTCAGCATTTGTGTCAACGGGGTGTGTTGTGGTTTGGGTGATTTCTGACTCATGGTTTGGGATTTTCGGATCATCATCATCATCATCCTTATCATCATCACTGTCTAGATAACTGGAGTCAATTGGATAACCAAACTCATCCATACAGAAGAAATCAGATTTCTGAATGAAGAGAGGAAATGAGGGCACATTTATGAATAAGGCATTGATTTTGTACAGATTCAGCAACTATACTACTGAGTAAATATTATACCGGGTACCAGTTGTTTATACACTTCTTTACAATCAACTGCTATACTTATTATAAAAGAGTATGTTTTGTTCAAAGCTGCTAATCTGAAGAGCTACTTTTACCTGTGTTTCTACTACTTTCTCCACAGTAGCATAAACCTGCTCCTCTTGCACTGCATCCTTTGGGAAATAGCCAAACTGTTTGTCAATCTGAAATCAAAAGGAAGCAGTACAGCCGTCAAAGTTCTGTAAAGCCACTGCAGCTTTGTGAAAGAATGGAAATAAGGAGCATTGTGTATTTAGGTGTACATTTGTTTAAATGATTCCACAATACTAAAAAAAGGTACATTTGATATTGATTTAGTCTTAAGCCAAAAGCCACTCAAAGTAGCCACTTTTGGGGCATTAATCAAATCAATGTAATGATAAAGCGTGGGCCATTATTTTAACAAAATAATGTTCATCTTAATACATAAATACATGTTGTCTTTGAAAAGCAGAGCAGTTCATATACAGTGAATGAATTAAGTGATTACCAAAATAAAAGACACACACAAGTAATAGTGATGTTGGGTGAGCACATTAATATGTCAATCATTCTGTTTTAATACACAAATATATATTTAAATGAACTGGAGTGCTCTCACAGACATTTGTGTTTATTAGGTACAGTGTTACGATGACTTAGCCAATCGATCAGTGCTGAGAACCCAAACCATCTGTATTATAATCTTGACTAATCTCTTCAACCAAGAACCTGGTGTGTGTGTGTGTGTGTGTGTGTGTGTGTGTGTGTGTGTGTGTGTGTGTGTGTGTGTGTGTGTGTGTGTGTGTGTGTGTGTGTGTGTGTGTGTGTGTGTGTGTGTGTGTGTGTGTGTGTGTGTGTGTGTGTGTGTGTGTGTGAGAGAGAGATCAGACTCACACTGCCTGCCCAGAGATCTTCCCTCTTTCCTGACAGTTTGTGGTAAACAAAGATGATGTCTCCCTGTCTGAAGCTCAGGAAACGGCAGTCCTTACCACGGTGGTCCCTGATGGCCTGCACTCTGCTCATTGGGCCTACACATACACAGACACACACACAAAATATAGTAGTAATATAGTATAAACAGCAACAGGAAACATCATAACAAAGGAAGCTTTGAAAACATAGTTGTGCCGAATGATATAAGCTACAATCTAAATGTAGGTTTATATCACAAATTAGAATGACATATTTGTAGTTTAAAACTTACTTTCACACTCAGAATCTCCACAGATCTTGTAGTCAGACAGCAGTGCCAGATTTAAGTGAGGTAAAATTAAAAAAACTGTGGCTGTAGTCCACAGGATTGTGTAAACCTGTGAAACAGCCATTCTTGTTGCTTTAACAGGAGTGTATCCAGAGAAAACGTCCTTACGTAGGCCTCTTCCAAAAAGAACTCCAGCCAGTTGTGCTGGCATGTGGACATTGCCTCTGAGCTGTAGCTGTCATGAAGACTCAATAGTAAGTGAGAGAGCTGAGATAGCGTGAGGATAATCATTAACATCCAAGAGCTGCTTGCAATAGGCTACATTATCTGCTCACTGGTCAAAGGTTTCTATTTTATTTTATTATAGTTCAATATTAGAGATGAGCTTCTACAATTTGCATTTCACGGGAAGAAACAAACAAACATGGCAACAGATCATTGTTTTGGCAGGCTACATCTTTTCTTTCTGACGTTTTGTGGACTTCAGCCTTTATCTAAAAAGATGGCAACAAGTGTAGCGTTTAATCACCTAGACAACCCACGCCGCGCAGAAAGACGACGCCATCACTCCGCGTTTGTATTCAAGATGGCGAACAAGGTTGGCTATCGCCTGTGAAAGAAGTGTTGTTTTGGTTCGACAGAGGAAAAGGTTGTTGATTTAAGTCGGTGCTCCATTCGTACTTGGCAACATTAAATCTCATGTTTTAGAAATTAGCTCACAGCTTCACAATGAAGTCAGACGTAGAGGAGTTAATGCCGAGGCTGCTGCCCGTTGAGTTTGGAGCCAGTGCAGAGGAGCTGGACATGAATGGACCGCCGAGAAACCCCCGGGAATACCTCCGACAAGTCCAGTAAGTTCATGTCAAACGACTCTTTTTTTTTTTGCCATTTGGACAGTGCCATTACTGTGATTCTATTGGGTGACTGTCGTGTACTACGCTGATGCTGCCACCCCGGATAGGGTGTAAATATGGTTAATGGCTTCTCTTTAGGCAGCTTTATTTGTATAGCACATTTCAGCAAAAGGGCAAATCAAAGTGCTTTACACAAAATCAGTTAAACAGATAAAACACAAGTAAAAACAGTTAAAAAACATAAGCATTAAAAATCGGTAAAACACATGAATAGACAGTTAAAAACAAACAGAAACATAAAACACAAGAATAAAAGTTACAGTGCAGCATAAGAAATTTAAAGAAATGAGCAGTCATTTAAAGAAAGGCAGCATCAAAAAGGAAGGTCTTCAGCCTTGATTTAAAAGAACTGAGAGTAGCAGCGGATCTGCAGGTTTCTGGGAGTTTATTCCAGATATGAGGAGCATAGAAACTGAAAGCTGCTTCACCCTGTTTAGTTCTGACTCTGGGGACAGAAAGTAGACCTTTAGTCAGGTTCATGTATGAAAGTAAGAAAGTAGAATTCCACTTTTGTTATTATTATTTCACAATGTGCTTAACTTTACTCACAAAAAAGATACCTTGATAGTCTAATGTTTCTATTTTTCTTTTAAAAGATTAGGTCTTTTTTTTTTAATAGGACAGCTGAAGACAGCTAAGGGGAATGACACGCAGCAAAGGGTCGCAGGTCGGAGTCGAACCCGCGCCCGCTGCGTCGAGGAGTAAACATCTACACAGTGGGGAGAACAAGTATTTGATCGTCTTTTATACAGTTAACAAGTTCAAACAGGGGCAGTTTGTACAAGTAATGACAGGAGGGCTTCTTAAAAAAACAACTAACAGGTCTGTGAGAGCCGGAATTCTTACTGGTTGGTAGGCGATCAAATACTCCATGCAATAAAATGCAAATGAATTATTTTAAATTCATACAATGTGATTTTCTTGAGTTTTGTTTTCGATTCCGTTTCTTAAAGTTGAAGTGTACCTATAATAACAGTTACAGACCTCAACATGCTTTGTAAGTAGAAAAATCTGCAAAATCAGCAGTGTATCAAATACTTGTTCTCCCCATTGTATATGGGTGTCCGCTCTACCAACTGAGCTATCTGGGCGCCCAATGTTAGTCTTTTTTTTGTAAATAGGGTGCATCAGTTGCGCCAGTAAGTTGTGTGCTTGAATGATGTATATTATGCTTTCTATCAGGCTGGAGGCGTCACAGTGTCCTGAGGTGGTGGTTGCTCAGATTGACCCAAAGAAACTTAAGAAGAAACAAACAATTAATGCCTCTGTGAGTAAATCTACACTTTTAGGAATGTCATTTCAAATAAAAAATTAAAAAAAGGGAATGCAAAAACATGTAGTGCAGTATCCACCCTAATGATCCCTTTGATATAATGTTAACTGTTCATTTGGGTACTTTTATTTGAGTTAAGGTAAGAAAGTATTTTGTTTTTACAAACCAATCGTTATTGTATACGTAGTTTTGTCTCACATAAAGTATAAAATGAGCTACAAGTGACACATGGATGACGTCGAGAAAGTGATATGAGAAGAATGTGTTCCATTCTGTTCCTTCCACTGTCTGAGTGGGCTACGTGTCTTCTGTGTTTCAGGTGGCAGGTTGCCATGCTGCTCCGGTGGGTTTCTCCCCCAGCCTCACTTGGCAGCAGCACCAAGTCAGTACCTTCTCAGGTGTCAGACAGGTAAAACGCAAAAGCAACTTCCAGGTCTTTCTTGTTTACTTTTTCATTCCAAAAAATGTCATTACAAAGGACAAATACTTAAATCAATTGTTTTAAAAAATCCCTTGTTGAACTGTCCAAAAATTATGAAACTACGTGTAGGGGCCACCTATTATATGTTGTTTATGGTCAAATTTATATTATTTATTGATTATTTTACTGTGGACTTATATTGTAGGTGGTGGGCGTGTTCATCGCGGTTCGAGCGGAATTGATAACGTCTTTGTTCACCTGGGTTTTTTTGGGCTTTGACAGAGAGGGGGGGTGAGCCTGGGGGCGACCGCTTTCTCGCTGTACTAACACTTATATTGACACAAAGTATTTATACATTTGGTAAGTGCAGTACTAGTTGTGTTTTACGTGTCGAGGAATAAACCATTGCAATCCAATCTCGAGCGCGCCACCGTGTGCTTATGCATCTCTTAGTGTGTAGTCCCTCGGCAGCACTTTGTTGGACTGCTTACAGCCGCAACACAAAGTAAAGCAGTAGTTCTCTGCTGGACTGGCGTAATGCATGTCACAGGATGGTAAAATAATCGTTACTTGCCTGTTTTTTTAGTTTTTATAAATGTGTTTAAGGTAGGGTTTAAGGTAAACAAAATTTAAGGCAGACTTGTATTATGTAAAGACATGCAAACTCAGGAGTATGTTTACGACATAATCCATTTTCATAATCAAACTGTTTGTGGGTTCTGTATTTTGCTTTCAGAGCATCGCAAAGAACAGGAATCACTGGAGCAGCCACACTCTGGACGACAATGTTCTGATGGTGAGGAGGTGGTTTTAATGTTAATTTAATAATTAGGAAGGGTAAATTTAATTGTTTTCCTTCACAGTTTCTGAGTTTAAAGGTGCCCTGCCACACAAAGCCGTTTTTACTTGGATTTTTTGACATATGACAGGCCCATATGTCTTTCTGTTATGTGGTGAATGTGAAAATGAACTGCTACCTCCTCTGTCAGCTCCAACCACTGAAAAGAAACAAGAGGAGAAATCAGGAGAATTACAAAAGCTGGTCAGTCTGACGTCATGTTGCCGGAGCTCATTACCATTCATGAGCTTGCCCAGTTGTGCTGGGTAAAGGATGCTGATAGCCAGGCTCTCATTGGCTAGCTGTTAGCCAATCAGAGTCAGGCAGCTTTGCTAGTTGAATATTAATGAGAACTGGCACAAATCGAATCTTCCTGCAGGCTTTCTAAACCACGCTAGAATGGCTTGAAACAAGGTAACCAAGGCATTTTTTCAAAACACACAAAAAATGTTAGAGTCCATGGTAGAACTTCAGACATGACCTCAAAGTGATGAAATACATGTGGCAGGGCACACAAGGGCTATTTTCAAATAAATATACGTATAAGATAGAGCACACTGAGTAGGAGATTTTGCGTTTGCTGTGAACTTCTTGGTTTTATGTGTGTCCTACAGCCAAAGCTAACCGATGAGGAGGGTTGGAAGAAATTTTGTTTTGGAGAGACGGTCTATCTGGGCACCTCGTCCGGCCGCACAGATGATGAACCAGAGCCAGCACTGGATTATAGCAAGGTTTTATGAATGTTGCTTGTTGGAAGAAAAGGAGCCTCATTTATTAAACTATTGTTATAAAGATGACAAGGGTTTATTATGGTCAGGTTATCAGCAACATTCTGGAAAGATTCAACAGTAAAGCACTAAACTGTATTTTCCAACTTTTAAAATCTAAACTTGGGAGTATCACAGTACTTGTTTCTTCTGCCACTTGTTGACTCTATATGTTATTTAAGAGCATGTTATATAATCAAAGCATGTGTCTGTGCTCAGGTGGGCTTCCCTCCTTTCCTCAGCATAGTCAGCAGGCTGAACCAGGTAAGTAACCTCCTCATGTACACGTCTTGCTCACACGCTGAATCAGTTCAACAGTCTGATTAGTATGTGTTGGTTTTCTCTCTGTGTCTGCAGTCCACAGTGCTGATGCTGTTGGAAATTCTAATCAGTTGGTTTGAGGAACACGATTTTGTTCCACAATTGGTGAGTTTAGTGTATTTAGTCACTCCACATTGCCAACTCCTCGGAGGCCTGGTGCTACAATCACATTGCAGGGTTGTAGGGCAAAAACTATAATACAACAATGACTGTTATTCTCCTGCAGTGTTTTCAAACGAGTGTTCATACAAAGCTAGCTTGGGAAAGCCCTGACAAACTTCCGGCAAATTTGAGATTTTCTCTGCAAGCCCGTCTGGGCAAGAGCCATTCAAGCCCATTTCCAATTTTCCAAATCGAGGCACCAACCACAAACACGATGGCGTTGCACGATGACGATTGCGGCGCACTTCTTTACATTCAACATGACGGCCACCGATGCGTAGCAACCCGTTGATGCCGCTGTCACTGCTACGTCACCTGGATCGTTGGTGTGATTGGTTGAAGGACTATCCAATTGCGGCGAGCAGCATTTGAGCGGCGTCCGTTGATGACGCCTCTTTGGAAATGGGCTGTGAATGAACCGTCCCCAGGCCCACTCTGAGTTGCAGCTGTCAACCAAGCTAACACAAAGCATGACGAAAATGTATTTAGCCCTTTACTGTGGCATAGGATACAAACAGGATGGTGGCCCGTCAGGCATAAGGAATACAGCCACACTGTATATGTATATTTCTTCCAACCAAGATAAAATAGGAATAAGTACTATTGTCTTCTGACCACCCAACGTGTGGAGAAGAATTCATTCTAAATTGGGCCATAGTAATTCCCTTTTTCTTACTTTCCACATTTGAAATATGAAAGTTTAAAGTTGTTTAGAGAATATTTGGGAACTGTTTTGATTTCTGGTGTGTCTATATGTCCTGTGTGTTTAAGGGTCGCTGGTTGTACGCTTTGTTGGCCTGCCTGGAGAAGCCTCTGCTACCTGAAGCCCACGCCTCCATCAGACAGCTGGCCAGGAGATGTGCTCAGCTCCGCAGCACACTGGTACGATTCAGTTTGTACCACTGTCCTCAAGCCTGTGTTGCCATCCTCTCTAATGTGTGTGTGTGTGTACAGTGTGCATATACATATAGTTCATATTGGATATCCATATGTATTCAATTTTCCTATAACACACTGCATTTATTTATATTATTCTTACTACTATTATGTTACTGCTACTACATTCTCACATATACTCACATATCTGTACACGTTCATATATTGTCCATATTACATTTCCATATTTATTTTGCTCTTATAAGGTAACTGCTAATACACTGCACATATGTATATTTAATGTATATA